>NC_054492.1:35060810-35370810 GCF_017639515.1 Carcharodon carcharias | reverse complement strand
TAGGCTGCGTTTTCTGCCAACTGTGCTTCCTGCACAGGTCTGGACTGAAAGTTTCTGAACCTGGATTGGGTGACAGGGCAAGGGGAGTTGGGTAGTAGTGGGCGTGGGGCAGTGGGAACTGACAGCATTTAAAACTATGTTGTTGACACATTTAGATGTTCAATTTGCGAGCATTGTTTGTGATTACACTGTAACACATCCCAAGAAATTTACACTTTCTGTATTATAGGGTATTAGCATTTGTGTTACATTTCTCCTTTTCAAATTTCAGTTAGACTATGAACCAAGTCTGTCCCAATTACTAAATGTATTGTAGCTCCACCATCTTGTTTGCCTGGAACATATTGTAGTGGAATTATATTCTGGTGTAATTGAGCAGAGTAATGTCTGTGCTGAACAATGCATGTGCGCCACTTTGCATTGGCAGGAGACATAGTGGTGTAAATAAGCCCTGAAAATACCACAGTTAAAGGAAAAACCAGGCTTAAAGATTTATTGGCTTGTGGATTTAGATGCTCCACAAGTGGCTCTCTGCACAATCCTTGCTATCCACTATAACCCTACACCAGAGAGAATACTGGGTGAATACTATCAATGCCTATAGCCCAATGCTGCAGGCTGTGTTGGATGAGTTATGCTTACAATCCAATATCACAGATGTAATAGATATCAAGGAGCACACTAAGATATATTTGCACGTGTGTGTGTGTGTGTGTCCACCCACAATGCTGGAGGAACATAATTAATTCTCTGCTAGCCTCTCAGTGTTAGAAATTCCTGCTATCTGGTAGCTTGTGGTCCAGGTGGATCAGAAGATTTGTGTGTGTGACCCCTGATACTTCAATGTTGAAAGTTGAATGTTTTTGTCCTCTTAGTCTGATGTGTAACCTACTGATTCAATTGTTGTTATTCAGTTGTGTCTGGCTTGCCTGATTGATTCAGCTCTCGGTCTGGATTAAATTTTCCTGTACTCAAGCAACAGGGCTTCCTCAGCCAAATCCTGGAAAGCTGTACGTGCAAGGACTTATCTCGGTGGGGTGCTATAATTCTATGGCTATCACTCATCAGATGTGTAAATATAAATAGATTTTATGATCAGCAGCAAATTGAAATCAGAGTGCATCCTTGGGGCTGTGCAGTACAATCACATCTTACTGCTAACTAAAATACATTTTATATATATTTGTATATAAATAGATATAATATAGACACATATAAACAAAATACTGCTAGCTAATATAATATACACAAGAATGCGCAAATATAAAGGTCCCATGATATTCAGCAACGTTATTAAATATTAAAGGAGCTAGCAATGTAAATAACCTAAGTGGATTTTTGTAAAAATTAAGGGTGACTGCCAGTCTGTATTTCCCAATATCAATCCCCTTTATGAATTAAAAACAAAAAAACTGCGGATGCTGGAAATCCAAAACAAAAACAGAATTACCTGGAAAAACTCAGCAGGTCTGGCAGCATCGGCGGAGAAGAGAAGAGTTGACGTTTCGAGTCCTCATGACCCTTCGACAGAACTTGAGACTCGAACTCAAGTTCTGTCGAAGGGTCATGAGGACTCGAAACGTCAACTCTTTTCTTCTCCGCCGATGCTGCCAGACCTGCTGAGTTTTTCCAGGTAATTCCCTTTATGAATTGTTGATTTTACTTTCAGAGATATGGTCCATTCATACTGTAATCTAACTGCACTCGTATCTCTGCTGTGAAGAGACCAGCCCCTCACCTTCTCCGCTATAACAGTGCAAATTACTGATTCTGCTGCACTACCCTGCCCGACTTTCCTTCCTCGTTGCTCTGTCCGGTCACCTCGACCAAAAAATGTGATGCCACAGTCACCTCTTGGGGTGCCTCAACTCAATGTGGCTCTGCTCAAAGAATGAAGAACTTGCATTTATATAGCACCTTTCACAAACGCAGGATGTCCCAAAGCACTTTACAGCCAGTGGAGTGCTCTTGAAGTAACGTCACTGTTGTTGGAAACATGGCAGCTAGTTTGTGCACAGCAAGCTCCCATAGACAGCATTGTGACAATTACCAAATCATTTGTTTTTGTGAATTGAGGAGCAAATGTTGGTCAGGACACCAGAGATAATTCCTCAGGTTTTCTTCAAAATAGTGCCACAGGATCTTTTAGATCTACCTGAGAAGGCAGACAGCCTCAATTTAATGTCTTGTCTGAAAGCCAATGCAGCACTCCCACAGTGCTGCACTGGAGTGTCAGCCTAGATTTTTGTGCTCAACTCTCTGGAGTGGGGCTTGAACCCACAAACCACTGACTCAGAGGCAAAAGTGCTACCTGCTGAGCTACAGTTGACATAGTCAGCATCTAAAAAAGAGTGAGGGATCCTCCCATTCTGTGACCAAAGTATCCGAAACTCACCCTAATCACACAAGCATTTCCAATGGGTGTGTGAAACTGGGAGTGTAAATGTTCAGTAAGGTTTTGAGGTGTTCAAATCCTATCGCAAGCTTTGAATTTGAATTCAATAAATCTGATAACTGTGATTTTGGAAGCCACCATAAAGAAATACAACATTTTGTCAATAAAAATCTAACCGTTTCATTCTTTCCAACACCTACTGGTCTGCTCTGTACACTTTACCTCACATGTCCTCTGATGTGGCTGAGGAAGCTATGGTGTTGCTATCTACAGAAGCAAGCAGTGTAGACAACACAAAAACAGAATTACCTGGAAAAACTCAGCAGGTCTGGCAGCATCGGCGGAGAAGAAAAGAGTTGACGTTTCGAGTCCTCATGACCCTTCGACAGAACTTGAGTTCGAGTCCAGGAAAGAGCTGAAATATAAGCTGGTTTAAGGTGTGTGTGTGGGGGGCGGAGAGATAGAGAGACAGAGAGGTGGAGGGCGGGGGGGTGGTGTGTGGTTGTAGGGACACACAAGCAGTGATAGAAGCAGATCATCAAAAGATGTCAACGACAATAGTACAATAGAACACATAGGTGTTAAAGTTAAAGTTGGTGATATTATCTAAACGAATGTGCTAATTAAGAATGGATGGTAGGGCACTCAAGGTATAGCTCTAGTGGGTTTTTTTTTATAATGGAAATAGGTGGGAAAAGGAAAATCTTTATAATTTATTGGAAAAAAAAAGGAAGGGGGAAACAGAAAGGGAGTGGGGATGGGGGAGGGAGCTCACAACCTAAAGTTGTTGAATTCAATATTCGGTCCGGAAGGCTGTGAAGTCCCTAGTCGGAAGATGAGGTGTTGTTCCTCCAGTTTGCATTGGGCTTCACTGGAACAATGCAGCAAGCCAAGGACAGACATGTGGACAGGAGAGCAGGGTGGAGTGTTAAAATGGGAAGCGACAGGGAGGTTTGGGTCATTCTTGCGGACAGACCGCAGGTGTTCTGCAAAGCGGTCGCCCAGTTTACGTTTGGTCTCTCCAATGTAGAGGAGACCGCTGACAAGTGTAGACAACATACTGAACAATTGGAATTTAAAAGCAGGAGACTGTAAACAAACTCCCAAGGAGTTGAGAAATAAAACAAACAGGATGTCTCTTTGAATTCTCAAGGAATTTAAGGCAAGGTGCTTTTCAGAAAGAAACACTGGTTTCTTAGCTAAAGCAGGAAAACTTTCACAGAATGTCTGTAAGCACAAAGTGTTATTTGTCCCCATACTACATGGAAGACAAACAGAACTGGTAACGCACAAAATTTAAGGATTTTTATACATCATCTGGTTTGTGCCATATGATACATTTCCATTGTAGATGGTTCAAAATGCCTTTGACTTAATCCTTCCTGGTTAAAAAGAAGCAGTGATCTTCTTACAGCCTTTTTTAATCAATGCGCTACATGTAGGGTTGCCAACTCCAGATGGCCTCCTGACTCCAACCACCATGCCCACATTTTTTGCCCAACATGACCACCCTTGGGATGCCCTCTCTTCTTACACCAATTGGAAAGACGCATCACCCGATTGGCTGTTCCTTTAAAGGGAAACACCCTTTGATCCACACATCTGATATTTTTATAAATAATGAATGAAAGTGCTCAAAATTTCTTTGCCACGTTTTTTTAATTGTCTAAAGGAGCATTTCACTCCTGGGTTTGCAGTGTCCTGGAGATTAGTTAACTCCTGGATGGTGGCAATCCTAATTACGTGCCAGCATACCTTCATGTATGGACTTTGAAGCAGCAAGCATGAAAATATAATTAGAAGAAGGAACCCATTTAATCAAGGGGTGCAGTGGAAAGCTGTGGGCAGAATTTTGCCCTTGACGGGGGTACTCGGCGGAGGTGGTCTGGAAGCCGACTGCTGCTTGCGATCAGCACCTGGCCGCAATTTCATGGTTTAAGGTGCGCCCAGCATGAAATGTAAGTGGCAGTGCTGAGCGCTGCCGGTGTGGGGAGGGAGAGAGATTGGTGGTGGGGGCGGGGGGAGAGAGGTTGGGGGGGAGTGCATGTGGACCGAGCATGAACTTGGCCCATGCACACAAGTGAGCGCTGCATAATTTCCCTGAACCACGGAGCTGCCTCAGGGAGATGAAGAGATATGAAAAGAAAATATAATGGAACGCGTCCCCTCATGTGACTCTGTCACATGAGCAGGGACATGTTATTAATTAAATTTAAAACTTTTATGTTATTATTATTTGCTATGGGAAACCTCATCCCATCCCGCGGAAGAGGTTCCCAAAAAAATGCAAAAGCTGCCTGGCCTTTTCGCCTGCCCGCCAACCTTTAGGTTGGACAAGCAGTGGAAAAATTAATTTAATTGATTATTTAATGGCCTTAACAGGCCTTTGAATTGTTGGCGGGCGTGCTGCCAACTCCAGCGCACACCCGCCGACCAAACTATCGCGTAACTGCATGTTGACGTCGGCACGCTCGGCTGATATTAACGCGCGTCATTTCACGCTCAGGCACATGCCCATCCGCCGAGCAAAAATTTCTGCCCTATTGTTCCCCAACTGCAACCCCAACCTGAAATCAGTCATCACAACACAGGCCAAAGTTTGGTACCTGCGTCCTTTCAAGCCCATGTGACTTGGTACCACACCATGCAGTGCAGGAGCCAACCGTCAGAGCAGATTGAACGTTATGCTCCTAACGTAACTTGTAACAGCTCTTGCTGTTTCTCTGGGGTTTCTGCTGAACATCCACATATCATAATTGCCAGAAATCAGGAGAATGCCCAAGTCAAATCCACACACAGACGAAGACAGGATTTCTTTTCATTTATTCCTTCATGGGACATGGGCATTACTGGCAAGGCCAGCATTTGTTGCCCATTTCTAATTGCCCTTGATCTGCGTGGCTTGTTAAGCCATTTCAGAGGGCAGTTAAGAGTCAACCACATTTGTTGTGGGTCTGGAGTCACATGTAGGCCAGACCAGGTAAGGAAGGCAGATTTCCTTCCCAAAAGGACATTAGTGAACCAGATGGGTTTTTATAACAAATAGTTTCATGGTCACTATTATGGAGGCTAGTCTAATATTCCAGCTTTATTAATTGAATTTAAATTCCACCTGCTGCTATGGTGGGATTTATACCTGTATCCCCAGAGTATTAATCTGGGCCTCTGGATTGCTCATCCAGTGACATTAGCATGACATCACTATCTCTCTCAGGACTGGTCTAGCCAGCCGGTTGGATACAAAAACAAAAACAGAATTACCTGGAAAAACTCAGCAGGTCCGGCAGCATCGGCGGAGAAGAAAAGAGTTGACGTTTCGAGTCTCTGTTTTTGTTTTTGTTTTGGATTTCCAGCATCCGCAGTTTTTTTGTTTTTATATCAGCCGATTGGATACCCTGATGAACCACTCAGCATCTGGACTCACAACTTAAGTGACCCAGAAAGGAATCGGCACCTTTAGGAGCAGAGGGGAAATAACAGCAGCCACAGCCATTTCAAATTCAGCTCCTCATAATGTCCCCTGACCACAGCATTGTTCCCATTGTATGAGGTTTATTTTGCAGGTCTAGCTTGCACTTCACAGTAATTATTCATTTCAATTCGGACTCGAACTCAAGTTCTGTCGAAGGGTCATGAGGACTCGAAACGTCAACTCTTTTCTTCTCCGCCGATGCTGCCAGACCTGCTGAGTTTTTCCAGATAATTCTGTTTTTGTTTATTCATTTCAATTAGGTGGGTTAATAAAAAGTTGTTTAGGCAAACAAGAGGCAGCAAGGATTTGTAATGCAAAAATCATTCACAGTTGCATTATCCTGCAGGTAAAATGGAGAGATCAGCAAGAAGTGAAAATGCAAACAAGTTCAGAAAGTTAATTAGCGACTGCTTCTCAACACTGGAGGCAGTAAGATGTTAGATTAATTTTAGATTAGATTTTAATACTGAGAACACCAGAAATGATTAGTGAATTAAGGGTTTACAACATACAATGCATGTGATGTAGATAAAGCCCAAAAACAAGTGGACAAGATTTCAGTACAGTCTACAGTACAGGTTCCCATGCAAAGTAACACATTAGATCATCATAGTTCTGTACCTCTCTAGCAATTTTTAAAAATTTTTCAAGGGCTGTGAGCATCACTAATACTTATTGTCCATCCTGATACAACTGAACAGCTTTTAAGGCTATTTCACTGGATCGTTGAGTCAAATAATGGCTGATGCACCATGAATTAAGAGCAATGCCTCAAAAACTCTTCATTCTATTTTTATTTGTATGTGTTGGCTGACATTAATTCCATGGATTGACTGGCAAATTACATAGGTGGAATTTCTAGCCCAGGGAGCAACAAGTTAGTTCCATCGATTGACTGGCAAGTTAATTTGGTTGTTATACGTGCTCTATGATACCTGCAGTTTTCTCTTTCATGCACAAGATGAGAAAATCCAGGAAGTGAGAAGGTTACTTCACCCATCAGTTCTGCTCAATCCAGTTGGCATGTAGGATGGAACACTCTCCTCGCCACATCTGTTGATCCCCCGGTTTGGGGGCAGTAAGATACTGAAATTCTCTTCCTGCATCCGGGCATACAAAACCAAATTCTGCACCAGCCAGAGGTTTTCTGGTGGGACTGGTCTGGAGATACAAGCGACCAACAACGTTTTGTGGTAGGAGTCTCAGTCAGGTATGGATTTGAAGTGTTCAGGGAACATGTCCCAGAAGCTCTAAAACTTGTGAGCAAGCTCAACCAAATACACCATTAAAAGCAGAGGGAGTGGTAAAAATTGGGCAGACAGGACAGCATGCTTGCTACAGAACCCACTAGCTCTTCCTTCCCTTATTAGTTGGGTTATATTCCACACTGGCAGTATTCCCCAAGATTTTCCTCTCAGTATTCTGCTCAGGTGATGATGAATGCCCAGACAGTAAAAATCTCCTCCCACCTTTCTAGCCAACTGTTGTATGTAAATGGTCCAGATTTTTCGGTCAAAATAATGGTGAGGCTGATGGCACTCACCATTATTTATGTGCAAATGCTACAGCAACTTTAGGCAATAGGAAGATGTATCGTTACACTTAAATATCCAAGGGCTGCCAAGATTGTGCGCTCCGGCGGTTAGCTTCCAGAAAATTGCAGCAAAATTGAATTGCATTGAACAGCGTGAAGTTACTGTGCAGTGGGTGCAAGCTCAGTTCACCACAAAACTTTAGTTTTGTCCATTCCACTCGAACACTTTTTCAATGGTATGATGAGCATTATTTTCTGCCAGTTAACCTCTCTAGCACTGAAGTTATTTATTAGGAAGTGTGGAGCCTCATTCCTTCAGTTTTAATTGTTGGAGGTTTAAAACATAACATTTTAAATTAATTAATTTTCTGGCTTTCCTTTTATGTCTTCTATTACTGTCTTTCTTTCCCTCTCTATTTCTCTATGTATTTGGCATTGAATTCATCCACTTTATTTCACAATCCAACAATCTGATTGCTGAAGGACATACACAGTTGCTTGTGTTCCGCACTCACGTTGAAGGTACCCAGTTCCTCTTGCTGTGATGTCATCACTTCACACTTTCAGCAATTTGCCACACAAAAGAAAATTAAAAATCCAAACATGCAACGGCAAGGCTAACAGCATGCATTGTAAGATGCCCTACCACAGAAAATTATGACTCTATTCATCCCTTCCTAATTCATTCATCACATGGCACCAAAATAATCCTGAGATTACTACCTTTGTGGTTTTACAATTCAAGATAGTTTACAGAGTCTTTTTGGAGTTAGGACAAAAGATGGAGTAAGGGTGAGACAGTGGTCCCTGTAAATGTGTCAATAAATACAGGGTATCACCAAGGTTATGTCAATATTAGCAACGGTGTCTGAGAGGAGATCAGTATTTACAGGGGGAGTTTTGAAAGAGGTTTCCAGGAATATGTCAGCATTTGCAACAGGCCATTCTTTGAAGTTGTGTCAATACCTTAAAAAAAGATTCACTGGAATCTGCAAATACTTGCAGTTGGTATCCTCTTGTGTTATTATGTGGAAATGTGTCAATACTTGCAGGAACATCACCCTCCCCAGGAGTACATGAACATCTGTAGCTAGTTCTCAGGAGTGGGCCATCATTTGCAGTCCTACCACCCTGCACTCCTGCAGAAGTGTGTGAATATTTGTAGGGAGCCCACATCTCCACTCACTCAATGAGAAAGGCTTGCAAACCATTGGAAGTGTCAATAGATTCCATGGCACCACTACAGAATAAAAAAGCACTAGAGAAACTAAACTTCAATGCAAAACCAAAGCATTGATAAAAGTACTTAATATGACAATCAAACTACAGTATTGGAGAACACATCAAGTTTGTTATTTAACTTTATTTTAATCACAAACTCCTAGTTCCTGAATCAAAAAAACATGGCTTTGAATTCAAAGAAGGATATTGGTGAAAAGTGAGATGTGAGACATAATAAATAAAAGGAAAGTAGGAGAGAAGTTAGTTAAACTAAAGGAGGCTAACGTGTGGGGGCCTGTTTGGATATATCCAAAGATCCTGAAGGAAATGGCCAAAGTACTAGCAGAAGCCGAAGAAATTATATTTCTGGGTTCTGTTGAGGGTGGTTGTGAATGGGGACATCACAGATCAAAGTTCAATGTAATGATTTTCAGAAAGAGAGGCCGGCTAGTTAATTTGATATTGATGATAGGGAAGAATGTGGAATCTTTAATTTATGACATTAATAAACACTGAGATGAAGAGGAAATAATTAGAAGAAGCCATCATGGATTTCAGCAAAAGAAGATTGTGTTTGATACATTCGAGTTCTTTTTAAAGTGACAACATAACGGAAAGGCAGTGGATGTGGCTTTCAGAAATCCTTCGACAAGGTGGAAATAGGCCAAGGGGATGCAGCGTTCAAATCCACAATATTAGGAAGCTTAGTAAGCAATTCTCATGCCCAAACGAAACTGCTAAAAGATAATGGTAGGATGTGGAATAAGCTAAAAGCAGCAGATGGAATTCAGTAAGCATGAGATGGTACATTTTGGTTATAAAATATTGAATAATAATACTTTGAATGAGAGAGGTTGGGTATTACAAAGAATGTTACAGCACAGAAACAAGCCATTAGGCCCAGCAGTTCTATGCAGTCATTTAAGCCATACACCAGTCTCTTCCCACTTTACTTCATCATTGAGGCATTTATGGGAGAAAAAGGTTGAGTCTGCAGTGGATGTGACAGAAGAATGTTCATAAGGGATGGGGAAACTGATATCTGTCATGACCATAAAGAGAGGCAGTTAGACAAAGACTTAGAATTGTGACAGTTTGAAGTGAGATCAATAATGGGAGCATGAATGTGTTGTCTGATAGACAAGACAAGGTCAAGAATAATGAAATAAGAGATATTTCAAACAAGGAACAAATTAAAAAAAAGGATTCATCAGTTTATCACAGAGTAGCCAGAAGAATCAGATGATTTTATTTTGAGTCAAGTCCAAAGTGCATACAGCTTCTGAAAGGATACCAATTATCTTACAGGTTCAGTTTAAATTGATGATAAGCAGCACAGAGAACCAAATATTCTTAAGGAGAACAACTTTAGGGAAAATTGGGAAATGTTTCAAAATCTATAAAAATGCAAAGGTCAGTTCCATATGAATTATGAAGACTCGATGTGATTCATTTTTAGAATTCTCAAAGCAATGAACAAGGGCCTGTTTTCAATTTCACTAATAGAATGGTTGCATCAACAATGCATCATGTCATCCCAATACTCACAAAACAAATCAGTGAGATGCAAATGAAAGAAATTAGTCAGAAACCTGACAGCAGGGGAAAAAATTCAAGATTATTTTATTGGAATCAATGAAGAAACATTTATCAAACACCAAGTTCGTAATGGGTGATTAGCACAATTTTGGATTAATGTGCTTCAACATACTTATAACATAGGCAACCATGGCTCTGATTTGATCTTATACATGTGAAAACAAGCATTTACACTTAAAGTGCAGTCGATCTTTGGCTTGTCACCTAAAATGCAGAGACACCCAACATTACTTTGCTCATATTACAGAAAAAATACCAAATGGTACATAAAAGCCATAACAGGCTACAAATATTGAACGCACAAAATTAATCTTGCACTGGGCACGTAGGTGAAGTGGTAAAATGGAAGCCCTCTGAAGAAAAATTTGATTTTTGACACTCTGGTAGATATCCCCCCCCATCATTTGAAAATCTATAATGAACACCTTCTCCTTGAATTCCCTGCCTGAAGACAGATTCAACCCATAGCGCTGTGATCCCTGCCACAGGTAGGGCAAGGAGGCAGGTCCTGAATCCACCCCAGCTAGAACGGGGACTGAACCATGTCTTTTTTAGCGCCAATCTGGTCCACAAGAGGTTGTCTAGCCAACTGAGTCAACCGCCCCCAAAGAGTCTGAGTTGTTGTGGCAACATATATTTTTACATGGCATGTTGTTTGGACAGTGATCACATGGCTGACCAGGAATCTCTCTCATTCCTACCCGTGCCATTGGAAGAATTTACAAGTTGATACTCAACCTGTTTGGCGGCATTGTGAACACATCTTCCTTGATCATCAAGTCCTGGAGTGGGATTTCTGAACCCAGAGCTTCTGGCTCTGGGGCAGAGGTGTGACTTACTGCACCACAAGACCTTCATAACGAACATAACATTGGATTTTTACTTAATCTGGAAAGGAAACATTTGTTCAATTTTACTGCAAACTCTTTACCACTTGATAATTATATTTGTTTCACTTTTTAAGCTTCTTTCTCCCAGAAACAGCTGATAATTATGACTCAAAGAAAACAACTTTAGTTAATTTTGTTTTTAAATTGGCCATTAGCAAATTGAAAATTTTGACCCAATCTTATTGGTCATTTAGTGATTTCTTCTCAATGTGATTCATTTCAACCCCATCCTCTGCATCAACCCACCACCCCATATTTGCTGACACCCTCTTGCTCTCTGCACCCACCCCTCACTACCAATTCATGAATCTGACATACTTCATCCCCTTCACCACTGCCACCCCTCCCCCCTCCCAATAAATTGCTTTTGGAGGTTTTGACTGTTGGCGAAATATTGACCAGGACACCAACAAAACATCCCTATCCCTATTTTATTTGCTGCTCCTCTTCAAACAGTGCTGTGGATGTTGTGCCCTTCTGAACGGACAGATATAGCTTCGCTTTAACACTTCATCCAAAAGATAGAACTGCCAACAATCCTTGCCACAGTAACAATCCTTGCCACAGTAACAATCCTTGCCACAGTAACAATCCTTGCCACATTAAGCCTTTGACCAGCACTGCTCCACAACATTTCCCTGCCTTCACAAACAGGGATTTGCCCACAGGAAGCGCAGTTAGGTCCAGCTGCTTGCTTAACGTACGAGAGTGGACCCCAGACATCAAAGTTGATTGGGCCTCCTGCCGAAATCATCGATCAAGCAGAGAGGTTGTCTTGGCAACCGCTTGCCTTAGGTAAACTCAACATGAAAGGTCAACACGCATATTTGAAAGACAAGACAAACCATTCTACATAATTCAACATGGGACCCATAGCTACATCATGTGTACATTTGTATATTACTGTGAAGAATCAGTGAAAAACTTCATGGATTTTTTTTTCCCCTGGGGCTTTCCCATGTAATTATTTTCTCTTCTGAGGAAATCTCCAACAACAGAGAATCTAACCAGGATGTTGATGGTGCGGCATTTCCATTTCTGAATGCCACACCATCAACATCCTGGGAGTTATCATTGACCAGAAACTTAACTGGACTAGTCATATAAATAATATGGTTTACAACAGCAAGGCAGAGGCTGGGAATTCTGTGGCGAGTAACTCACCTCCTGGCTCCCCAAAGCCATTCCACAATCTGCAAGTACAAGTCAGGAGTGTGATAAGATATTGTCCACTTGTCTGGATGAGTATGACTTCAACAAGTCTCAAGGAAGTATCCAGGACCAAGGAGCCCGCTTAATTGGCAACCCATCCACCACCTTAAATATCAATTCCCTCCATCACTAATACACAGTGGATCAAAGTGTACCATCTACAAGATCCACTGCATCAAACTGCCAAAGTTCCTTTGACAGTACTTGCCAAATCTGAGACACCTACCACCTAGAAGGACAAGGGCAGCAGACGCATGGGAACAACACCACCTGCAAAATTCTCCTCCAAGCCATGCGTCATCCTGACTTGGAAACATATAGACCATTCCTTCACTGTTACTGGGTCAAAATCCTGGAACCCCATCCCTAACAGCACCCTGGGTGTACCTACACCATGTGAACTGCATTGGTTCAAGAAGGCAGCTCACCACCACTTCATCAAAGACAATTAAGGATGGGCAATGTTGACCTTGCCAGCGATGCCCACATCCCATGAACAAATAAAAAGAAATTGATAAAATTTGGGAAAATATCAAGCAAATGTTACATGTTTGATTGTTGAAGGCAGTTTGCTCAAGGAACTTAATTGTAAAAAATAATTCCAGGCTTTTTTGGGGTAGCGACGATTTCTACTCAACATGATGAAGGGTATTAATGTCAGGGTACACTCAACATCAACATCATGCACTCCCAGTTTAGAAACAGCATAAGTCAGATGCAAAGTAAAGCTTCCTCCACATGGGCCCATTCAGTATTCCCAGATCTGACACAGCAGAGAGTAGCTGCAGTGTAAAGATCGCTCTACACTGCTCTATTAAACACACGCAGGCAGAATACAGCTCTTATCCAAAACGAAGCTCATTTTACATTATTCAGATGTAAGGTTAAACTCAATGGGCTGCATGGATTTTTCTCTCCGAGCGTGAGAAGTAGAAGTCGGGATTGTTTCCAGATTCCAAACAGGCTCCCTGTCCATTTGGGGCAGTGGGTGGGTGCTCAAAGCTGGAGGGCTAATCAGAGGGCTTCCAGTTCAACAGGCCTAGTCGGCTATAATCGGTGACAAGTAACAGAGAGGGCACTTTTGCAGGCACCCTTTCCCCAACTTTCTGAAATTTAAAAAAAAATATTTAAGTAAAAAATAGATACAGCAGCCAGGCAGGCCAACTGGGTTGCAAGCCCACAGGACTGGCCTGGAATCTCCAGGAATTGAAGATCAATCTCCAGGACGCTGTATGCAGTTGCACGTTGGTTAGTCTAGCTTCGGAATGATTACTGAGATGTTGGTATGTTCAAACAGCAACTGGTTTATCTGAGCAACTGAACTATGTACAGCTCTCCGTGACTAGGTGTTACACTGCTGAAGCCAGGAACGTTCTTTCTCTCCTCTCCTAGTCATGTCTTCTCTTACGTTATCATTTTGGGAGATGCTATTTACACAGTCCCACACAGTAACCCTTACAAACCCTAATACTACATGTGCAACCCTGGAGAAAAATCAAACGGACAGTAAAACAGACTGTTTTTTTGGTCATTTTCTTTGAACATTTCTCTTTACCAGATATAAAAACATTGAAAATGGGAGAAAAAGGCTGTTTTCCTGACAGTCAAGCATCATCCAATTGGGCAATGAGTCTTCTTACTTTCCAATTGACATAGGAAGGCAGTGCGTCATAGGGATGGATGTGTTGGCCAAATAATGGCTGGAGCTTGGAGGTAAGTCATGTGATGAAACCTCCAGGAATACGTTTAATCACAGCTGGCATCCCTAATGCCACTACTGTTGGGGGGTGGCGCTGGGCGAGTGAATCCCACTAGAGAGTGGCCTAGCTGTGGCTACTCTCGTACACAGGCAGGCACAGAGTACCTATGCAAAGCCTGTTTGGAATGCTTCCCCACCCCCAAGTTGCCAGCAGGTGCCCACCTACAGGTACCTTAGCTGGCTCCCATTGGTGCAGAAAACTGGAGGCTAACTCGACCAACCCAGTCGGCCTCCTTTAATTGGGCTTAATTAGGCCCTTAAAGAGCCCAATCAGAATCCTCCATCAGCTGGCCCCGATCCCGCCTCCTCAAAACATGGTTGGAGCTCAGAAGACCATTGGGAAATAGGCTGGTGCTGCTATTTCTGGGCCCCATCTGCCTCTGTCCCCATCTCTGGTGGAGCTCAAAAATTCAGCCCAATATGCTTTTTTTTAAATTCTTTCATGGGATGTGGGTGTTGCTGGCTAGGCCAACATTTATTGCCCACCCCCAATTGCCCTTGCATTTAAGAAGAGTCAACCACATTGCTGTGGGTCTGGAGTCACGTGTAGGCCAGACCAGGTAAGGATGGCAGATTTCCTTCCCTAAGGACATTAGTGAACCAGGTGGATTTTTATGACAAGCAACAAAACTGGTTTCATGGTCATCATCAGACTTTAAACTGAATTCAAATTCCACCATCTGGTGGGATTTGAACCTGGGTCCCCAGAGCATTACCCTGGGTCTCTGGATTACTAGTGCGGTGACAACACCACTATGCCACCATCTCCCCCACAATGATTTGCCTTAACTCCATCCAAAACTCATCGCATGTACCTCAATGTAGCTAGCAGTTACACTGCTTTTCAGAGTTATCCTCATATTTCTTTGAATGAGACTAAGAATTTATTGCCAATTAATACATGAATTAAGTAGCTTCCACATTCGCTTAGAAATAACAGAACTGAGCTAATGGGTAGTGAAGTGAAACACTGAAAGTCGACACAAATGGTTTGGACATCTAATCAGAATGAGTGATGTGTGTATACTAAAGACTTGCATATTCCCACGTACATCACACAGAACACAAGAGCCATGGTGAGGCTGGGTTCAAGGACAACATTGGTGTTGAATATTTTAGTCTAATGGAAGCGGTAACCTTCCATCTGATAGAAAGGGTTGGGGTAGTTTTATTCATTCATAACTGACCCCATGTGGCTTCATCATCACTGTTTTATTAAGACAGTGGAGGAGGGGAAGAAGGGGCTTGAATTGGTGAACAGGGCACCTGTGGCTGGTTTGCATGATTTATATATTACAGACAAGGCTGACTTTGCCCTTCCTTATCCCTGTGATCTCCTTCAGCCCCACAACTCTCTCAGATCTCTGCGCTCACCTAATTCCTCTTGGGCATCTCTGATTTTAATCACTCCACCACTGGTGGCCGTGCCTTCAGCTGCCTTGGCTCCGAACTCTGGAATTTCCTCCCTAAACCTCTCTGCCTCACTACCGCTGTCTCCTCCTTTAAAGTCTACCTCTTTGACCAACTTTTTGGCTACCTGCCCTTACATTATGTGGCTCAATGTCGAATTTGCTGATGAGGCTTCTGTGAAGCACCTTGGAACTTTTTAATTACATTCCTCCTCCTCCTTCAGCTACCGTGTCCTATGAGGGCGTAGTGACCATGGACTTCCATTGGATTGGTCCATGATTACGCTTGGCAAAGTACTGCATTGGTTTGCCATTGCATTCTGCAGTATGGCTGGCTAGGAAACTCTCCTGCTTTAACCACCTGCCATCAGTCATATTAGAAGGATTTACAGGCTGATAATCAAGCTGTATGGCTGCATTACAAATGCACCTACCTCGGCCATTGAGTAGGGTTTGAACCCGGAGCTTCTGACCCAGAGGCAGGGACACTACCACTGCACGCCAAGACCACCTTATGTTACATTAAAGGCGTTATATAAATACAAGTTGTTGTTTTAAGATAATTTGGCAATGCACTGGTTAACATATTCAAATAAATGCGTTAATAACTGAATTCATCTAACAGGAATATTGAGCAAATAAGCTGGGCACAACCAGAGATGATGGCCCTTTATTTATATAGGCTCAGGACACTCTGGCAAGGAGCTTGTTTTACTGAAATCCAAGCTGCTATGCCAAAAGGAAAAGGCTTCAGAGAGAGAAATAACCAGAGTCTATATATGTTATTTTTAAAGAAAAAACAAGCAATGGATTCAGGTAAAAAGGTATTGTTTATTAATAATTTAATTATGTCCCTAGCTTCTACTCCTGTGAAATGTATTCATCCATGAATCAAACTCAAACTTTTATCTATTAGTTTACTAGTAATTTAAATATAGAAGAGCATGGCCAAGCTTTTGGAACTGAACTATTCAGTAACTTGAAGCTGCATTTGTCCCAGGAGAATGGCAGAACAAAGTATGCATTCTCACAAAACAATATTAATAATTGTTCTTTTACAGAATATTGTAAAGTAGAAGGTGCCTCAAGGCTTCAAGAAAAAGGGTTCTGAAGCATTTTTGTTTAAAAAACACACTGAGCTTTGAGAGTGAAGAATTTATTCCATGCTGGAGTGGTTCCTGTCCCCTCCCTAGTCCCGCTCGTCACTTGAATGTCTAAAGCTCCTCGAATGTAGTTAATTCTTTGACTCTCTATTATACAGTTCCTTAAGAGAAGGCATAAAGTACTGCGTCAAGCAATTGAAAAAGAACTTATGTACAAAAATTGGAACAAGTTGGATTCTGGTTCATCATCTGTAATTTTCACTATCCAAAGGAGTGATTATAGAAATTATATTGATAGACGGATACAGACAAAACCACGCATACATGACAGGGGCATGTGCAAGGGAGAGAGTGAAAGACAGGAAGTGAAGAATAGAGACAAAGGTGTTTGGAGAAACGTAGTCAAAGAGGAAGGAAGCAACAGGGAGAGACACGCACAGAGACAAAAAGAGACAGGAAGAGATCCAAACAGACAGTAAAGAGGCACATATAGCAAACACAGACACAGTATTAAAACGAAGGTGCAGAGTGAAAAATTGAGGTGGTATGAGGCACACTCAAAGTCTTTGAGACAGGGAGATGGTCTCTCTGAGCATCTTGGTTGAACTACTGTTTCGCTTTGCTTCATTACATCCCATGTTATATTTTGGGCTGTTTGTTGTAACATGGACCTCAACACAAAACTGCTGGCATTCCTCAGATTGTGATCCTAAGGTCTGAGGGTAGATGCCACACACAAGTAAAAATGGAAATTTAGCCTCAGCTTTGTCTACCACTGGACTCATTGAAATATTGATTGGATTCTGCACACTGGGCACGAGGACTGCAGGGAGCAGGGATAGAGAAATATCATCCATGCAATTGGATAGAGGCCAATTTTTGAATCTGGCTGAAAGGATCAAATGGTGAGGGAACATGAAATTGAGATCGGCAGCGCCCTTTTGGGTGACTTTTGGGGACCCAATGGCATCCGTTACGCACATTCATCTGCCGTGAATTGCACCAAAAGAGAAGAGGTGTCTACCTATGCCTGAAACAGGCATTAGTCAATTTGCATATTCAAATAAGAGATCTAAGCCTGCTCCTGGTCCCTGCTGCATCTTTAGCTCTGAGGCAGCCATTGCTGACAGTAAATGTTAGAATCGTGCTGTAATAAAATACATAAGCACAGCTGTCCCCAACTGGGGAAGGATTAAGGAATCCTTGCAAGATTATACAAACCAGTTCATTCTGAGTGTTTGGGAGGAACTGGGAGAGTCTCTGACTTTACTTTGCTGCCTTGAAAGTAAGCCTGTTTAAAGGTACAGGCTAGCCTCAGACTCATTCTTCCTCAACATACAATTAGTGGAATTATCACTGACTGCCTCCAGGAAAACTAATGTTAACAACACATTAATGAAAAAAAGGAAAGTAAACACAGTCATTCCTGGTTCCAAAAGTATTGACCTCACTTCCAACTCTGACCCCCAGGCTCTTCCGCCTCCTCCCTGACTTTCTAGCAGCCACAGCCAGATTGCACTCTCAAGACCTGCGATTTTAATCCTACCCAAGTCTCCACTGAACCTCAAACAATGACTCAGAGGCAAAACCACCCCTCCTCCAAACTGCTGCACTAAACTGTGCCGCTTCCGACCACAGCACCATCTACACTTATGAGGAGGCCCCGGGCCCAAAATCGGGGGTCCCCATAGAAAGTGGGCTGCGAAATACTGTACAGGTAAAGCCTCTAAAAAGAAAAGGCAAGCCCAAATTTCTAGGTCAGAGAATTTTGTCAGTTTGGAAAGGAGATCCGAAGGAGCTTAGATTAGTAGCAGAGCACCGTCTGTGTTAACTGAGCAACCAATTTAAACAGTTTGTGAAAAATCAGGACTCTTGCTGAGAGCTGCGGGAGAGGATGTAGATCTATTCTACGTGCAGAATCTGAACTTCGACACCTTTGCTTAAAACAACCATTTTTCTTATCTTACAAAGGAAACAACACACGGCTTCTGTGAGTCTGCCCTAAACCCTGTTATAAAAACACTAATTTTGAAAATGTTGAAAATCCAAGTTACTGCAGAACAGAGAATCTTTCCAAATTTGGATTTAGTTCAATTCCATTTACAAAATCATACTCTGCTCACCCAGTCAGTTCTAAATCCTCTGCTGTCAGCCTGCAGGTTATCACAAGGCAAATCCCACCGTCTTAAAATATTACATCCCCAGAAGCCACATTCATTTATTTGTAACACCCTGTTTACCTATTCATGCATAAAATATGCGTCTATCTTTTCATTTAAATCTGTTGCCCAAATATTTTCCTGTCCCAATTACTAAATATTTGCTCAGTATTTGTGCCTAAGATTAGACCTGGAATCCCAGTAAATCCTCAATTTTAAAATTTTTCATTCAGTGAATCTAATGCAGAAAATGGAAGCTTCACATGTAACAGTTTGTAAGTCTCCACGTGGAATTTGTTGAACGGCTCTGTGTAATTTTATTTAATGCTCAGTTACTAAGCCAATAGCATCATAAACAGCCTTTCCATACGTTAAGCCTGTCATAAACAGCTAATCTCATTATTACTTTGATATTATGAAAACCCAACTTCAATATGATACTAGTGTTACCAGTTGGACTACATCAATAAGCAGGAAAGCCTTTTGTTAAAAAGAAAACAGACATCATCACAATAGTAAACTCCAACCACCAGGGGCAGAATTTCACACTGATCGGGTGGGCGCAGGCCTGACCCGATTGGGCGTGAAATCGCGCCAGATATTTCGGTCAGCGGGCGCGCGCAAAAGTCGGAGCGCGCCCACCAACAATTAAGAGGGCAATTAAGCCCCTTAACGGAGCAACTGACTCTGAGTTTCTGTGGTCCGTTCAGCCTTATGGTTGGCGGATGGGCAAATCGGCCAGGCGACCTTTACATTTTTCATGAGACCAAGGGTGGGATGAAGTTTCCATTATGAAACAAAATAAAAGTAAAAATCTGTGGGCAGCATTTTTATCATCTACATTTTCAGGGGCCTGATTCTGAAGCAAGGGCATTTTTTCCGGCTTTTTGAATCTTTATTTGATGCTTTTTATGTCTGCAGCTCCCTGAGGCAGCTCTCCGCCTGCAGGGAGCTTTCTCTCAGCGCTCGCCTCCGCTCGTGCTGACGCCATCGTCCGCTGTCTTCCTGCCCCCACCCCGGCAGCGCTGAGCTTTTCAGTGTGCGTTTCACGCTGGCTGGCCAATTAACGTGGGGGGGGGGGGGTTGGGGGTCGAGCGCGACCGGCGAGCCCAGGAACAGCTGGCAACAACTGCCGGCCGCACCCGCCCACTGAACTAAAAATTCAGGCCTAGGTCCACTTCAAGCTCCGACTTCATATTTTTAATGAGTTTAAAACCATGGGAGGCCCAGCTCTTGCAGTGGTTCAGAAGATCAGTACACCAGCTAGTGTGGTGCTGAGTCTTCCACGGCAGGAAGATCCCCCACCTTTGCCTGTTGGATTGAGCTCGACCTGTCAAATTCAGCTGGGTTCCGGCTTCTTAATCAATCACGTTGGATGTCCAAGTTTGTGGACACCAGATAGAAGTAAACCTACCTCCACCCTTATTGGCCTGTCATCTGATCCCAGTTAAGATATTGGGATTCAGGTAACCTTTAAGTAAATATAACATTGCTGAAAAAAAAAGATATGCTGAAGCTGTGACATGTCTCTTCGTCATGTCCCTTTTATCAGCAATACTCAAGTTCCATCCTACCAAACGACAAATATGATATATTATTCCACCTTATCTAGGGAAGCTTAACACAAGACCTATCCTTCTTGGGAAGGAATTGAGGGTTGGCCTCATTCCCTTATCTCCCACCTCCCTGGATCTTGCATAGAACTGATCTTGAACTCTCGGTTCTCATGAAACGGTAAAATCTTATTTTCATTTGCTCTTAACATGGGAGTTGAGATTCTTTACCCTTGTGTCAGCCATGGCTCAGTGGGTAGCACTCTCGCTTTTCAGTTAGAAGATTGTGAGCTCAAGCAGCACTCTGGAGACTTAAACATAAAATAAGCCTGACACTTAGAAGTGTTGTACTGACGTCTCATCTGAAAAGGTGGCATTCTGTTAAACCAATGCCCTGTCTGCAATGGATATAAAAATGTCCAAAGCACTATTTTGAAGATGACCAAGGGAATTATCCTGGCTGTAATATGCTTTGGAATGCCTTAAGGTCATGAAAGATGCGATATAAAAGCAAGTCTTTCTTTTTTGGCTGAATGATCTTCCTCATCTACTAAGTTATTTACCCTGTTAGGATAATGCTGCAGTACATCTTTCACTGAAGCCGGGCTATGGGCCAACACCAGTGCTAAGCTGCTTAGATGCAGTGTGACCTGCTTGGCCTGAGAAGAGATGACGTCTGGGAATCTTTTTAAACTGGTAGATTGATGCCAGTCTAACATAGCAACTTCCTGCTCAACAGCATTCCAATTAGCCTTGTCATGCACTTGGCATTCATTTCATGATATCAATGAAAGGGCCACTGGGATGTCAACCAATTAGGGGCCTGACATGCCAACTGGCGCTTTTTATTCATTGCTTTCAACTGATCAGGAGAATCCGTCAATGCTCAATTTAAGTAGGCATTACATCTAGTTAACAAGTGAATCAAATAGGTGAGGCCATTTGGAACAGAGATGGAGGCTCCAACATGGCAATATGGGTGCTTATCTCTCTTTCCCTGTTTAACTGCTCCTTATGGTGCCAGCTGATGTCATCACACAGAAAATGGTACATCTAAGGAGCCCAAGATCAAAGTCACTGAGTTCTTACAATGTGCAAGACAAATTGATCAGTGGGTGTTTACAATAGGATCGTCCTCCCATTCGGGAAAAATGGATTTCAGAAGTGCTTATTTGCAAGATGTGCCTGTGAGGTTGCTAACCCATGCCTGGATCATTCATTCTAGCATTATCCAAGCTTTGTAATCTCCTAGGCTTGAAATACTGCATACCATAGAGGCTCAGTTTAAGTCAAGATTCGCAATTAATTTGTGAATGACTCAAGCTTCTAATACTAACAGCCCACAGTGTCCTGATTTAAGATTTATCCAGCAATGCTAAAAACAGCCTTCTCCAAACTCTCAAACTCTAAACAGGACAAACTAGTGAATAAAAAATATAAGCGCAAATAGGGCTGAGTTGCCTGGATGTTGAAATTTAGGAGGCGACAGGTGGCCCTGGGGCTGCAAGCTGGATAAATCTGATCTACCGTGGTTTTTACAAAAGAGACTGTGGTCAGGGACTGCTCTGCTGGCTCCCTCAGAAATAATCAACCTGAAACTGAAACAATCAGCCAGAGCTGACAGCTTGGCATACATCCACAAATATTTGTATCTTGAAAATTTACAACCGATGGCCAGAAACAAAGTGCTACTTGGAAACAGTTCGCCAAAGAATGCGTTATTCGATCACAGCACAACAATGGCATATGTCATTAAGCAACACCAACAACTGAATGAGAATATCCGGTCGATCAAAGTCTTTGCCAAAAAAAACTTGATAAAGCTGGCTGAGCACATTACCCAGGAAGATCTGAAACCACTTTTTACACTGTGATTTACTTTGATCTGAATGGACTTCAAACATGGCTGTGTAGTGTTATGGACAAGAGGGAGGGGATTAATTTAAACAGCCCTGATTTCTCCTCTCACCACCTATCCATAAACAGAAAGATGTTCTGATTTTGATTTCCCCCTTTATTAGCGGTGGCAAATTTCCCAACCCCTCGGTTTTGCTGTGTCCCAATTTCTATTGATGACCCCATAGCAAACTCGAGATAGGGTAAACTCAGAGAGTTAGTTTATTTGCACACTCCCAGGTCCTGTGGAAGGTGGGGTCACTACACAGTCCCCTGTACGTTCATACCATAAAAGAGGGATAGAGAAAGAAAGGTTTTCAGGGCAAAGACCACAGAGCAAAGAATTATTCTATCACATGAGTCCAGAGTCCAGAATCAAAGTCCAATGGTGTATTCCTTCACAGTGGTCGGCAGGCTGAACTGATGCTGGATAATTCACTTTTCCAGTAGAGTTGGGTTCCAGGATGAGGTAGGCATGCAGTGATGAATCAGGCCACTGTTAGCTTGTGGGCACCAAACAGGAAACCCACTCCAGCTATCTCAGCAAAGTAGCTTCACTGGCAATTGCAAAGGGGAATTATTCTTTGACACTTGGAAGAGACCACCTGCTCCTCCAGACACTAACAGCCCATGGTGTCCTGATTTAAGATCTATCCAGCAATGCTAAAAACAGCCCTCTCCAAACTCTCAAACTCGAAACAGGACAAACGAGTGAATTAAAAATATAAGCGCAAATAGGGCTGAGTTGCCTGGATGTTGAAGTTTAGGAGGCTACAGGTGGCCCTGGGGCTGCAGGCTGGATAAATCTGATCCAATTTTTCCATTGTACCAGTGGGTATTGCTGAGCCTATTTAAAATTGCTTCAGGGTCATATGTTTACTATATAAAGTGGAAAAATGCCCAAGGACAAATATTCAGGCAGATCCAATCCAGCCAATTACTGCCTCATCAGTCTACTCTCAATCATCAATAGTGATGGAAGGTGTCATTAACAATGCTATTAAATATTACTTCCTCACCAATAACCTGGGCTTGGCCTAAGTAGCCAAGTGGTTATGGTACTGGGTTTGTAACCCCAAGATCAAGAGTTCAAATCTCACAATGGCAAACTATGAAACAATGTAACTTCATCTGAAACAGATGGAAACAGGTTTACTCAAAAGAGTATCAAGAGTTCAAATCTCACAATGGGAAACAATGTAACTTCATCTGAAATGACAGATGGAAACATGTTTGTACTCAAAAGAGTTACTAATTCTGGTGTAAGTGCACTGGTAAAGAACCATTATTTGAACTTGGCCTAAATAGCCAAGTGGTTATGGTACTGGGTTTGTAACCCTAAGATCAAGAGTTCAAATCTCACAATGGCAAAACTATGAAACAATGTAACTTCATCTGAAACAGATGGAAACAGGTTTACTCAAAAGAGTATCAAATCTGTGATTGGCCTCAAGGGTGATGGTCATCAATTGATATTGCTTGGCCTAAATAGCCAAGTGGTTATGGTACTGGGTTTGTAACCCCCAGATCAAGAGTTCAAATCTCACAATGGCAAACTATGAAACAATGTAACTTCATCTGAAACAGATGGAAACAGGTTTACTCAAAAGAGTATCAAGAGTTCAAACCTCACAATGGCAAACTATGAAACAATGTAACTTCATCTGAAACAGATGGAAACAGGTTTACTCAAAAGAGTATCAAGAGTTCAAATCTCACAATGGGAAACAATGTAACTTCATCTGAAATGACAGATGGAAACATGTTTGTACTCAAAAGAGTTACTAATTCTGGTGTAAGTGCACTGGTAAAGAACCATTATTTGAACTTGGCCTAAATAGCCAAGTGGTTATGGTACTGGGTTTGTAACCCTAAGATCAAGAGTTCAAATCTCACAATGGCAAATTATGAAACAATGTAACTTCATCTGAAACAGATGGAAACAGGTTTGTACTCGAAAGAGTTACAAGAATTAATAAACCTTGCTGCAGTTGCGCAGGGTTTTGGTGAGAGATTATCAAGAGTTCAAGTCCTTTTCAGTGGTTGGCGGAGAGGAGGGATGTGGCCGCAGGGGTGACCAGGATCGGGGACGTGCTGGGTGGCGGAGGACTGGGCTGGATGCTCCCGCAGGAGTTGGCGCGACGCGCGTCTGTGAGTGTCCAGGTCGCAGCCGATGCCATCCAAGACCTGAGAACGGTCGTGCTCGGACCCGACGTTATTTTGGGCCTTGAGGTGGCCCAGGTGAGCGGTGGTCTTCCGTCTGAACGTTCCCCTGTTCGGACGGAATTCCACATTGGCCCCAAGCCCCGAACCCTCCCTCGGGTGCTGGTGCCCCACAATATGAGCCGCCTCGGGGATATGCCCTCCGTGCCTTTTGGCACGGCAAAGAGGGACTTATTGTACGGACTGCTGCTGCACACCTTCCATTTTCTCGCCCTTGTCCGTCGACCGGACACGCCCTGGTGTGCCTTGTTGCCGTCCGGCGGCGGAGGCCCCCGATGGGAGGCCCTCTACAGAGGTGTCCTCCCCTTTTCTATCGGGGACCTGGGTTGGAGGGTGTTGCATGCAGCAGTCCCCTATAAGAGGATGCATAGGTTCACGGACTCTCAGGACATGTGCCCTTTTTGCGGTCTTGTGGAGTCCATGGACCATGTATACATAGGGTGTTGTAGGCTGCACTCCCTTTTTAGTTACTTGAAAAACCTTTTATTGATGTTTTGTTTGCACTTCAGCCCCACGCTCCTGATCTATGGGCACCCGGTGCGGAAGGGGGTCGGGAAGGAGGAGGACCTCCTCGTGAACCTGCTCCTGGGCCTGGCCAAGTTGGCCATTAACAGGTCCAGGCAGCGGGCGATCGACGGGGGAGTCCCGCGCGATTGTTTGTCCCTCTTCCGCAGCTACGTTCGCTGCCGGATGTCCCTGGAGAGGGAGCACGCAGTGTCTGCTGACACTCTCGAGGCCTTCCATGCTCAGTGGGCACCGCGGGGACTGGGGTGTTTTGTTGACCCCTTTAATCACATTTTGATTTAAAGTTTGTAAGGTTCCTTTAAAATTTGCCCTTGGTTTTACAGCTGACCTGAATTAGGGGCTGTGCCTGATTTATCCCAATTTTGTTGATTTGGTTTTCATTTAAAAGATTATCAAGAGTTCAAGTCCTTTTCAGTGGTTGGCAGAGAGGAGGGATGTGGCCGCAGGGGTGACCAGGATCGGGGACGTGCTGGGTGGCGGAGGACTGGGCTGGATGCTCCCGCAGGAGTTGGCGCGACGCGCGTCTGTGAGTGTCCAGGTCGCAGCCGATGCCATCCAAGACCTGAGAACGGTCGTGCTCGGACCCGACATTATTTTGGGTCTTGAGGTGGCCCAGGTGCGCGGTGGTCTTCCGTCTGAACGTTCCCCTGTTCGGACGGAATTCCACATTGGCCCCAAGCCCTGAACCCTCCCTCGGGTGCTGTTGCCCCACAATATGAGCCGCCTCGGGGATATGCCCTCCGTGCCTTTTGGCACGGCAAAGAGGGGCTTTTTGTATGGACTGCTGCTGCACACCTTCCATTTTCTCGCCCTTGTCCGTCAACCGGACACGCCCTGGTGTGCCTTGTTGCCGTCCGGTGGCGGAGGCCCCTGATGGGAGGCCCTCTACGGAGATGTCCTCCCCCTTTCTATCGGGGACCTGGGTTGGAGGGTGTTGCATGCAGCAGTCCCCTATAATAAGAGGATGCATAGGTTCACGGACTCTCAGGACACGTGCCCTTTTTGCGGTCTCGTGGAGTCCGTGGACCATGTATACATAGGGTGTTGTAGGCTGCACTCCCTTTTTAGTTACTTGAAAAACCTTTTATTGATGTTTTGTTTGCACTTCAGCCCCACACTCCTGATCTATGGGCACCCGGTGCGGAAGGGGGTCGGGAAGGAGGAGGACCTCCTCGTGAACCTGCTCCTGGGCCTGGCCAAGTTGGCCATTAACAGGTCCAGGCAGCGGGCGATCGACGGGGGAGTCCCGCCCGATTGTTTGTCCCTCTTCCGCGGCTACGTTCGCTGCCGGATGTCCCTGGAGAGGGAGCACGCGGTGTCTGCTGGCACTCTCGAGGCCTTCCGTGCTCGGTGGGCACCGCAGGGCCTGGGGTGTTTTGTTGACCCCTTTAATCACATTTTGATTTAAAGTTTGTAAGGTTCCTTTAAATTTTTGACCTTGGTTTTACAGCTGACCTGAATTAGGGGCTGTGCCTGATTTATCCCAATTTTGTTGATTTGGTTTTCATTTAAAAGATCAAGAGTTCAAATCTCACAATGGCAAACTATGAAACAATGTAACTTCATCTGAATAGGAACAGATGGAAACGTGTTTGTACTCGAAAGAGTCTCACCAATAACCTGCGCACCAGTGCTTATTTTTGGTTCTGCCAGGACCACTCAGCTCCAGACCTCATTACAGCCTTGGTCCTAACATGGACAAATGAGCTGAATTCCAGAGGTGAGGCAAAGTGGCTTCCCTTGATATCAAGGCAGCATTTGACCGAACGCGGCATCCTTATAAGGAGCCCTTATAAAAGTGAAGTCAATGGGAATTAGGAGGAAACTCTCCATGGGGCTGGAGTCATACCTAGCAAAAAAAGATGGTTGTGGTTGTTGGAGACCTCAGTCCCAAGCTATCACTGCTCTAGGAGTTCCTTAGGGCAATAACCTAGGCCCTAACATCTTCAGCTGCTTCAACATTGTACAATAATGGGTAATAGTTATGGTAATGAGACAGTGATGTGTATCATGATGTAACAGTGACATCAGCAATCATGTGCAAGAGACTGGAAGATATGATGGAATAGTGTGTACAAGAGAGGATGTACTTACATAGAAGCTTAGAATCTACTATAGTGTAAATAAAGGAGTTTTTCAAGAAACCTATTGGGCTTCAACCTAAATCACTCATAAGTAGTGGAAAACCTTCCTGATCTAGAACAGGCCACAAGTTATCCGGAGAGAAATCCAAATAGTATCTCAAATGGAAACCAAACCACAAACCAATCATGACCTTTGCTCCATGTTTTCTTATGCCGGCACAGTATTCAGTTTTATTCATAATTCCTGAGTAAATGATCCAATTTATGTTCTGATGTAAAAAGATATCAGCGGTAAGTAACATTTGCACCACAGGAATGCCAGGAAATGATAACCTCTAACAAGAGAGACTTTAATAATCTCCAATGGACATTCTATGGCACTACATCATAGAAGGCCCCACTTTCAACACCCTGTGTTTCACCATTGACCAGAAACTTAGCCACATAAATACTGTGGCCACAAGAAAAGGTCAGAGCTGGGAATTCCTGGGGTGAGTGACTCAGCCTTTGACTCCACAAAGTCTTTCCACCAGGCATTAAGTCAGGAGTGTGATGGAATATTCTCCATTTGCCTGGATGAGTGCAGCTCCAACAAAACTCAAGAAGCTCTACACCATCCTGGACAATGGATCCCATTTGGTTGGTACCCCATCCAAGACCTTAACTATTCAGTCCCTCCACCATCTGGGTACCATGGCTATAGTGTATACCATCCTCAAGAAGCATTGCAGCAATTTGCCAAGATTCTTTGACAGCACCTCCTAAACACTTGAGCTGCACCTCCTAGAAGGAGAAGAGCAGCAGACACGTGAGATTGCCATCAGCTGGAAATTGCCCTCCAAGTCACACGCCGTCTTGATTTGAAAATTTACCCCACTTCCTTCATCATTGCTGGGTCAAAATCCTGGAACTCCCTTATGAACAGCACTGTTTATGTAATTACACCACACGCACTGCAGTAGTTCAAGAAAGCAACTCACCATCACCTTCTCAAGATCCATTAGGGATGGGCAATAAATGCTCATCTTGGCAGTGATGGTCACATCCCATAAGTGAATAAATTAAGACCCCAATATGCAAAGATGCACGAGGTTCCCACAAGATTTAGGAGACATGCTGATCACCCTGCGTAAAGTCCCAGGAAAAATGACAGTGAAGAAGGAACAGGAATGCAAAATCACCACCTCTATTTTTACTCCACTATCTCTTGTTTTCACTGAATGGAAGGGGTTAAAAATTTCCCTTCTGAATTCCCTGCTCTTTTTTGATTAATAATATAGGATTCCCAGAAACAGTGGAACAGGCAGACAAAGCCCCAGGTTAAAGTCTAAATTGAAGGACCATAGCAACAATGCAGCACTCCCACAGTATTGCTTCAAAGTGCCTGCCTATTGCATATGCTCAAGGCCTGAAGGGGAATCCATCTTCTGGCCACTAACTGAGCCAACCTGATACCCATTTCTGCCATCATATTGAAAAATTAACCTAAATATATAGGCCGCTCTCAGTTAATTTTTAGTGCAAATGGGCATTATTCTATCTAGAAAGGCTCAGCATTGAGTTGCGGAAGTGAAGTAAGCCATTCTGATCCTCTGCTATTTTGTTTGTGTACTACACTTGGAACATTGCTGAGCATTACATACAATAGATTTTTGGGCACCAAGGAATGGGCGTATGGGGCCATGTGACCTTCTCTTGCTCCTATTTCTTACATGCCACTCTCAATTCCACAGCTGCCAGTTGGAACAATGCCATCCAAGGGTAGCTGGCATGGTGAACATAGATATATCTATATGGACAATACATTGACACACACTCAAGGGGAAAAAGTGCCAGACTAGATGGAATTTTTGTTTTAGAATAGGAGAGCATGGTACAGAAAGACAATTACAGTTCCAAGGCATAGTTAAACTATTGGTAGCAGCATTTCTGCTCTATTAATATGCAAAAATATTCAGTTTAGAACAATTCGGTCAAGTAATTAACATTTCCATTTAACAAGGACCTGACACAAGTTGACAGACTCTAGCTTATTGCTATTGTTTCTCTTCATTCATTTTAATGAAACTCGGATTCTAATTGTGGAATTCACCTGAATCTGAGGTTTGCACCTAACACATCACAATACTGCAGCAATCTTGTAAAATTAATGCATTACTGATCCCAATCTTATTCCACCTGCCAAAGCTACAGTGATGCAAGAATTACAAACTAAAATAGCAAGGGTCAAATGAAAAGAAATGTGAAATGATTAACTTTGGTAGGAAGAAACAGGAGACAGAATATACAAGTTACAATTCTAAAGATGGTGTCAAAACAAAGGCTCCTGGGTCTATATGTGCATAAATCTTTGAAGGTTGCAGGGCTGGTTGAGAAAGTATTTAATAAAACACAAAGGATCCTCGGTTTTACAAATAGGGGCATTGAGTACAAAAGCAAGAAAAATATCATAAGCTTGTATAAAATACTCACCTGGCCTCATATGGTGTATTGTGTCCAGTTGTGGGCACCACACATTAGGAAGGATGTGAAGGCGTTAGAGAGAGTGAAGAAATGATTCACAAGAATGGCTTCAGAGATGAGGAAATTCAGTTACTTAGATAGATTGGAAAAGCTGGGGCTGTCCTCCCTAGAGAAGAGAAGATTAAGAGGAGGTTTGATAGAGGTGTTCAGAATCATGAGGCGTGTGGACAGGGTATAAAGAGAGAAACTATTCCTATTGGCAGAAGGATCCAGAACCAGGGACACCGATTTAAGGTGACCGGCAAATGAAGCAAAAGCAACATGAGGAAAATCTTTTTTTTTTACACACAGCAAATGGTTAGGATCTGGAATTCACCTGAGAGTGTGGTGAAGGCAAATTCAATCAAAGCCTTCAAGAGAGAATTGGATAATTATCTGAAGAGAAAAAATTGCAGGACTTTGGGGAGAAGGTGGGGGAGGGAGAAAAGGTGAGTTGCTCTTCCCCAGAGTTGGCATGGATGTGACAGTCCGAAAACTCTGCTCCTGTACTGTAACCATTCAATGACTCTAAATCAAATAATATTGAGACTTCTCTAATATCTTCTGTGTGGTTTCTCTGTGCAGCATGTTTTACTTTTACACTACAGTGTCGATAATCTGTGTTATACTAACCTTCTAACACTGCCCTATCTCACTTACACTTTCTTCCAGCACCGTCACCCATTAGTTGCCAAGCAGAAGTGAAACCTGGTGCCTCTCAAAAAAGCCGGTTCCAACGGTCATTGGAGGAAGGTAAATTAAAACGGTTTATGGGCCGAATCTTCCAAAGAGTGGCAATCACCATTGGGTTTCCACTCCTATTTGCTTACCTAGCACAGGAGCTCCACATTTCTCACCCAGACTTCCGAACTGGGCCTCCTCAGAAATATGGAGCCCACCGGTTCCAGAGTCCTTCCTTGTAGAGCAGGAGCATTGGGGGAAGCCAAGCCAAGCCTCCTTTTTACAGCGCGAGGTGTGGTATTCCAGTAAATTTCAATGTCCCAAAGTCACTTTGAGAAGCTATGCAGAGAAAGGAAATGTGTAAGGAAAGAGGGTGAGGGGGTCGGGAGATTTAGTCAGGTGGGAGGGGGTAGTCAGGGAGCCAGGGGCTTAGTCAGGTGGAGCGGTAGTCGAGTGGTCAGGCGTGTAATCGGGTGGTTAGGGGAGATAGACTTGGTTGGGGGGGTTGGATATGCGGGTGGTCGGGGGGGCTGGTCTGATGGGGAGTCGGGTAGTCTGGAGGTCATGTGGTTGGAGTAGTAGTTGGGTTGGGGGATAGTTGGGTGTTTGGGGAGGTTAGTTGGGTGGGGAGTTGGTTGGATGGGTGTAGATGGGTGGTCGGGATAGGCAGGTATGGGGTTAGTTGGGCGGGGGCCTATTCGAGTCATGAGCGTGATCAGGAGTTGCTGGGGTGGTCATGTAGGAGTTGGGTGGGGAAGTAGTATGGGGGGTAGAGTGTGATGAGGAGGTGGGTAGGGGAGTATTTGGATGGTCAGTGGTAGTCAGGGGTTCGGTGGGGAGTTGAACTGGGGTCAGTAGTATAGTTACTCAGGAGTCACAGGAATTAGAACTGGTTTTAATCCTTCTAACAATGTGACTGTAACTACTCTGCTAAATCAGTCAGAGCCATCCAAAGTCTCTGACTTTAACTCGTAGTTTCAGAGGGTTCCAGTCACAGGGTAATTGCCCATCAGAAGTCCAAACTTGCTGGGAAATTCCCATGTTGTCAGTTCTGAGGGGTCCCCCAGTGCACTTTGGTGGGTACCTCCAGGGTACAACCGTCCAGAGACCAGAGTTTCTGGGCCTTTGGGCAGAATCACCGGCCCCGGTGCCGATGGGCATCATGGTGGGCGCGAGTAGACAAATGGCGAGAAGCCAAAAATCAGTTTCATGCCGTCTTGAATCCAGTTTGCAATTGTCCGCTCCTTCTATCAATGGCGAGCAGCGTTTCCTGCTATCCAATGTCGGGAACTTAATTTTAATGCATTTGTATCTCATTATTGTTTCCTCACGTCGGAATTATGCCTCCACGTCAAACTTAACACCCACGTCGGCATGAATTCAGAACGGTGTGCTTCACGACTGCTTTTAAAAGGCATGCACCTGGTTAGTTGAAATTCGAGGCGAATTCGGGAGGTGAGTGCCCACAACCACGCGCAGCGCTTGCGGGGATCGCCCTTAGGGCATCAAGAAAGAGGTGCCATGCATTTGGGGTGGGGGGGGGGGGGGGGGTGGGGGTCGCACAGGCAATTCGCTTTTCCCCAGCTGCGCTTTCAGTGCAGTGCCGGGGCAAGAGCTCCAGTGCAGGTGTGGCCAGGGGGTGCGGAAAGGCAGCACAGACTGCAGGAAGTACACAAGCACGTGCCGGGGTCTGGGGGTAAGGTGGGGGGAGTGAAGGAGGCAGCCACACACTTGGAAAAGCTTGTCAAAAGTGAGCATTCTTCAGCAGCAGCTCCTTTGACGTGCTTGGAGTTGGGCCTCTGAAGCTGCTCTACCCACTGAAGCAACGTAAAAGCATGAAAGTGTCACCAACGCTCCAGAACTTTTCACCCCTCGGACGCAGACTGAAAATTAATGTGCGTTTTAGGGGGCAGTAGAATAATAGGCCGACTGGGCAAATTGTAGAATCCCCTTGCAAAATGTGGCCATGGCGCAGTCACTGGTGGAGAGGCTCACAGCCCCTTGCAATGTCTTTATGAAGGTTTGGACCAGTCTCCCTCATGGTGCAAGCTAACAGGGCACCCTTGCAGTGCAGGTTAGGGGAATGCCTGCGCCTGAGCTGAGAGCACAGCATGCAGTCTAGTGGCTGAAGCTGCCGCTAATCGGTCAAGTGGAGTGGGGCGAAGGTGGGTGAGGTTATGGACAGCCATTGAGCGCAGTACACACTGGCCATCCAAGTGGTGGCCAACACTCCTGTATGCATGAAGGGGCCTTCAGAATTAACCAAGAGAGGTTCTTGGGGCACATATGCTAATCCATGTGTCTCTCTCTTTGATTCCACAGGAGGAAAACATCAGGATCATGGAGCCTGGTGATTTAGTGTTTTGCCTCATGGCTTAGAGAGAGTGTAGAGAAGAAGAAGAGAGCGGCAGAAGGGTCTGGCTGGACAAACAGAGGAGCGCCTCCCTCATGATAGAGGTTGGCAGTGCCTGCTGCGCACGCAGCTGAAGATCCACAGAAAGCCTTCGCTCGTGGGCGCCTCGCTAGACCCAGGGTCTAAAGACAGTTCCCATCATGCCTGCAGATGATTGAGGACCAGTGTCACTGAAGACTGCGCATATTAGGGGAACTGGTTGGTCACGTATGCCACCTGCTGCAGGATTTGACGCCACGGGGACATGGAGGGCATCCGGCCATGTAAGTGACCACAGTGCTCAATTTTTATGCCAGTGGCCCATCCCAGGGCTCCACAGGTGACCTGTGTGGGATCTCACAAGCCTCCATGTACAAGTGTATCCAGGAGGTCACAGAAACCATCTTTTCAAAGGCACAGAACTTTGTGCGTTTTGCCTGGGATCGGGAAAGCCAGGAAGCAAGAGCGCTGGGATTTGCGCAGATCTCTGGTTTTCCAAGGTGCAGGGTGCCATCGACTGCACTCACATGGCACTTAGACCTCCATGGCAACAAGGAGTTAACTATTACAATGGCATGGATGTTCAGCTGGTGTGCAACCTCCGCAAACACATCCTACAGGTCTGCGCACGATTCCCAGGGAACATCCACAACTCCTACATCCTTAGCAGGTCTCAAATCCCTGACATCTTCCAGGGTCCAGAAAGGCTGCAGGGTTGGGTCCTCGGGGACAAGGCCTACCCACAGGGGATGTGGCTGATGGTGCCCACGCAGCAACCTCAGACTGCAGCAGAGCGGAGGCATAACAAGGCTCACGCTGCAACCCGGACCTCGGTGAAGCAAACACCAGGCATTTTGAAAATGATGTTCCAGTGCCTCGACAGGTCCGGTGGAGCACTGCAATACTGTCCCCAAAGAGTGTCGCGCATCATCCCCACTTGCTGCACACTATACAACCTGCCGCTGCAACAGGGGAAGGACCTGGCTGAGGGGGAGATGGAAGAGCTGCACGTCTCCTACGAAGCAATTGACAGTGATGGGGTCCTTGAAGGTGACGATGCCAGTGATGAAGCCATTGCACTGGCCAGACGAGACAGGCATGCTCAGGAGGCCCTCATAGCCACATGATTCATGGAGGATGATGATGAGATGCAGTGAGGACAGTCCTGACATCCTCACCTTGCATCTGTGAACACTTGACTCCTCTGTGGCTGATGGCAGCGCAGATACCCTCAGTGCTCAGGCTCATGTTATGGAGACGCAGCAGAAGCCCTAAGAGTCACTAGATTCCAGGAGGATGATGATGACAGGCAGTGAGGACACTCCATAGATCTTCACATTACCTCTGTGAACGTCTGACTCCTGTCTGGCTGAGGGCAGCTCACTTGCGCTCTGTGATCAGGGTCATATCATGGAGACGCAGCATAAAACTTTAAATGCACATGATCCTTTGACAGCCTTCAGCACCTGTCCCCTTCAGGAGCACAGCGTCACTGGTCACAGATGCTGAAGAGATGGGGAGCCAGCCCCACCTCAAAGGTGCTGAGAGCCACACAGAGAGAATGAGGGAACTGTGTGACGCCTGACAGCAACATTCTGGCATCGATGACCAGCACCCTCGAGGTGCAGCCATCACTGATGTGTCCAGTGAGTGTGAAGCCAGGCCATCACTTTGCTCTGATGGTTACTCACTGCACAGGGACTGGATTGAGACATCTGCCTTTATCTTGTGCAGGAACCAAGGTTTCACATCTGAGTGACATGAACACTGCTCACATAACAAGTAATTGTAGGCAACAAAACATTCTTGGGAGTTCATTTACAATCGTGAACATGATGTACAAGTGATTAACACCTGTGCCCACGCTGTGTAATTGTATCTTCTTAACCTTCCTAACCCTGCCGCTACGTCTTGCTGCTCCCCCGACATCCACAGAGGAGGCAGAGGCAGTCTGCTGACTGCTACACCCTGTCTGTGATTACTCTGGTGGGTGTCCTCTGGAGGACTGAGACCTGTAGGGCTCTGACCTGCTTTGGGTGTCCTGCTGTGGGCCAGCTGCACCCTCCTCAGCTGGGGCTGCGAGGGTCACAGGAAGAGAGGGTTTCGATTGGCTGAGTATTCCCAAAGTCACATGGGTGGATAGCCCCAGGGTGTTGAACTGCTCTTCCTCCTCCCTATGGGTGCCCAATGGTTCCTGGCTGGCTTTCCTGAGGAGAAGGGCAAGCTGGAATAAGATTGTGTTGCCCCACACCCCTGTCATGTTGACAGTATTGGAGGCCAATTATGGTGTCAGCGATGGGGTTCAGCTCGCACAGCTGTGCAGGACCAATGTCCTGGACCAAGGTCTCCATGGCAACTGTCATCCTGCCAGTGTTGACCTTGGTCCATTGGTATGCCGGTGCTATCACCTCGGACTAAAGGGAGATGGACTCCTCCGTCATCCCTTGCAATCTGAGGAATGCACCAGACATCCCTTCCTGATGTTTGTCGTAGCAGCTCCACCAACTCCTTAAGTACCGAGTCCAGAGGCTCATCATCTGACTCAGACTCATCAGATTTGTTGCCTCCAGTGGTCCTCCGAGTGCCGGTAACCAAGGATGTCCCTGCCTCTGCCTGCTGGGGAACAGGTTGTGTGGTATGCTCACCAGATTGTGATCCCAAGGCTGCTCTACAGCTAGGTCCCACCAAGACGTGTGTTGCTGCGCTGGTGAGGGGTGTGGGTGAGCGCCGTGACAGATCTTCAACAGTGCTGCCCACAGGATCCTCGTCTGAGGTGCTCTCGGCGCTGGGGTGGGGGTCAAGGTTGCTTGAGGGCGATGTGTCAGATGTGCCTAGGACAGAGAGTGAAGATTTTGCATGCTTGGCAGCCGCTTTGAACACAGAACAGTGGACTCAAGAGTAGCGTTGAGAAAGGGATCATGTGGTGCAGGATCTGTTGGGCATCCAGAGAAGATGAGGCCAGATGGAGATGTGAGGGTGTGTGAGAGAGAGAGAGAGAGAGAGTGGGTGGTGATGTTCCTTGAGCTGGAAGTGAGTGAGATGCCAGTGAATGTGTGATTGGTTTATGAATGGGTGAGTTGAGGTTGCTGAGATGGCTGGCTTACCCCAGCTGCATGGGTGAGATCATTCATCTACTTTCTGCAGTGGACAGCCCACCTCTTGTGTGCAGCATTGGCACTGACACACTGACACACAGCATCTGCCACAGCCTGATAACCCAGAGTGGTGAGGCTGATGGTCAGAGCAAAGGTGGAGGACATCGCGGTGGGCCCCCACAACACCCAAAAGGCGTCCCAGGGATGCGTCACTGAATCGGGGGCTGCATTCCTCTTGACTTTTGGGACCGTGTCTTCACCGATGCAGTACTGGGCTGCAAGTGTTAAGAACTGTGCTCGCGGCTGCAGATTAAATATGGCATCAAGCGTGAGGAAGCAAGGTAACAGCTTGGCGGACAAATTGGAGGCTGGCCACCAGCGATCCACTGTGTTTCATGTCATTTTTCACGCCCACTACCACACTAAGTGCAATCCTGGGATGATTCCACCCCTTGTCTCTTACTGCAGTCAGTAGTAAGTACATTTGTCATTGCTTACAATTTCTAAAGGCAAAAACAGTAAATTCTCAAGTTATGGGGACAGGAAATAATTTCCACAGATATCTGGTGACAAAATATGTAATGGACTTTCATTCAATCACACATTATTGTAATAAGATATGAAGAAAGAGTTAACATGGTGAATAAGGAACAACCCAATTCCTTTCCATCAGAAAAAGCCAGTTCAAAATTCTATTTAACTGTTGTTGTATCACAAAAGAGTTGTGTCACTGTAGGAGAATTGAGGACATCAGCCAGAGTTTTACATCAACATCAGAAGATTTTTCCTCTGACAGGATCCTTTCTATTACCTTTAGTCTTGATGCTCTCTCCATTGTTTGTCTTTTTGCTTACTCAGTACTACCATTGATTAACATCAGTTCTCAGGTCCCAATTCCTATTAGAAGCTCCTCATCTCTCTCAGCCATCCATTCCTGGTAAAATTCACAAATTTGTGCACGCTTAGCATCAGCTAACCATTACTTACTGATTTATATCAACTTCTCTCCTGTTCTTTTTGACTTCTGGTGTCCTGAATTGTGGGGCGTTGGTATTTCAAAAATTACATTAAAAATCTATATCATGATTCTTCCCAACTTCCTTCAAACATTTTCCAAGTTTTACAATCCTGGCTCTTCTGCGTTGTGACATTTGCGAACACTTCCTGCTTCAAAAATAAGTCAGCACTGACTTCAGGCACTCCATGTCCTTCCACATCCAAGATGACTGCAGACCAGCTAAAAGCCCATTGGGCAGTGATCTCCAATGCTGGCTTTTTGTATATGTGTGATTTTCATCACTCTACCACTAGCAGCCATGCCTTCAGCTGCCAAGCCTTAAGCTCGGGAATTTCTTTCCTAAGCCTATCCTGCCGCACTACCTTCAATTCAATTAATAAATCTGGAATATAAACTATAGTTTCAGCAATTGTGACCATGAAACTATCATTGTTTGTTGTAAAGGCTCATCTGGTTCATGAATATCCTTTAGGGAAGGAAATCTGCCATCCTTACCTGGTCTGACCTACATGTAACCCACAGCTCTTAACTGCCCTCTGAAATGGTCCAGCAGGGCACTCAGTTCAAGGGCAATTAATGAATGGGGAACAAATGCTGGCCCTCCCAGAGATGCCCACATCCTATGAAAGAATAAAGACCTTTCACCCCTTAAAACCCACCTCCTGGATCATGCTTTTTTGTCACCTATCCCAATATCACCTTAGGTCGTTAAGTGTCAAGTGTTTTAGACCATTTTATTTTTTTTAACAGTGTATATAAATGCAAGTTGATGTCGTTATCAACTTTGAAGTTTCGTAATTAGAACCAAATCAAAATGTCCCTAGACACGTGTGTGCATTGCTTCTTAGATTTTCCTCCCAGCAGCAGAAGAGGAATCAGAGATAAACCATTTTCTCTCTCTATGCCATTAAGATGGATGGGAAAACTGAAGATTTCACTGATTCATATTCAGCCCAGCTCTGGCCTGCAGACAATGGGAAACATTTTGCTCATCTCTTCTGGATTACATGTGCAATGCATCTACTGGCAGGTCAGGTAGAACATGAAATCAGCTGGGATTCACACAAGACCAAATCGGAGAGGCTGCTGTAAGCACTATTTTTCGCATTTGAGTTAGCTTTAATATCTTGATGTTGATGGAGTAATTTCTCAACCCTCTGCCTTGCATGATTAAATCAAACTGAACTTTTTGATGTGAAACAGTTGAAAGCCTACAAATGAAATGTGAAGACTGAAGGATGAAGGCTCAAATGCTTCCAGTGACACTGAGCTAAATTCAAGCAGCTGGCTTCATTAATCATAATTCCAGTTCAACAACTACCTGAGATATTGGCCCAAACCAAAATTTCATTTCACTCTCACTGATCAGCCCAACTGGAATCAATAAAAATCTCAAACCAGTGTAATTAAGAAATTTCAAAAGCCAAAACAGCCGACACACTAGGCCAGGCCATTTCGCAATCAGCTCCTCAACTTAAGGTCGAGAAAAAATAACCTGGCAATGTCAAGGGTCAGCGGCCCACCGAGAGCCATTGCCCGACCTAAAGTCGATGTCCCACTGAGTGCCATTATTGCACCAAAAATTCACTTTTATTTAGAAAACTACAAAAATACGCGTTGGGGGGGCTGTGCAGAGGGGGATTTCATATCAGGCGTTTTATCAAAGTGGAGGGACATGTATATCACTTTACTGTGCTTTCAAAGAAAGGAGTTACACAATTACTTAACAATTAACTGTTAATTGCCAGCAGATAGTATTCGTGAAGCATTTTTGGTATGGGAAAGCCTCTTAAAGATGTGCCAGATCATACCTCCGATTATGCCCAACAGCAACCAGGATGGGCTTAAAACCAAAAGCTACAGTGAAGGGCAAATGAAATCATAACTTTGGATTGAGCAGCTGAACTGAGAGGAAAGGCTTTGAAAACTGGGAATAACTTTAAGGACTTCAAGGGCAGAATTTTTCACTCATCAGGCGGGCGCAAACCCGATCCAAATGAGTCTAAAGTGACGCGTGATGACGTTGGGTGAGCGTCCACTAACAATTAAGAGGCCTGTGAAGGCCATTAACAATCTAATTGAATTAAATTTTTCACTGCCCGTCCAACCTCAAAGGCCAAGCGGCCTTTGCATTTTTTGCGAAACCTCATCCACGGGCGGGATAAGGTTTCGATCCGTCATTCAAAAAAAGGTAAGAATTTAAATATTAATTTCTAACACGTCCCTGCTCATGTGACAGAGTCATGTTAGGGACAGAATCACATGAGGGGACACGTTTTTTAACATCTTAATATGCTTTATTTTAATTTTTTTTTATATCTTCATCTCCCTGGGGCAGCTCTGTGCCTTAGGCAGCTTTTCCTTTGCGCACCCAAGTGCGTAGGCGAACTCGCGCACTCGCCCTCCTTCCCCCCGCACACAGGCAGTGCTGAGCGCTGCAGCGTGTGTTTCACACTGGGCGGGCCTTAATTGGTCCACCAGTACCCGATTGGGGGCGGCAGGCGGCTTCCCGAGCACTCCTGCTCACCCCCGCTGAGCCCGCCCAACGAGGGCAAAATTCTGCCCCAAGTCTTTAAGGCTACAGATCATTGAACCCTGCTTGACACGATCATAAACCCTGTAACCAGGAGATATGCACAGAAAAGGAAGGTGAACAAACAGTTTAGATGCAAATAATTCATATAGAAAGCAGCGAATGTGTGGAATAGATGCCAAGGGTGTTAGCGAAAGTAGATAGTCCTGTGCCATTAAATTTTGACAGGGAGTGCGATTGTAGGTATTAGGAGGGGGACAAAAACAGAGGACCAGGATTTCGTCAAACTTTGGGACCTGCTAGACTGGCTACAATGGTCTTTCCTGTTCCTGGACATACCCCGTATTAAGCAAAAGAAAGTTGGTTGAGGCCAATATGGTTAAAGATGAAAGCAGTGATAGACAGGATTCCAACCAAGAATAAGCTTCAGGGGAAAATACCAGCACTTGATGTAGCAAACCATCAAAATCCAAGCCCAGATCCACATAATGAAATCAACTATCTGGAAATGCAGCACACAGGCAACTGAGCCAAAGCTTAGTACAATATCTGGTTAAAAAAAAACCACGCAAGTAAACAGCCCTTGGAGGGATACATTAAAGTTTTAAAGTGTACTCGTTCGAACCAATGCGCATTAGTGAAATTGAAACATGCATTTAAAACTGAACATGATGTGACAATTATGTGCCATTACAGTTGATGGTGGAATTAATTGCGAGTCAAGTTTCTCTCTGGCTTCCAAAAATATTTAGCAGCTTATGTTTACTAATTATCTTCATTTCCAGGCTGGATTCCTGGGTCGAGTTATGTCGATATCCATTTCTGGCAGCCAGTGTGGAGTGAGGTCCGGCAAGGGGACCTCTGATTGCCAGGAGATCAATTACTGCTGAACCTTCATTTGCTCTTCCCCACAGTCTGTCGATACAGTGCAATACAAGGGAATTTTGAAGTGGAACAGTTGCCAGCCGTAAGAAAGAGAAATGCTCACACGAGTGACAGACTCAAAGGAAGAGGCAGATTCAGATCAAACTCTGTGGCTAAGTGAATGGGTTAAGAGCTTCACATGAACATTATCAGCAATGATGGAACAGGAAAAGGGTCTCTCTTCCATCTAGACCGTTCCACACAACTGTGATTGATCCCACAACACACTCCCTGCCCCACCCAAAATCATATGATCACCTGGGAGTGCAAAAGCACCAGATAAAAAGCCCAGGCCAATTTGGGTGGGTAAAAATTCTGGCAAATTCCTTTCCGACCCTCTTAGACAATTGAAACTAGTCCAAGAGAGCCCTCTGGTCTTGACGATTTCTTGTAATACCTCAGTAACAATTGCTATCTATTATAGCATCATTAACGGAGTTCTTATTTTAACATCCATTCTGGTAATCCCTAACTGAGTTCTCCCTAATTACAAACAAAATCCTCCAATACTCCAAGGATTCCAGTTGTCCGTAATGAGTACTTCAGCATTCCTATTTGAGTCCCAGATTAGTCACATTCAATCATCTTCAAATCCAGATTAAAAATAGATTAAGGCTGAATCAGAAAGAGGGCGTTAATTTTAAATAAAGAGGGAAATAAGAAGTTTAGCGCTTTCAGTAGGATTGAAGCTGCATCAACTTTAGCCTGAAGGGTGGATGAGAGAGGGAGAGAGAGACACTTTAGCTAAAAGTGTGACTCATGTTGCAGCTTCCTGTAGTGCAGTTGAATCTGTGCACGGTATACAGCCCACAGGAACTCTGACTGTAATGTCAACCCTGAACAGGTGTGCTATTCGTCAAACTGGCTCATCTGAGTCATCAGGAATGAACACAATAAATAGCTTTTTAAAAAATATCTGTTCGGTTCAACGACAACTAGCATTTCTATACCCTTTATAATGTATTAAAATGTCTGTGTACAGAGCACAGGGTAAATCAGGAAGCAGTGGTGAGATGGTGCCAAAAGCCTGTAAATGTTAGGAAGAGAAGATTGAGGGAATAAGTTTCACATTCTTGAGGTTTGGGGAAAGAATGAGGTTCCAGGAATGAGGAGCTTCATGGACAGTTTGGAGAAACTGGGGCAGTTCTCCTTGGAGAAGAGAAGGTTAAGAGGAGATTTGATAGAGGGGTCTGGACAGAGTAGACAAAGAGAAACTGCTCACACTGGCAGAAGAATCAAGAACTAGAGGACACCCATTTAACGTAACTGGCAAAAGAAGCAATAGTGACATGAGGAAAATCTTTTTTTAATGCAGTGGGTAGTTAGAATCTGGAATGTATTGCCTGACAATGTAGTGGAGGAGATTCAAATGAGGCCTTCAGAAGAAACTTGAATTCTTGTCTGAAGAGAAAATATTTGCAGGGCCAAGGGGAAAAAGGAGGCAGAGTGGGGCTAGGACAGTTGCATGATGGACCGAATGGCCTCCTTCTGAGCTGTAACCATGCTATGATTCTATGAGTCACATAAGAGACACAAGCTAGGGCTGGTGACCTAAAGTTCGATCAATGACCCTTGTTTTAAAGAGTTTAAAAGGAGAGAGATGGAGAATCATAAAGGTTTAGGGAGACTATTCCAAGCTTCAGACCTCAGCAGCTGAAGACACAGCTGCCAATGGTGAAATGATGAGAATTAAGCTTGGCAGGAGGCCAGAATCATAGGAATGCAGAGATCTTGCTAGAAGAGATTACAGAGATAGTGAGAGATGAACCCATATCAGTGACCCTATTCCTTCATAGCTTGTGTGTACCCGTATTAGAAGTGAGTCCATATCAGACATCAGGCTACAGCTTGTGTATACCTGTATTTGCTTGGTGTCGGGACTGAAGGCAGTCATTCCAGATTGGATTTTCGAACTGTGCTGATCCTGAGCTTATCGGGAGCAACACTAGAGCTACCACGTTTGGCAACAATCCTGTCTGAAACTCCGTGTGTGCATGGACAGCAGGTGAGGTCATCATTATCCCCACTCAGCGTCCTTGGGGAATAGCCTATTGTGTGAAGTGATGGAGCTATGGTCGACACACATGGAGCTGCATCCCAGGAAGGGTTTGCAGGAAAGGTGCAGAGAAAAAAAATATCAAGATTGGAAGTGAATAACAGCACAGCTAACAAGCCCCCACACAGTGAGACAGACAGTTCACAAGAATGCTGCATTAAAAAGGTTAAATAGAGCCCCAGACAAAGGCAAGCAAATATATCAAGAGAGTGAGTAAGCACTGAGAAGGTGGCTGTGGGGGTGTTTGGGGCTGTTTTTAAAAAGAAAACAGATTTTCTCCACCCTAAAGATGCATCAGCATTGCAACATGATAGTTAATATTCTGTTAGCAATAAACTGAGCTGAACAACAGCTCCGAGAATGTCACACCAACGCCCCCAACAATGTGTCACGTTATGCCTTAAAGTATCTTTTTGCTATTTAGCCTTCTTCCACTCCACAACATGGCTGCCCTGATTTTTAGCCTGAGCTTAATTCTGAGCATCTTCAAATGGCAATAAATCCACAGTCACAGCCACTTCCACAATTATTGGTTAGCAATAAAACTTAATAACTCATTCTTTCCCAAAACCTCAAGAATGTGAAACTCATTCCCTCAATCTTTTCTTCCTAACATTTACAAGCTTTTGGCATCACCTCACCATAACTTCCTGACTTACCCTATCTACTCTTTTAGCCTTTTCACTCTTGCTAGTGCCCTCCACTCCAGGCCTCGTTCCAAGGCTACCAAGTTTGGTTGGACTTTTTCTCGGAGGCTTCATCATGTGACCTTGTGCCTTCAACTGCTCCGCTCTCACACAACTACCATTGATCACCTAATCCATCCATCCTTACTCCTTACCACTTTCCCTCAGCAACTGGAAAGCAAGCAAACCCTAGACTGTCCGACAAACAACTCTTTTTCCCCAATCTCAAAATATTGTAAAACAAATAATTGAAATTGTTCAAAGAATATTAAAAGAAAACACTGGACTAAATTTTTCGTGAAGGGTTGGCCCCGCCCACTGGCTGAAAAGGGCGAGCCCACCCTCGCTGGCCCTGGAAGTCAGATTTTATAGTTGCCAGACAATCAAGCCTCTTGGCAGCTCTCCAATCCCAGCAGCACCACTGTGAGTGGCGGTCACTCACGATGGAGGCCAGATAGCTATGTAATTTAGGCAACTTTGCCAGATCCTGCCTGATTGGGCCTGGCAAATGGGGGGCGGTGGTGACTATCGGGAGGGCTAGGAGTTAACAGTGTTGTACTTTCCGCTGGAGGGCATCTCCCTTGGGCACAGAGTACCTGAAGGAGAGGGATACCCTCTTCCCAAGACTGCAGCCAGGGATTATCTGCCAGACTCGCCACAAGACTTGGGAATCCCCCACCACTGATGAAATACCAGCGGAGGCAGGTGGGTAATGGGCATGGCTCCCCTCCCAGCCCACTCATGGGTGCGTCCTAAAATTCTGGCCACAATTTCTTTAATGGGAGTCTGCTAGCAAAGGGTTAATTGGCTGCAATTCACCCAAATGTCACAAAGGCAGTCAGCAGTGGGTTTTGTACTCATTCAGCAAGGAGACCTGCATTGAATTTACATTCAAAAATGTTAAAAAGCAAATATTAAACACTTGAGAGTTGAATGGTTGCACACAGCTGTCACATAACCTCTGCACAAACGATTCCGGAATTTTCTGAAGCAGAATGAATCAAGCAGAATGAAGGGATATTTTGCAATCTTCAGCCGCGCTGACATGGGTTAAAAGGCCACATCCACTGCAAAAAACAACCTTTTACCAAACCTTTTTACTGTTGAAAAGCAAATGACCTTTTTAACATCATTGCATCCTTCAAATAAGATGTCAAGATTAAAAAAGAATTCAGACAAGCTGATATCCCTCCCTATAGCAAGAAATCTGCCAAGCCACTTCGTGTGGTTCAGTTCCCCTTTAAAAGGCAGCTCTTTGCAGTGTTTTCCGTGATACAGTTCAGCAGTAACACAATTAACTGGCTTTACCCATGTAAACCTGGAAATTGCTGTTTGCAATATTAGCAAACTGTGTGCGAGACAAGAGAAAGATAAGAAGTGAGTGGGAGGAGAAAGTGAGAGATGGAGACGAGAGTGATGGGGTGACAGATTGAAATGAGGAAGGGGATAAGCTGAGACAGAGATGAGAGGCAGGAAAGTCAAACTTGTAAAAATATTGAACAAAAAAAACCCTACAAATGCTGAGATAGATACAAAAATTGTTAGAATTATGTAGCGAGCCTTTCAGTGTCGGAAAAAGAAAAAAGACGATGGGTTAATTTCCTGGGGCTCCACTCTTTATGGAATCCTGCCCATTAACAAGTGGAGGATGGGACTAAAAAAATTGAGGCCACAATTTTGTAACCTTAGGCAGGATCTTCCCTGCGCGTATTTGATTCTCACCATCGGGTTCAAATGGGGGTCAGAGGCCTGCACAGTGTGGGTAACAGTCAACCAGCTGCCATCTTCCCCAATCTTTTTAAAAATATATTCGTTCATGGGATGTGGGGGTCGCTGGCTGGGCCAGCATTTATAGCCCATCCCTAATTGCCCTTGTTCAGAGGGCATCTAAGAGTCAACCAAATAGCTGTAGGCCTGGAGTCACATGTAGGCCAGACCAGGTAAGGATGGCAGATTTCCTTCCCTGAAGTGAATCAGATGGGTCTTTACGACAATCGGCAATGGTTTCGTGGTCACAATCGGACTTTTAATTCCAGGTTTTTGTTGAATTCAAATTTCACCATTTGCCATGGTGGGATTCAAACCCAGGTCCCCAGAACTTTACCCTGGGTCTCTGGAATACTAGTCAATAACAATACCACTATGCCACCACCTCCCCTAAATTGGCCAATTAAGGGCCGGGGGGGTGGACGCATCATCCAATTAAGGATGGTGGGGGAATGGGCCCTTGAAGCTGAAGGACCAATTGTAGACCTTCCAACAATGAAGAAGCAGAAACTGGTCTGACAAGGCAAGTGAGGGGATGGGGCAGCCCAAGAAGCAAGTCAAACTCTGCCACTGTAAATGTTGTAGGGGGTTTGCTTCTCACCAACTCATTAACATTGTCAATTAATCCATCTGGACTGAAGCAGTATTTCTTGTTGAGTGACAATGTGATTCGTGTCAACACAGGATGGATGAGCTCCAGCCCAGATACAGAATCCAACTCAATCAGAGCTGGATGAGTCAAGATTCACTTGGGAGGGAATTTCAGATTCAGGTGGATTCACCCTGTCATCCCATGCTTTGGCCTTCCCTCACCCCCACTTCTGGCAGTCTTCCCCAGGCATTTTCCCAAGCAGCCAAGTCAATACAACACCAATCCCTTCAGTTTTTCCTACATTGTATCCAGGGAAGCAAAAAAGAAGTACAATCCTTTCATATGAAGCAATGTTTCACCCCAACCAAATACACTGTATCGTCAGCTTTCCCTGCAGCCTCCTCTGCACCCAGAACACAGACTGGGCTGAACATCTTCATTCTGTCTACAGGTGTGATCACCACCTCCTTGTGTGTCCCTATTCCCACTCTGACCTTTCTCTGCCATTCATTTCCTATACTGTTCCAACCAAATGAAACGCAGATATTTTCTCTCAAGTCCCTTGCAGCTTTTGGTCAGAACACTGGCTTCAGCAACTTCAAGTCTTAGCAATCTCTTCCATACTTTTGCTGCTCTCTTTCATCCCCCTTCCACTCCGTGACTCATTTGGGAGTTGTTTTTATTTCCACTTTGTTCCTTCTAACGCCCTTTCACTCTTGAAGATAATCTTTGTGCATTGCCAAGCTTTTACACTTGTTCACCGGGCTTTAAACTCATTAGCTTCCAGCAAAAGTTAATTTATTTTTAATGCTTGGAATTCAAGGTGATAGCACACGTCAGAAAATCGCAGGGCTGAGAATTGGACAGGCCCTCCAATTAATGATATGTGTTCCATCATGTGTAGAGAGGAATATTCACCTCAGTGTGATAGCAATGTGCATTCTTGCCTCTTTTACTCAGTCTTCTTTCTCTCTCCGTGCAGCTTTATTAAAATGGATTCTTATCTTCTAGTTTCCAGCTTTAAGGAAGTATCTAACTTAGAAATATTAACCTGTCTCTTTTTAGGATGCTGGGACCTGCTATGCATTTCCTTTTTAATTCTGATTCTGAAGATTAAGATTTTCAACTGTAGCTCTGTTCCATATCAAATCTAGCCCCGAATCTTAAAATGCCACCTTTAAGGAAATTCCTGTGCTGGAACTGATTTAATGAACATTTTTACTTTGGTTATATTTGTGAGTCATTCTCGGTTTAGCCCTTCATCTCTTCAAGCACTCGGAGTACCCTGTGGTTCTCATTTGGTTTATCCAGTACAAAGTTGAACAGTAGAGGTTTGACGCTCTATAATTAGCCTCCATTTGTGGACCACTTCCCAATCAAAAATATAGCAGAATGTGGGATTGGCAGAAAGTTATTTGCCCATCCACCTTGTTCTTGGAATCAGCTCCTTTTCCTTGCTCTAGAGTAAAGGGTTAACTTCAGAAGGAAACATGGTGTGGGTGTAACAATGATGTCTGATCACATGGCTGAGATGTAAGAAGAAGCTCCAACTTTGTGTAGAGGTCCAAATGTGTAAATATTTGTTGTAATAGTTTTGAGAAACTACAGACTTGAGCAGCATACTTTTGGAGAATAGACAATCCCCAAATCCCCTGGCCAGACTCCATTGACACAATGAAGCAGCACTTACCCTCAACCAAGATTCCCCATGAATAATCCCGGACTCTAGTTCTTCTATCCCCGTTTGGCACAAAGCCTCTCTTGACATCCCCATTTATCAATTCTCTCTATAGTTGATCTCTGCCATTACTGCCCTCCCCAGACAATGCATTTATCTCCCTTGACCTTAATTTCTACTTTGTTCAAATCAATCAAACTGGCAGGCAGCTCAGAGCCTCTCTTCATTGTCTCTGCATCCTTGCAGAAGTCTGGCAACCTTAGCTGGACGCATTGCTCAGTGCGAGGTCTCACTCATGGCGTCAGTAACACTTCCGTGGGCTTCTATACTATTGGTTAACTTCCATATACTCCCATCCAACACTTTGAAGCTGCTGCCAAACATTGCTATGGAGCTTTCCAAGGTCAAGTTTCTTGGCAAGAGTATTTTCTGGATGTACCTTGCTTGTTATGCCCTTCACTATGCAACTGCGTTATCTATTTTAGCATTACCCTGTAGCTATCAACTTATTTCTAACTTACCTCCCCATTTCCTTTAACACTGCTGATCTCTTTGACGCTTCTCATCTGAACACACAGCTTCTCCAACACTGTGTTACTCAAACTTAGACATTCTTCTATTAATGCTTTAATCTAGTATAAATATTTTGGACAGCAAAGCTCTCTTGACTGATTTTGGCTGTAATTTTAACCTTACCTGCCCAGTGAGAAACTGACATGAATCAGATATCTGCCTGTTACACTCGGTCCGATTTTACTCTCCATTGAAGTTAATGGAAGGCCAACATCCGATCGTGTCAGTTTCCCACTGGGCAGATAAGTTTAAAATTACCCCTCATGATACATTCCACATTACCCTGGGCAACGCATTCTGCTCCAGCCTCAGAGATTTCCAGCCTGTTTATTGGGCTTGAGATGCCTCCTGCGTTGAAGTTATTCACTTTGTTTGGACTTGTGCCTTTAATAGATTCCAATGTTTCCCAGCTGCCAGCATCAAGTTAACAGAACTCTCAGGATCGAGCTTCTGGGAAAACTGGAAAATGTGCAACCAGAGCTACTCTTTGTTCTGGCTACCCCTCATCTTTTTCTATGTCTTTCGTAAGGTTCAGGCAAGGCAATTAAATTGGTAGGGAAAAAAAATCCAAAACCAAGTTGGTGAACATGCGTAAAAGCTCGTGGAGAAGGAAGATGGTTCTGGGTCAGTTGACACTTGTGAAATGCTGCTTGCCATCTCAAGAAGGGGATTGAAAAGTTTTAGAGATGGTTAATAGTGCTGTTTCCTTTTTCCTGAGGAAAGTTTGGGGTGGGGGGGGGTGCAAGAAAAATCAGTGCTCCCTATAGTAGAGGCTTTATGGTATTTCAATTCCACGGCATCTGAAAACCTGCTGTGATTCCAATGGAGAGACCCATAGACCAAAGCCTCATCTGAATAAAAATCAGGGGGTATGGTAGCATAGTGCTCCTATTACTGAATCCAGAGTTAGTGATGCAGAGTTACCGGCCGCAATTTTACTTCCACCCCCCACCGACACCGCCTCCCGGGTGGGGGGAAGGGGAGGGGGGTTGGGCTGGCATACCCAGCAGGGGAGGGGGCGCATAAAACCATGCACAAGCCTGGTGCCTACCAGCCTGCGCTGGAATTATACCAACAAGTGGCCTGTCTGCCCTTCCATCAATCAAAGCCCTTAAGTGACCAATTAATGACAACTTAAGGGCCTCCTCCCACCCTGCCTGGTGCCCACGTCACATGGCGAGACCACCAGGTGAACCCTGGGGAACCTGGCTGCAGGTTTGGTGGGGGTGGGGGGGGGGGCTCTTATTTTGGCACCCCCCCCGCCCCTCCCAATGAAATGGCTGCTCCCATGCATCCACCACCACCCACCCCCCCCACCCCCCTCCTCCCCCCCACCCCAACCTTGCTGGGGCCTGCCTGACTGGTCCTGGTGAAGCCATCCTGACTGAACCTTGTTATCTGGCCTCCTCTATGGCTCTTCGACAATGCTGACTGCCGTCCCAACAGTGGCCAGAGTGGCTCTCGGTGACGATGCTGGGAGCAGGGTGCTGCTGGCCACATATATTTCCCAGTAGCTTAGGAGGTGGGACATCCTCCTCGAAGAAGACAGAAGCTATGATCTCAGGAAGTTAACAGCCTGATGACCATAAAATACAGACGTGGCTTTCCAGGTCGGCAGAGCCATACTCGCCCCTGGTGGACAGGGCCATCGGCTCTCTGAAAACTTCTGGCCACGAGTTCAAATGGCAGTTGGGAAATTCAAATTCAATTAATTAAATAAATCTCAGGCAACAAGTAATATCAGTAATGTTGACCATGACACTGCTGGATTATCGTAAAAATTCTTTTGCTTCACTAATGTCCTTTAGGGAAGGAAATCTGCCAGCCTTACCCAGTCTGATCTACACGTGACTCCAGACCCACAGCAATGTGGTTGGCTCTTAACTGCCTTGTGAAATGGCCTAGCAAGCCACTATGTCTATTCAAGAAGGTAACTCTCATGGGCAATTATCAACGGGCAGCCAAATATTGGCTTGCCAGCACGGCCCCAATCTTGTAAATGAATTTAAAAAACTGTAGGTGACAATCAGCATTTACAAACCAAACATAAAAAGTTGACCACACCAGTATAAAAATCAAGGCTGGCACTTCCAGTGCTGTACAGAGGGAAGTCTGCACTGTCAGAGGTGCCAGCTTTTGGATGAAAAATTAAACTAAGACCCCATCTGCCTTCTCGGGTGGATGTAAAAGATTCCATGGCACTATTTCAAGGAAAAGGGGAGTTCTCCCTGGTGTCCTGGCCAATATTTATCCCTCAATCAACATCACAAAAAAAACAGATTATCTGCTCCATATCACATTGCTGTTTGTGGGAGTTTGCTATTTACATATTGGCAGCTGCATTTCCTACATAACAATAGTGACTATACTTCAAAAGTACCGTAGATTGCAGTGTATAAGCCAACCATTAAAGCCTCCAAAAATCCTTCCAAAAATGGAGGTCAACTTATACACAGAGTAAAACATGTGAACCACCAGTGCAGGTGGTCGCCATTTTGAAACGTGAAAAAAATAACACTGGTAACTCATATTAAATTAATGTAGCATGGTTTATTTGCTGAATTAATTGTACAAAGATACCTTTTACCACGGAGAGTTTTAAAACCATCAAATTCATTGCCTTTGGCATCTGATGCAAAGAGTTTCTGGAACTCGTCGAGTCACTTTGGCTATGGCATCATTGTAAGGATCCCACGCTTTCGCTTTCAGAATCATCCCCCCGCAACAAGCTGAAATGACGAGGGGGGGGTGGGGAGGTGTGGGGTTCGACTTATATGTTGAGTATCCACGAACTTACGAGTTAGGAGCAGGAATACGCCACTTGGCCCTTCAAGGCTGCTCCGCCATTCAATAAGACCACGGCTGATCTGACTGTTACTTCCCAACAACATCCCCACCGCCCCCCCAACCTGATAACCTTTCAGTTTGTTTATCAATAATCTATCAAGCTCTGCCCTGAAAACTTCAAAGACTCGGCTTCTACTGCCTTTTGAGGAAGGGAGTTCCAAAGACTCAGAGAAAAAAAATTCTTCTCATCTGTCTTCAATGAGCAATCCCTTATTTTCAAACAGTGACCCACTGAGGAAAGCCTGTTTTTATGCTCCTTGAAAAACAGCTAATTCAATCTACTGAAAAACCAGTTTAAGCTAGCTACCTAATTAAGTCACTACTGCAGTTTATATACCCCTGTTTTAAGGCTGGAATAAAACTGGAGGAGCAGGCTAGAGGGGCTGAATGACCTACTCCCGCTCTTAGGTTTTCACGGGGGATCCAGTTCGATGACCATGGCACAAAATACCATGCATGACCATTCCAGGATGTTGGTGACTCATCAGACCAATTTCAATGGAGGACTCGCTCAACACATGCACAATCAGGCTTTGAATATGGCTTTCCCTGGAACATTCAGATAGTGCTGGAGAGGGTAGTAACATTTCTGCCACTACATTCCTGAAGTGGACTCCCAAAGCTACGAGCTACACTTATAGCTCTACACTGATATTTTTCAAGCTATGTTTATTGCCAATAAACTGTGAACATTTTGACCAAAAAGAAAATGGCTACCTAAGTTAGAAGCTAACTGTTAAACTAAAGAACAAAAAACTAGACTTTAGATATAATTTAACCCCTAAACTCTCTCACTCACCAGTTGATAGCGAAGACTAGAACAGCAGTCAGGAAGGCCTCTCTTTGTGCAAAGCATAATTTTTGGTGCTGATAAAATGGGGAGATTTTACATGCCGGGTCAACTTAAACACCGTACATTATTACCATTAAAAGTGCTTTGAGGTATCTGGTGGTCATGAAAAGCACCTTAAACGCAAATCTCCCTTTCTTTCTTACACGTGTCACAACCTAAAAATCTCAGGCCTTCAGCTTTTTTAAGTTTAATCCTTCAGCTCCAATTTTGCCAAATCATGTTTCAGAACAGATGCCCAAAATTGTCTTGATTGTTCTCCCATTTGGTCAAAAGTAATAGCCCCATTTATGTGTCTGTTCAGGACCACAGCGATTGACGAAGAACATGCCCCAAGGAAATTCCCTCTGCCAATCTCTTCAGTTTTCATTTAGTTCCTACCTCAGCTTCCTTTCCGGAGTTAGAAATCCGTGCAACTCCTTTTTGGATGTAACACGCTCCAATATTCCAGACAGCAGCTAACTGTACAAGCGAGGAAATATTTTCTTTAAAAATCATGTAATTCAAACTCAATTCCATATCTTGAATTTAAATCAAGCTCCTGCCTGCAGAATAGCTCAGCCCTCGATAAATATTGTTCACCTCAGTATTCAGGCTGCTCTTCACAAATGTACAAGCAAAATAGGAGCTGCTGGAGAGTATGAATGACCTGTTCTGAAAATCTTGTAAAACCATTGCAACTACTTTTCTCGAACTGCATTATTTACATTTAATCACACATTCCTGAGCTTTGGAGGGCTCGAAGTCACAGCAGATGGGCTTAAAGAGCAAATCTTTCCCGTTGGAAGGAAAAATACAATTTCCTTCTATTTTCAGCAGTGGAGTAATTCTAAATATAATCTTGCTATATGTTGATATAGCAGGCTCACAGATCTTCCAGATCACAGCCCAATGATTACAGAACATTGCAGTGCAGATGGAGGCCATTTGGCCCATCAAGCCTGCGATACAGAAAACATCTCACACAAGTTATGAGCCAGTGAGAACTTGACATTCAGAAACAGGATCTAAATTCATCCTCTTCTCCCTTCCAGAACTTACTCTTTTACAAAGTCTTAAAAGTGGAAATTCCTCAGTGTCCACTTTCTGCTACACAATTCAGGCTTTTTAAGGCCAAACATCCTCTCCTGATTTACCTACATCTGTTCTGTTCAGTGTTACTGATATCGTATATTACAGCTCTGGTGGTTCGCCTGGGTTTTTCAGTCAAAACAACAATTAATTAAACTAAAATAATACACGCCTCAATCCTAATAAGTTCATCTGGCTGAATGCAGCATGCAACCCAGGAGGAAAATTGAAGTGATGCAGAAAAGATTTGGGAGGAATTTTAGCACACAAACACAAAAAGGTGGGTAGGGTTCAAGTCAATTGTTAAAATTTTATAAACCTGGGGTAGGAAGGATTAGGGGCAGACAGCCAACCCATTGACAGGAGGTGAGTTGCTAATTGAAATAGTTAATTGATTTTACGGAGGTTGCCAACTTCTGATTTAACCTGTTTTGCAATTTTCATGGTGGACAGCCAGATTTCCCAGGCCTCCAGAAACCCAGTAGCTGACCTGAGGAGAGACAGATTCAGGGAGAAAGTAGGGTGCCTTAACAGCACTGCTTGTGGGCCAGGAGCAGCAGAGGCGTTTCCTCTTGGATCCCCTCCAAGTTCCCTCCCCCACCCTACAAAGGCCAACGGGGTCAGGAATCGGCCTGCACCCCTACCAGCCCGCACTCCCCTTCTCCGCAGGATTGTGGATCAGACTCACCTGGTCCTCCTGCCTGCTCCACAGTGCTCCTTGCCCAGAGCAAAGCCCATTAATCAGGTTTACTTCTGGTCAGGAAACCTGGAATGGTAGCATAGTGGTCATGTTACTAGACTAGTAATCTAGAGGCCTGGAATAATGCTCTGGAAACATGAGTTCAAATCCCATCAAGGTGGGAGGAGGGGATGAACATTTAATTAAATAATTCTGGAATCGTGTTTCTCACATGTTGGTGCAAACTCGATGGGCCGAAGGGCCTCTTCTGCACTGTGATTCTGCGTAATTAAAAAGCTAGTCTCAGTAATGGTAGTCATGCAACTATTGGAGTGTCATAAAAACACATCTAGTTCATTAACAGCCTTTGGGGAAAGAAATCTGCCTCCCCTACTGAATTTGAACTACCTGCGGCTCCAGGTCAACAGCAATGTGGTTGATTCTTATATGAAAGGGTGTAGCAAGCCCCTAAATCAAACCACGATAGAAAAGTGGAAGAAGAATCACTGTGGGCAAACCTACACCACAGGCACCGCAGGGGTTCAAAAACGCAGCTCACCACCTTCTCAGGTCAGTGGACAATTAGGGATGGGCAATAAATGCTGGCCTTGCCAATGACATCCACATTCCATGTGTGGAATGAAAAAAAAATCTTGCCAGGGCCAAAAGAGTTAAAATGCCATCCCTTGCCTATGTCACCTGCTCTTGTTAATAGTCTCTCATTTTCTTTGAAGACCTTTCTACTCTAGTTACAAAATATTAAACATATGGGAAAATGCTGTTTGATAGGGCAGCTTTTAAGCAATCAGGTAATGAAGAGTCTATTCATTGTCTGATTGCTGTGGGAATGTGCTTTACAATTGGATATTGGGGACCAATATCAAGAATTGGTGTGGGGCAGTTGGAGGCAGAAGATCATGTGGTAAAACCTTTATGATTATGTCCAACCAGATTTGGTAACCCTAATCATAAACCTATTGTCATGCCCAGTACAGGTATGTCATATTATGAACTTTCAATCAATACTTTTAAAAATTAGACACAGTTGTTGAGACGGCTGCTGCAAATCATGTGTCTTTTGACATTTGGACTACAGGCAGAATCAAGTCTCCAAAGAATACCTAATTAAATATGGACATAGATAAGGTACCTCACAACCATTTGTGGTATTTACACATCTCTATGTTTAATAATGGGCCAACATGTAAAGACTACAGAGTTTCCAGACTGCCTATTTCCAGGTTTCCTATTGGACAAGAGATCAAAACTCAATGGTCGCTATCAACTTCCCACTGTATCACAATGACCTCCCCCATCCAAACTAATTTGGGTGGACTTCAGAAGTGTTCACCCAGCAGTGATTGAAACTAGTTTCAGAGACCTCACTCTTATTACCCCAGGACCCAGCAGGACAATCAATTATCAGCCAGTCTGAGAACTAGACTCTGAAACTAGTTGCAAGTCATCAAGCAGCCACAATACTTAAACTGTTCTAGTTTAAAAGTTCCCATGGCAATCACCCTCCTAGATGTCGAACTACAAGAAACCTCGCAACCTGCTGTGAATCCCTCACTTTACAAGACCCTCACTTCAAATTTAAATCATCAAATCCGATCAAGAAGCCATAGGCCTGCCATGTGGGAGACAAGAAATCGTGAATCAGAAACTGAATTAGCTGTAATCTATAAAAGTGCACGTGTGTGTGTGTGTGTGTGAGTGAGTAAGAGAGAGAGACCAAGTGTGTGATGTTGCACTATTACGGGGTAAGTGTGTGAGACTAGATCAACCTTATTTATTTTAAATTCACAAAAGCTTGCTGAATTATTTAATTGGAATACACACTCCAAGGGTAAGAAAAGACACACCTCTTTCCATACAAAACACACTGATTACAGGTAGAAAGAGAACAAATACATTCTACCCGTGACACCATATTAAAAAAAAATTGGTATTTGGTGTTGAACGAGCAATTTTATTGAAATTGAAGTACCTTGACTAAACAATTCAGACATTATTCATGCAGTGAAGCCAGACGGACTCATTAAGTATTACCATCCCTTTGGGTTGTCTTACTGTTTGCTACCAACAAACCTGCCTAAGCTCGGCATTTAATCAGAGACAAGTTTTCTTTCACATGGCTTCTTCATCAGCTCTCCTGGGCCACAGTAATTCACCATTAGGACAATTAGAGTCCTTCTCATTCCGAATTTTATGCTTGTAAGCTCAACTAGAAATGTTCATTGTTCAGTAAAAAGGTATCAGACTCTTAGCCGGTACAGACAGATCATGCATTTACATGATTAGTACCCCTTGGAATTGCATTAACTTAACTGGCTGCTTGAATATCTGAGGGTAGTGACAGTGTACACAACTACTTGCTGTTGATTTTACATCATTTATTCATAGTTCTTCAGAGGCAAAAAAACATTAAAACAATTGAATGCAGTCTCCTGCTAAAGCTTGTAGTGTTTATCCAGAGGAAGAAAGGACAAGGTTCAATTCTCCAACTGTGAGTGTTAGCTGATCGCAGCCAGAATGATAGATCACAAGATCACCTTGTGGGTTCAGATGAAGGATGGTCCATCAGTGCTTTTGATCTCATTCCTCCAAAAAGAGTTGTGAGCTATACAGTGGATTCAGAGCTCAGCTAATGTTCCTCCTACTGATCACTAGGCAGCAACTATTGCTTGAAACCTGGGTGGACAGAGGTAAGTCAAGGGCTGGATTTCAGTTGGCTGCAATGCACTGCACAGTTGAATCATCTGCCAACACTCAGGGTTGAATATTTGCTTTGGAGATGGGAAACTGGAGCGAGGGCTGTTTCTGGGTCCTGAACCTGTCCTTGAGGGAAATTGTCACTCATTGGTGCTTTGACCAGTGCACATTGGGCATGGAGACAGGTTCCCTGCCCAATTAAGAATAGCAGGTGGACTTATAAAGTAGGAGGGCCAATCAGAGGTCCTCCAGCTTGAGAGGAGCAGCAGAGTACAGTAAAGGGTCAGTAAGTGAGAGGGTGCTTCAACATGAAGGTGTCCTCTCAGCCTTTTTAAAACTTTAAATGCAAAAATAGAAAAGGCAGTCAGTCCATTGCTGTTGGGGGGCAGTCTCTCTACAGGGCAGTCTTTGGCTGCACCCACATTCAGACAGGCAGAGAGGACCTGTAGGCAAGGCTGGAGCAGAGGCACCCCAGGGAGTTGAACTGACACCCCATTGCTTTGGGAAACTGACCACTATTGTTAACAAGACTTCTAATGAGACTAATTGGCTGCCCGCATCATGGAGGGGGCGAAGGCATGGTGTCGGGAAACTGGCACGACAACTGGTGCCAATATTTTCCAGCTTTGCCTGTCTCCCTCCCCTATCTCAGTGGGGCTCAGATACCCTGCCCTCATCATCTACATCTATACATGAGAAATGGCTACTGAGCAGGAAAGATTGATCTGTTGAACTGAACGTCATACCAAGTGAGATGACTTGAACAAGATGCTAATTATCATTGCCACTGACAGAAATGAAATGGGGCATCTAGTCAAACATCACCCAAGTTAAAATTATCCCATTTGTTTTCTTTCTTGATGAAGATGGGTATTCGTTCTGGTTGCGAAGTTGAGTAAAAACCTGTCTAGCACAAATAAAAACCTGTCAGATCGCAATCTCAACTATTTTATGTGCTGTGTCCAACATGCAATTGGAATTGGGGAGACAGCGGCATACTGGTAATGTCATTGGGCTAGTAATCCAGAGGCTCACGCAAATGTTCTGGGGACTTCGGTTCAAATCCCACCATGTTGGTGGAATTTAAATTCAATTAATAAACCTGGAATATAAAGCTAGTCTCAATAATGGCAACCAAACAATCCTCGATTGTTGTAAAAACTGATCCCCTAATGCCCTTCAGGGAAGGAAATCTGCAGTCCTTAAATGGCCTAGATGTGAGTCCAGACCCACAGCAATGTAGTTGACTCTTAGCTGCCCTCTGAAATTGCCCTTGAACTGAGTGGCTTGCTAGGCCATCAGCGATGGGCAACAAATACTGACCTTGCCAGCGACTCCCACATCCCATGAAGGAAAAAGGGAAAAAAATGATCAGAAATCATCTTTGAGAGAAACTTCAGATGGGTTTGGAAGAAAGAGTTTTAATTCCTTGTTCAGGATGTTTGCTGCCAAAACTTGCTCAACTAGGAGAGGAGAAAGTACTGACCATTGTAAACATTTTCAGCAAGAGGTGAGCCAATGAGCTCAGGCTCAGAGTCAATCAGTGAAGCAGCCAGCTTGATAGGCACCCCATTTACTTACTTAAACATTCACTCCCTCCACCACCAATGCACAGTAGCAACAGTGCGCACCATCTACAAGATGCACTGCAGCAACTCACCAAGTCTCCTTCAACAGCCCCTTTCAAGCGCACAACCTCTACCATCTAGACGGACAAGGGCAGCAGATAATGGGAACACCACCACTTGCAAGTTCCCCTCCAAGCCACTCACCATCCTGACTTAGAACTGTATTGTCATTCCTTCATTGTCACTGGGTCAAAATCCTGGCACTCCCAACCTGACGCCATTGTTGGTGTACCTATAACACATGGCCCGCAATGGTTCAAGAAGGCAGCTCACCACCATCTTCTCAAGGGCATTTAGGCTTGGGCAATAAATGTTGGCCCAGCCAATGACGTTCACGTCCCACAAATGATTAATAAAAAAGACAATAATCCTGAAATCTTTCTGGATAGGGGTCCAAAACCCCAGTCAAAAACAGTGAAAACTGTTAATTTTGCCACGCAACTTAAAATGGCATTGTCTGTTAACTGGAAGTTAAAGTGATGTGGAGATTTCAGGAAACTCCAAAAAGCAAAAGTGAAAAAATTGATTTTGTCAATCTAGGTTTGTCTCCTGTAAAATGAATTAGTTGAACTATATCAAATCTCATGCCAGAAATACAGGTCTACCATCATCTCAACGAGAGGCTATTTTAAAAATTGATGGCAAATCCTAACATGACAGGCTTTATTTGAAGTCAATGCTTGTGATACGCGCCAAACACATCTGTATGGTATGCAGCACAGTGGTCTTGTGGACAAGGCAAAGTGTGATTATGTGAAGCTGACACCCTGTGTTACCATGACAGGTTAAGTGGCTGCTGGTTGCAGCACAAGTCGCTCCTGCCAGGAGTACATTTCCCCAGCTCTTTCCATGCAGAGTGACACTAAATCTTTCCAAGATTTGGTGGCTGTGTAGACACTGTATCTTGAATCATTGATGGGACTTTCAGAGCACACACGTTGTACCTGTCATGAACGCTTAGAAAAACAAAGCAATGCAAAAACCTCTAACGCTGGATATCAAGCACAAGTCAGGGCAAATTAGTTTCCTGGAAAGATGTTAAAAAACACTCATCTGCATCACTGCTGTCTCTTGCTGATGCTGACTCATAGCACATGAGAGCTCAGAGACGAAATGAAATGATATCAATTGGCTCAATTTCAGGACTTTAATCACTAGACACACTATGGCACAGTTTGGCTTACCTGGGATTTCATGACTTCCAATCCCTCTACACCCTTCAAATCACTATTTTGGATATTCTGCAGGAACTTCCTTATTGGTGATCGCTGCACATGGATGCGCAATACATATAAAATTTATGCTCCAGACCAGCCTCTTCCCATCCTATTTCATTTAACCCTACCTAGGTACCCTTCTATATTCCTCTCTCTTTCACGTCCCTACCTGCTGTAGCTTAAAGGATCTATGTCATTCTGTTGTAGCTGTTCCTGTAATGTGGTAGCAAGTTCCACATTAAGAGGGTTACATATTTTGATACGGTGGTGGTCTGGTTGAGGTAGAAGCAAAATTTGCCAGTCCAATTAGGTGGGGACCCCAGTGATGGGCAGGCATTGATGGCCTCGTGGTAGAGAATGGATGGAATCGTCCCAGGTTTGCATTAAGTGCTGTAGCGGGTGTGAAAAAAGACCCGCTGGCTGCAGTGGCAGGTTTTCATGCCATATCATCCCCTTCCTGCCTCATAAATCATGCAGTCCGGAAAACACGCTGGATCGGTGGCGAACGGCCTCCAATTTGCCCGCCATGATGTTACCTTGCTGCAGTCTCACACTGGGAACCATATTTAAACTGCAGTCCAAGACTGCTCTGGTGAATACATGGCCCCAAAAGCCAAGAAGAGTACCTCTTTCTGACCGCAGGAGGCCCCTCAATCTCGCCACTCGGGCTTGGGAGGCGGTGGCAGAGGTGATCAGTGCCAACGCTGCACATAAGAGGTCAGCCATCCAGTGCAGTAAATGGATGAATGACCTAATCCGTGCCACCAGGGTAAGTCAACCATCTCATCAATCTCAACTCAGCAGTCTATTGCACAGTCACTGGCATCTCACTCACTCTCTCACACACACCCTCTCCATTTGGCCTCACCTCCTCATCCTGTCTATGGCTCCAAGCAGCACACATGCATGTCAGGCATCCTTCTCATTTGGTCTCGCATGTGCCTTGTTCACACTCTCTCCATCTGTCTTTATGCAGGACAAGATCATGCACAAACACCGGGAGAGGTCCCAGACCAGGGTTGGGGTGTAGTGCTGGACATCAAGGACCTTGCTCCATTTGAGAGTTGCATGTTGGAGCTGGCTGGAGAGGTTGTGGACTGTTCCTGCGGCAATGCTGGGGTTGACAGCCACATGAGGATCCTGCACCGCATTATTCCCCCTCTCGACGCTACTCTGAATCCATTGTTCTGTGTTCCATGTGGCTGCCAAGTACTAATAATCTCCACTTTCTGTCCTAGGCACATCTGACATGTCACCCTCAGGCAGCTTTGGCCCCAACCCCAGTACCGAGAGCACCCGGGATGAGGACCCTGAGGGTAGCACTGTTGGAGACCCATCACCGTGCTCACCCACACCCTCCTCTCATGCAGTCAACACCTCGGTGGGACCTAAATGTAGAGTAGCCTCAGGATCACAATCTTGTGAACACAGCACACAATCTGTTCCCCAACAGGCAGAGGCCGGGTCATCTGTGATCACCGGCATTTGGGAGGACTGCTGGAGGCAAGGAATCTGCTGAGTCCAGGCCAGATGATGAGCCTCTGGACGCGATTCTCAATCAGTTGTTGGAGCTGCAAAGACAATCACAGGAACATCAGGGAGGGATGTCTAGTGCATTCCTCAGATTGCAAGGGACGATGGATGAGTCCGTCCGCCTTCAGTCCAAGGTGATCACGTTGGCATGCCAACCCACTGAGTTCAACAGTGGCAGGATGGTAGCTGCCATGGACAGGACCTCGGTTGCTTGATCTCACTCCAGCTTCCCCTTCTCCTTGAGGAGTCAGCCAGGGGCCCTTGAGCACCCATAGGGAGGAGGACCAGAAGCTCGACACCCTGCGGCCATCCATCTAGGTGACTCCAGGAATGTCCGGCTGATCCAAATCCCCTCTTCCTGTGACCCCCGCAGCTCCAGCTCCACAGGCCAAGGAGGATGCAGCTGGCCCACAGCAGGACACCCAAAGCAGGCTGGGGCCCCACAGGTCTCAGCCCCCCCCAGACAGCGCACGCCAAAGTCATCACAGACAGGGTGTAGCAGTTAGCAGGCTGCATTCACCTCTACTGTGGAGGTCGGGGGAGCACCAAGACATAGCGGCAGGGTTAGGAAGGTTAAGAAGCTGTCATTGCACAGCCTGGACACGGGTGTTAATCATTTATACATAACGTTCACTGTTGTAAATAAACTCCCAAGAATGTCTCCTTGCCTATGGCTCCTTGTTATGATCAGCAGTGTTCGTGTCACTCAGATGTGAAACCTTGGTTCTTGCACAAGACAAAGGCAGGTGTCTCATTCCAGGGCCTCTTCCCTGTGCAGTGCAATTCGGCGTGCAATTCTGGTCACCACATTACCAGAAGGATATGGAGGCGTTGGAGAGGGTGCAGAGGAGGTTTACCAGGATGCTGCCTGGTCTGGAGGTGATTAGCTATGAGGAGAGGTTGGATAAACTTGGATTGTTCTCACTAGAGCGACGGAGATTGAGGGGCGACTTGATAGAAGTTTACAAAATTATGAGTGGCATGGACAGCATAGATAGTCAGAAGCTTTTTCCCAGGGTGGAAGAGACAGTTACTAGGGGACATAGATTTAAGGTGAGAGGAGAAAACTATAGAGGGGATGTGAGGGGCAAATTTTTTAGGCAGAGGGTAGTGAGTGTCTGGAATTTGCTGCCAGAGGAGGTGGTGGAAGCAGGTACGATAGTGGTGTTTAAGAGACAGCTTGACAAATACATGAATAGGATGGGAATAGAGAGATATGGATCCCGGAAGTGCAATATGATCAGTGCAGGCTTGGAGGGCTGAAGGGCCTGTTCCTGTGCTGTACTTTTCTTTGTTCTTTGTTCTTTGTTCTGCGTGTAACATTCAGACCAAAGTGATAGCCTGGCTTCATAATCACCAGACACACTAATGATGCCTGCACCTCGAAGGTGCTGGTCATTGCTGCCAGAATGTCGCTGTCAGGCGTCACAGAGTTCCCTCATTCTCTCTGTGTGGCTCTCAGCACCTTTGAGGTGGGGCTGGCCCCCCATCTCTTCAGCATCTGTGACCAGTGACGCTGTGCTCCTGAAGGGGACAGGTGCTGAAGGCTGAGCAAGCAAGCTGCCCTCAGCCAGACAGGAGTCAGACATTTCATAGATTTTCACATTGCCCCTGTGAATGTCCTCACTGTATGTCGTCATCATCCTCCACGGATCTTGTCGCTATGAGAGCCTCCCGAGTGCGCCTGCCTCGTCTGGCCTGTGCGATGGTCGGCGTCTTCGCCTTCGAGGACCTCATCACCATCGTCCCCTTCTACATCCTCCTCATTGGCGCAGACCGGCAGCTCTTCCATCTCCCCCTCAGCCAGGTCCTCCCCCCATTGCAGCGCCGGGTTGTATGCACCCCACCCCCCCCCCCCCCCCACCCCCACCACAACCCCGAGTCCCCCTCGAAGTTCAGCTCACCAGATTCATGCCTTTTAAAGGTGGTCATGAAGCACGTCATTCTGAAGTCACGCAAACATGGAAGGTCAATTTGGGGTGGCCGGATGATTCCAGGGTCCAGCCACAACAATGAGACGAAAATGCATTAAAATTAAGCTCCCGACATTGGACTGTGAGAAACGTGCCCCCCCCACCACCCCCCCAAACTGCCCCCCCAAAACTCCCCCACACCCCCACCCCCACCATTAACAGCCGGAGCGGACTATGGCAAACCGGTCTCACTTCGGCGTGAAACTGATTTTTGGCCTTCTTGCCATATTGTCTGCTCATGCCCGCTCGTGATGCTGCCAACGGCACCCAACGATTCAGCCCAGTCAGTCGGAAAATTAATTTGCGGTGACACTTTTATTTTTCAGAATAATCTGAAAGGGGCGACGGTGAACGACATCAGCAAAAGTGGAAAGAATATGAAAGCACATGAGGGAACTCATGAAACTGCAGCTAGGCCAAACCAAGCTTGGTTTTTAAGAACAAAAACAAAAATGTCTGGAAAAACTCACCAGGTCTGACAGCATCTGCGGAGAGGAATACAGTTAGCGTTTCGAGTCCGTCATACAGACTCGAAACGTTAATTGTATTCCTCTCCGCAGATGCTGTCAGACCTGCTAAGAGTCATACAGACTCGAAACGCTAACTGTATGCTGTCAGACCTCCTGAGTTTTGCCAGGTATTTTTGTTTTTGTTTTGGATTTCCAGCATCCGCAGTTTTGGGCTTTTAACCTTGGTTTTTAAGAAACCTGCAGCTTGCGAGAGGCAAGGAGTTCCACAGTTTTGAGGTCCAATGAAAGAAGAGTTGGACTGGGGTCAGGGGGAGGCTTCCGCTTCACTAGGTCTGGAGGTAGTGGATTGAAAAGGAACTTGAATATTGCTCTCTCAATGCAAGGTCTGAGTTTTTAAACTAACAATGAACTCTAATAAGGGGGCAGGAATTTTGTCCCGATATGAGGGTGAGAACGGAGGTGGGCGGGTGCATAATTTGCACCACAAGCACCATTCTACCCCGTATCATTTCTCCGGAGGCCGGATTATGGGCAGGAGTTCTGCCCACCCCCCAAGGAGCAGGTAGCCAATTGTGATAATTAAAAGGCCAACTAAGACCATTGAACAGAGGCTGACTAGGATTTCCCAGTCAGCCTGGGGTGGTGGGAGGGGGACCCTGCAGCATTAGCCACATGCAGGAAGCAGTATCTCCGCAGTGAGCAAGGAGACCAGTGCTCCATGCTAACTTTGAGGCCTCCCCATCCCTGCCTACCTGGGCACAGCTGCAGTCACAGCCCACCCTGTGGAGACGTTTGCTGTATGTTGTCGCAGTTGCGTAAGGAAGAGGTTCAGAGGCATAGGCCGGGATATTCCAGTCCCGCACGCGGCAGGACCAATCGCGGGAGAGACAGACAATTTGTTGAACCGGCAAAAAGTCCACTGACTTTGGGCAGGAATTGCCGGTCCTATCCCAGCCACAGTGACTAGTTATTGTATAACGTAATTATGTACAGATATACAAGACAGTTAGGCTTCTTCAGTCCAAGCCATGAGCTATCTCCGTTCAGCCTACTCCCAGACTACCACTAGTTATGTGGAAGACATTGTTTTCCCCATTCCCACATTAACCCTTTCAGTCCTGAACACCCTAGTACTACAAGGTTTCCCCCTCCACAATGGGGAATCGACAGTTGTGGCCATCTTTTTCCTCCCAAAGTTTTAAATATTACTAAGCGGATGCCTCAAGTGCCCTCTTTCTCTCTCTCTCTTTCTCTGACATGAACTGCAGGCTGCAGCTCCTTTTGTGCTGGAGGATCTCCTACTGATGCTCCAGCTTCGAAAACCTGCCCAACGTCTGGAATTTTTACATTTTTTAGAGAATTCATTGGTGGACATAGACAAATAATTACAGGTGACAATCCATGGGTAACTTAGCATTTCAAGGAACCTTCAATGTCTTTCCTCTGTTACTTTTTGTTGGCACCAATCTTTGCTTTAGCTGTGTCCCAACTTTTCTTCATTCTGTTCTTACGTTCCTTAAAGGGACAGCTAGCAGTCCCCTTGATCACCAATTCAGGCAAAATTAATGTCAGGCTGCTACTCCTGACATAGTGCAAGGGTCAGGCCCTGCATTTGACCCTGACATCGGGGTCTCAATCCAAAACACTGCCCAATTGAGAGTTGAAAAGGTTGTTAAAGGTTTACTTGAATTTAAATAGAACAGGAACAATTTATTGCAATTTGATTGATCACAGTAACTATTGTACCAATCTTATGGAGACGGTGTTACAACTGATGATTATGTTGTGATCATATACTATTGCACATACAGTAGGGGATTATACAGAATCAATGAAGCAGCTGTTCCTATGTTCTTGTCAGGATTGTTTTCTCTCTATCCCTCACTTGCCCGCTCTCCTTCATTTTAATTAATCCTAACCTACCTCTTCCCTTCTATTTTCACACAGTGCCAAGAGGGAGTTTTCCCACCTCTCCCTGCTCCCCTATGTATACTATTATTGAGAAAGCTCAGTGGGACACCAAATTTCACAGTGCAGAACATCACTGGAAAGATTGGGAGAGAAGGTGGCCCACCTTTATGTGTTAAAATTCAATGATTTTATAGGATATCCACTCACATCACCCGCACAGAGCATTCATTCAATGTTTAAACACTTCCCCAGTGATCGAGCTGAGTGCCAGAGCCACAGAGATCAGGAAAGACCTGGGAGATATTTCAATCTAGCCTCATCTAGAACCCTGGTTAGACCTTGGGAGTGTTCTAAACAGTTTTTTTTTACCTCCATAAAAAGATACAGAGGCACTGGAGAAGATCCAACAAAAGATTTGCAAAGATGATACCAGGGCTGAAGGCTTAAACTATCAGGAAAGACTGAACAGGTTGGGACGCTTTACTCTAGAAAAGAGGTGGAGGGGTGACTTCAGAGATGTCTTAAAAATTATAAAGATGTTTGATAGGGTAGGCAGAGAAAATGTTCCTAGTTGTGGTGAAATCTTAAACCAGAAATTATAAATATACCATAGTTACTAATAAATATAACAACAAATTTAGGAAAAATTGCCAAGAGAGTGGTTAGAATGTGAAACCTGCTATCATGGCATAATTGAGGAAAATAGCACAATTACCTTTAAAAGGAAGCTAAGTTAGTGCATGAGAGAGAAAGGAATAAAAACATATAAATTAGAAGCAGTCGGCCTTCAGCCCCTTGAGCCTGCTCCACCATTCAATAAGATCATGGTTGAACTAATTGTGTCTTCAATTCCACTTTCCTTCCTCAGGATCTTATATGTTTCAATCAGATCGCCTCTCATTCTTCTAAACTCCAATGGATACAAGCCCAACCTGTCCAACTTCTCCTCTTAGGATAACCCCTGCATTCCAGGTATCAGCTGAGTGAACATTCTCTGAACTGCTTCTAATACAATATGTCCTTCCTTAAATAAGGAGACAACAATTGTACCCAGGGTTTTAGACGTGCTCTCACCAATATCCTATACAACTGTTGCAAAACATCCCTATTTCTATAGAATGGAAGAGTATGCTGGTGGGTTAGATGATGTAGGGTGGGAAGGGGTTAATGTGAAGATAAATGCTGAGTGGCCTGTTGTGCTGTAGAATTCTACCTGACCCACCGGGCAAAAAACTGGCTGCTTGGAGTTATTTGCCCATTTTACAGACTGCCCAATTTAACTCTCTTGACCCCAGAGAGCAAAATTGAATGGGATGTAAAACGACAAGCCTACCCAAATCTGCTCATGTCTATCCTGATGGGTTAGATTAGAATTACCTCCCTGGTAATTCAGCCCCTGGTCTGCATTGCATTACCTGATCTCAGGTGGAGGTAGCAGTAGGGATGCCTCACCACTCCTGGGCTGAACAAATAGAGGTGGGTGGGTTGCGGTGGTGTGGTGAAGATCAGCCTGGCTTTCTGCTCCTGATCAATATTAAGCGATCCCTGCTGAAATGGTGCAAGTGTGTGGACATTGGGTGAAAATGAGACCAAGCTGGCTATGGTTCCCTCTGCTGGTCAAGCATGCCTAGAATTGCACATGAGAAATGGCCAATAGGGCCAGAGATGAGAGAGCATCTGACACTTTGGGAGCCGTACCCTAGAAAGAGACTGCAACTCCAGCCGAAGGAGGGGATAATCCGGAGGAAAGATAAACGAACATTTAGCGCACATCAAGGCGATAAATGATTGACATCACTTTCAAATTAGGAACTTAAGGTTATGCAGATTAAGACATTAAAATAAATTAACATGTCAGTAGGTTAACTCTTCTACAAATTGCCTTTAAAAAGTCATTAGAAGATTAATAAAAAGGCAGCTTGTTGCAATTCATCAGCAGAATGGACTGAGAACTGGAGTTGGAAGAAGGCAATTATTATAACCCCTAAAGAGCAAGCAGATTGCAAACTCTCCACATTGGAGAAAAATATTGTAGCACAAATACATCAATGAAATTTACTGCTCTAAAATTGCACGTTATGCTCATGTGCGTAATCAGACAGATGAACAGAATACACAGAGGGGTATTTAGATAATTATAAATATAATTTAAGTTTGTTGGAACTTAATGGAAATGATTACTACTTTGCGATCAGCCTTCCTCATTGGCTGCATCTTTATTTAACTCAAAGACACTCTTGATAGAACAGTGACCTTTACAACTGATTTTAATCCTTAGCACACCAGAGATGAGCTAATGGTCTAGACTGGGCTATATTCATTTGTCAACAGTCTCTTCCAATTTAACATGAGATGGCCCCTCAGAAATTGATTGAGCTTGTTATATCCATCCTGGGAACACATCACCAATCACTACTATGGCTGCTGTTTGGCTCCAAATAATTCTCCATGGAAGTAAGTTTTGAGCCAGTCAAAACCCACCCTTGTGATATTTTCCTAACATTCTCCAACAAATAGTCAAAAAATGCTGGGTAAGATAAGCATAGGAAAATAAGGTAAAATTAATGGTTAGAATTTGTACATTGGACTGAGAAAGGGAGAGACAAGGGAATGGGGAGATAGTAAGACCAGTGAAAAAAACAATTTCTAGCAATAATTTCCAACTCGAGTTGGATTTCAGGCCAAATAGTCCAATACAAAATGGATGTTCGGTTAAATTTATTGCTGTAATATTAATTGCTGTAATATTATTCTTCCACTCCCACATGGTGCGAACTGAAAATAAACGGAATCAGCTGGCCCAAGGGGACAGAAATTTCCCAGCTTTGTTGGCAACCTAAGGATTATAACACTCAAAGCAGCAGTGCAATGAGGTGTACAAGCCTACACCATAATAACTGGAAATGGCAGCTTTGAGCAAGAGACTGGCTAGCACTGAGTAAAACTTTAACATTGTAACCTTTCCCCTTCAAATAGTCAAGGGCTGACTATTATCGGGTAGTTATCCTGGAATACTCCTTAAGCAAAATAAATGGAAATCCTTTTAAACAAATCAATCCAGCTGGCCCGGTTAGATTTGAAGTAAACTTTGAGTTTAATGTTTCTTTTGAAGGAGACTTTAAGGCGATTGAATAGAATTTTCCTCAGGATTATCAAAAGAGAATGGCAAAACAGATCCAAACAAATGGTTTATTGTGGTGGAGGGTTCAAATCCCTGAAGACGCAAGTTAGAAAAGATAAAATTAAGATTAACCTGGAAAATCAGGTAGAACATCTAAATGGTATTGCAAACATGGGATGAGTTGCAGGGTAAAATGTTGAAACAAGATGGTATAAATGAAGCCAAGAGACAATTAGACACATTACAGAATCACAGAATCAGACAGTGCAGAAGAGGCCCTTCGGCCCATCAAGTCTGCACCAACACGTGAGAAACACCTGACCTACCTACCTAATCCCATTTATCTGCACTTGACCTATAGCCTTGAATGTTATGATGTGCCAAGCGCTCATCCAGATACTTTTTAAAGGTTGTGAGGCAACCTGCCTCCACCACCCTACCAGGCAGTGTATTCCAGACCATCACCACCCTCTGGGTAAAAAAGTTTTTCCTCACATTCCCCCTAAACTTCCTGCCCCTCACCTTGAACTTATGTCCCCTTGTGACTGACCCTTCAACTAAGAGGAACAGCTGCTCCCTATCCACCCTGTCCATGCCCCTCATAATTTTGTACACAGTGATCAGGTCACCCCTCAGTCTTCTCTGCTCCAACGAAAACAACCCAAGTCCATCCAACCTCTCTTCATAATTTAACTGTTTCATCCCAGGCAACATCCTGGTGAATCTCATCTGTACCCCCTCCAGTGCAATCACAAGCTTTCTATAATGTGGCGACCAGAACTGCACACAGTACTCCAGCTGTGGCCTCACTAAGGTTCTATACAACTCCAACATGACCTCCCTACTTTTGTAATCTATGCCTCGGTTGATAAAGACAAGTGTCCCTTATGCCTTTTTCACCACCCCACTAACATGCCCCTCCGCCTTCAGAGATCTATGGACACACACGCCAAGGTCTCCTTGTTCCTCAGAACTTCCAAGTGTCATGCCATTCATTGAATACTTCCTTGTCAAATTATTCCTTCCAAAGTGTGTCACCTCACACTTTTCAGGGTTAAATTCCATCTGCTACTTATCTTCCCATTTGACCATCCCGTCTATATCTTCCTGTAGCCCAAGACTCTCAACCTCACTATTAACCACCCGGCCAATCTTTGTGTCATCCGCAAACTTACTAATCCTACCCCCCACATAGATGACTATGTCGTTTATATAAATGACAAATAATAGGGGACCGAGCACAGATCCCTGTGGTATGCCACTGGACACTGGCTTCCAGTCACTAAAGCATCCTTCTGTCATCACCCTCTGCCTCCTACAACTAAGCCAATTTTGAATCCACCTTATCAAATTACCCTGTATCCCATGTGCATTTGCCTTCTTTATAAGTCTCTCATGTGGGACCTTGTCAAAGGCTTTGCTGAAATCCATATAAACTACATCAACTGCACTACCCTCATCTACACACCTGGTCACCTCCTCAAAAAATTCAATCAAATTTGTTAGGCATGACCTCCCTCTGACAAAGCAATGCTGACTATTCCTGATCGAACCTTGCCTCTCCAAGTGGAGATAGATTCTCTCCTTCAGAATTGTCTCCAATAGTTTCCCTACCACTGACGTGAGACTCACTGGCCTGTAGTTCCCTGGCTTATTTCTACAACCCTTCTTAATGTGGGAAAAAAGAAAAAAAAGAGATTGAGGGAGAAACTGAATGTCAGCAGGTGGAGTTGATCTATTAAAAAACATAATGGGATTGTTCAGCCTAATGTCCTGGTCGTCATCATCATCATCATCAATGAAGGCAGTTCACAGGAGCATTATCAAATAAAATTTGGGCTTGGCCTAAATAGCCAAGTGGTTATGGTACTGGGTTTGTAACCCCGAAATCAAGAGTTCAAATCTCACAATGGCAAACTGTGAAACATGTAACTTCATCTGAAACAGATGGAAACAGGTTTACTCAAAAGAGTATCAAATAAAATTTGGGCTTGGCCTAAATAGCCAAGTGGTTATGGTACTGGGTTTGTAACCCCGAAATCAAGAGTTCAAATCTCACAATGGCAAACTATGAAACAATGTAACTTCCTCTGAATAGGAACAGATGGAAACGTGTTTGTACTCGAAAGAGTTACAATATAATCAAATAAAATTTGACATTTAGCTACTTAAAGGCAGAAACCAAATGTTTGGGGAAGTACAACATATAAACATACGAATTAGGAGCAGGAGGCAGCCACTCAGCCCCTCCAGCCTGCTACACCATTTAATAGGAACATGGCTGATCTGATTATAACGTCAACCCCACATTCCTGCCTACTCCTGATAACCTTTCACCTCCTTGTTAATCAAGATTCTCTCTAGCTCCATCTTAAAAATATTCAAAGGCTCTGCTTCCATCGCCTTTTGAGGAAGTGTTCCAAGGACCGACAACCCTCTGAGAGAAAAAAATTCTCCTCATCTCTGTCTTAAATGAGCCACCCCTTATTTTTAAACAGTGATCCCTGGTTCTAAACTCTACCACAAGATGGAACATCCCTTCCACCTCCACCTTGTTAGGACCCTCAGGAAATTAAAGGGTTCAATTAAGTCACCTCTTATTCTTCTAACTTCCAGTGGATTCAAGCCTAACCTGTTCAGCCTTTCCTCATAAGACAACCTGCCCATTCCTGGTATTAGACTAATAAACGTTTTCTGAACTGCTTCTAATGTGTTTCTTTATGAACCTTTCTTTAAGTAAGGAGGCCAGTACTGTACACAATACACCAGATGTGGTCTCACCAATGCCCTGTACAACTGAAGCATAACCTCCCTACTTCTGTTATCATTTACTGTGAGGGGAATTGATTAAATTCTATTAGCTTTCCTAATTATGTGCTGTATCTGCATACTAATCTTTTATGATTCATGGACTAGGACACCGAGTGAATCTGAATCTCTGAGCTCTGCAATCTCGCACCATTTAGATAATAAGATTCATTTTTTATTCTTTCCATCGAAATGAACGATTTCACCTTTGCCAACATTACGAGGGGCCCAGAATTGGAGGAGTATAGATACCTCGAATGGTTGCAGGAAGGGGGTGATGCCATGGAGCGATTTGAAAACAAGGATGCAAATTTCAAAATTGAGGTGATGTTTAACCAGAGGCTGATATAGTTAACACAAGAATGACGCATGGACAAGACTAAGGGCAGGATTTTTCCCACCCATCTGTCCCTATGACCTTCCGGTCCCGCCGCAAGTCAATGGGCTTCTGGCTGGGGTGCCACCTTGCCCACAGCATGGGATGCCCACGACAGGACCAGGAAATCCCGCCCTTAGTGTGAGTTAGCTCACAGGCAGAGTTTTGTTTGGGCTCAGGTTTAGGGAGGGTGGAAGAAGTGGGGGCTAGCCGAGGAGCACATTGGAATAGTCAGTTCCAGTGGTAACAAGGGATGAGGGTTTCAGCAGATGAACTGAGGCCAGGGCAAAGTTGAACAATGATGCGGAGGTGAAAATGGGATGTCTTGGTACTGAAGCTCATCTCAGGCTCTATTGCAACACTGTTTGCAAACAAACAGTTTGGTTCAGCCTCCAAGAGACCAAAAGGTTCAAAGCAAGAAAAGCTGCTCAAAAATAAAAATCAAAATGGCACGAGATTTTACTTTGGGAGGTCAAACAAAAATCCTCATTCCATTCAATGAAATCAGTGAACCGGATTAGTCCAAAGGGCTGGCCAAGACCCTGGGGAAGGCCAGATTCCTCAAATTAATTGCAGGGGAGTCTAGCGTCATCAGGTTAATCCAAGGGCATCTAAGATTAAGTTGAAACATGAGGTATGGAGGTTAATCCATAGAGGGTTCTCAAATCATCTTCCTAGAGGCTGAGACATTCAGTTCATTCGGAACTCCGTTTAGCTATTGAGAGTCTAATCTGCACTTAAAATTGGGAGCCTCTGGTAAAGCACAATGAATCAGTTACCCTCACTTTAATCCATGTGTGCCTCTAGTGAAGCTGCAGGAACCCTGGGGCCCTCAATTTAATCCATCGACAGCCTAGGATAGATTTTCAAATCTTTTTCTTCCTTGGGAGATCTTACACTTGGCTGCATTTTAAAGAGAGCTTCAGCTTTTCTCATTGCTGAAACCAATTTGGTACAAACAAGAGCACTGTGTTCTGTACTGCAGATCTGTTGAGGTCACTGGTGTTGAAGCAGATGTGTGAAATGTGCAGACTAACAGAACACGAACAACAAGGCTAGTTTCAGCCCATTACCTTAAAATCACAGAGCTGCCAAAAACAAGTGGACTTAAATGGTCCTGCACCTGAAGGGAGTCGTTCACTTTTTCAATTCATCCATGGGATGTCGGCATTGCTGGATAGGCCAGCATTTGTTGCCTATCTCATTTCCCTTGAGAAGGTGGTGGTGAGCTGCCTTCTTGAACCATTGCAGTCCATGTGGGGTAGGTACACCCACAGTGCTGTTAGGAAGGGAGCTCCAGGATTTTAACCCAGCAACAGTAAAGGAACAGCGATATATTTCTAAAACAGGATGGTGAATAGCTTGGAGCAGAACTTGCGGGTGGTGATGTTCCCATGTGTCTACTGCCCTTGTCCATCTAGATGGTAGTGGTGGGTTTGGAAGGTGCTGTCTGAGGAGCCTTGGTGAATTCCTTCAGCGCATCTTGTAAATGGTACAGACTGCTGCCACTGATCATCAGTGATGGAGGGAGTGAATGTTTGTGGATGGGGTGCCAAGCAAGTGGGCTGTTTTGTCCTGGATAGCGTCGAACTTCTTCAGTGTTGTAGGAGCTGCATTCATCCAGGCAAGTGCCTTGTAGATGGTGGACAGGCTTTGGGGAGTCAGGCGCAGGATTCCCAGCTACTGACTTTCTCTTGTAGCCACAGTATATATATATTGGGGGTGTTCATTGCCTGGCACTTGTGTGGCATGAATGTTTCATGCCACTTGTCAGCCCAAGCCTGGAAATTGTCCAGGTCTTGCTGCATTAGGACGTGGACTGCTTCAGTATCTGAGGAATCACAAATGGTGCAATCATCAGTGAACATCCCAACTTCAGACCTTAAGATGGAGGGAAGGTCATTGATGAAGCAGCTGAAGAAGATGGTTGGGCCGAGGACACTACCCTGAGGAACTCCTGCAGTGATGTCCTGGAACCGAGATGATTGTCCTCCAACAACCACAACCATCTTCTTTTATGACTCCAAACAGCGGAGAGCTTTCCCTTTGATTCCTACCAACACCAGTTTTGCTAGGGCTCCTTGATGCCACACTTGGTCAAATGCTTTCTTGATGTCAAGGGCAGTAACTCTCAGCTCACCTCTGGAGTTCAGCTCTTTTGCCCGTGATGGAATCAAGGCTGTAATGAGGTCAGGAGCTGAGTGACCCTGGCGGAACCCAAACTGAGCCTCATTGAACCAGTTATTGTGAAGCAAGTGCTGCTTAATAACACTATTAATGACCCCTTCTATCACTTTACTGATGATGGAGAGTAGACTCTTGGGGGCAGTAACTGGCCGGGTTGGATTTGTCCCACTTTTGTGTACAGGGCACACCTGGACAATTTTCCACATTGCTGGGTTGATGCCAGTGTTGTAGCTGTACTGGAACAGCTTGGCTAGGGGCACAGCAAGTTCTGGAGCACAAGTCTTCAGTGCTATTACTGGAATGTTGTCAGGGCCCATAGCCTTTGCAGTATCCAGTGCCTTCGGCCATTCCTTGATATCATGTGGAGTGAATTGAATTGGCTGAAGACTGGCATCTCTGATGCTGGAGACCTCCAGAGGAGGAGGCTAAGATGGATCATCCACTCGGCACTTCTGGCTGAAGATGGTTACTTCAGCCTTATCTTTCACACAGACGGTCTGGGATCCCCCATCATTGAGGATGGGGATATTTGTGGAGCCTCCTCCTCCAGTGAGTTGTTTAATTGTCCACCACCATTCACGACTGGATGTGGCAGGACTGCAGAGCTTAGATCTGATCTGTTGTTTGTGGAATCACTTCGCTCTGTCCATCACTTGCTGCTTATGCTGTTTGGCATGCAAATATCCCTGTGTTATAGCTTCACCAGGTTGACACCTCATTTTTAGGTATGCCCGGTGCTGCTCCTGGCATGCCCTCCTGCACTCTTCATTGAACCAGGGCTGATCCTCTGGCTTGATGGTAATGGTAGAGTGGGGGATATGCCAGGTCATGAGGTTACAGATTGTGGTTGAGTACAATTCTGCTGCTGCTGATGGCCCACAGTGACTCATGGATGCCCAGTCTTGAGTTGCTAGATCCATTCAAAATCTATCCCACTTAACATGGTGGTAGTGCCACACAACATGATGGAGGGTATCCTCAATGTGAAAGTGGGACTTCGCCTCCACAAGGACTGTGTGGTGGTCACTCCTACCGATACTGTCAGGGACAGAGGCATCTACAGCAGGCAGCTGGTGAGGATGAGGTCAAGTATGTTTTTCCCTCTTGACGGTTCCCTCACCACCTGCCGCAGATCCAGTCTAGCAGCTATGTCGTTTCGGACTCGGCCAGCTTGGTCAGTAGTGGTGCTACTGAGCCACTCTTGGTGATGGATATTGAAGTCCCCCACCCAGAATATGTTCTAGGTCCTTTCCACCCTCGGTGCTTCCTCCAAGTGGTGTTCAACATGAAGATGTATTGATTCATCAGCTGAGGGAGGGTGGTAAGTGGCAATCTGCAGGAGGTTACCTTGCCCATGTTTAACCTGATGCCATGAGAATTCATGGGGTCCAGAGTTGAAGTTGAGGACTCCTACAGCAACTCCTTCCCGACCATATACCACTGTGCCACCACCTCTGCTGGGTCTGTCCTGCTGGTGGGATGGGACATACCCAGGGCTGGAGATGGTGATGTCTGGGACATTCTCTGTCAAGTATGATTCCGTGAGCATGGTTATTTCAGGCTATTCCTTGACTAGTATGTGAGACAGCTCTCCCAAGCCCCCAGATTTTAGTAAGGAGTAAACAGAAACTCATTGACTTGATAGCTTTTCCTCCAAAAACAAAGACACTAACTGATAAACCACTAAGGTGTGAACAACCTTACTCCTTATAGTTGTTAAAAGGGTCAAGGAGATTGAATAACCATAATGGAATTACCACTTGCCTTATATGAAAAGTAACAGCATTGTTGTACAGGGCACATGATTCTTGCCTTTCTGGCAAAACCATTGAAAAGAGCAGAAAAAAGGCAGATCTATAGAGATCCATCTTGAAAGCACCAGAGAAACAGACAAGAACTTCAACACAGGGAGAGAAGGACCAACAAGCACAGGCGTCAATCTGCTGTAATCAACCAGGTTTTAAAAAAGGGCTCCACTGCTGATCCTTGAAAGAGAACTAGAGAAACTCCTCTCTCCTTCCTACCTGAATGCTTTTACTAAGCCACTTGTGAAAGCAACCGTTGGCAATTCAACAGTGGGAGCCATCGCAGCTGCAGGGACAACTCTACAACCTCAAGACCTTCACTTCAAACAATGCAACGCTTTGACTTCCAAACATATCAGACCTGCAGCAAACATGAACTAATCTTGATTTAAGTCTCATTCTATCTTCGTTTTTAACTAGTACGTGCGTGTGCAGATGTGTGCACGTGTTAGTATCTATCTTTCCTTAGATAACTTCCAGAACTAGAAGAAATAAATTTACCTTTTCAAGTGAAAAAGATTTGCTACTGGGTTATTTTAAATTGAATTTCTAACTCCACGGGTACATCTGAGCGCGTGTGCACATGCACAACTTTGGGATAACACCTTTTGAAGCATCTGTTACATCATAAATGAGTGAATAAATAAAAATGAAAAGAACAACAACTACCAGTAGCTACTGATTATTTAGTGACCCCAGGCAGCCTCTGTGTCGTCAACCTTTCTAAATATTGCTTCGTGCACATGATAACATTGTGCTTGGACACCCTTGACTGATGACACCGAACTTTCCAGCCCAGTTAAAGCTTCCACCATCATGAATGTGGAGTGCACTGTTACCTTATTCTGTATAATTGCTCCTCTGGAGCCTTTGTGTCTGTCACCCAAGCGTTACAAGTGGGAACACTTTTAAATGTAACCACAGAATACTAACAAGGTTCATTATTTCTGTAGGTGGGAAGGTGAACTGACAGTTACGATGATTTTTGGGTTTTTTTATTCTTTCATGGGATGTGGGTGTCGCTGGCAAGGCCAGCATTTGCTGCCCATCCCTAATTGCCCTTGAACAGAGTCATTTCAGAGGGCAGTTAAGAGTCAACCACGTTACTGGGGGTCCAGGCCAAGGACCAGGCAAGGAACTGGAGATTTCCTTCCCTAAAGGAACCTGAGTGAACCAGATGGTTTCTTTTCCCCCCACAACATTGATGATGGTTGTCATGGTCACCATTACTGAGGCTAGCTTTATAATACCAGATTAATTAATTGAATTTAAATTCCACCATGAACCTGTGATGGGCATGTCCCCAGGGCCTCTGGATTATACTGCTGGGACATAATCACTACACTACCATCCCCCCCTATCACAAGCACTGTTTATGTTACAGCTATGGCACGAGCGGGCTGACTCCTGATATATCGATGCAAGTCCTGGTGCCACCAATGCAGTACCAGTCAATCATAAACTAGTATCTTCAACCAACATCAAACTGCACAGATTATCTGATCATTATCACTTTGTTGTTTGTGGGAGCTTGCCATGCACACATTGGCTGCCATGTTTCCTACATTGCAACAGTGATTACATTTCAAAAGGTACATTATTGGCTGGAAAGCACTCTGGGTAATCCTGCAAGTCTTTTTACCCATCCATACCTCAAAGTGATTTGTAAGAACCTGTCACCCCATCAGGAGATTTCTTCCTTTTGTCAGTAATTCTCCTTTCCTCCCTCCCTCCGCAGCTCTTAGTCTGTCTGTATCTTTCTCTCTCTCGCACTGTTGTCAGGACCTCCGTCTGAATCTCTCTTTTGTATTCTTCTCTTCCATCAGGAATTATTTCTCTCCCCATTTCCTGTCTCCCCACCTCTCTCTCCATATAAATCTATCTCTTCCCTCCTCACATTCCCTGGGTCTGGATTTCTTTCAGCCTTTGTTGTCAGTCAGTGTCTATCTCCAGCTGTTTCTCTGATCTGAGAGTATCTCTCCCTCTCTCACACACTTCTCTTTTGTCAGTAAATCGCTGTCTAGCCTGTCAGTAGCTGTCCACTATGTACGGCAGTTTAAAGTTGTGTGTGACAGTTCTGGGCACCCCAGGAAGATAAGAAACAATTGGAAAGGTGCACTAGATTCATCAAGATATTACCTTACGAAGACAGGCCAGACATGTTGGGGCTATTTTGACTGGTGCTGAGAAGCTGAACCAGTGATCTCATAATCAAAATTATTGCGGGTTATAATAAAAGATTTAAAAGAAACAATGAATTGATTCCATTGCACTGTGAGGTGATACAAGCGCCTTTAACATAACAGAACATCCGTCACAGGAGCATTATAAAACAAAATATGACACTGAGCCACGTAAGGAGTTATTGGGTCTGAATTTAAAACAAAAATTGTTCAGAGAGGTAGATTTTAAGGATGTCTGAAAAGGAGGAAAGTGAGGCAGAGGTGCATACAGGGTTAGGGATGATATTCCATATCTTCAGGCCTAGGCATCTGAAAATGGGCACCGATGATGGAGCAATTAAATTTGAGGGTGCACAAGGAATTAGAGGAGTGCAGATATCTTGGAGAGTGGTGGGGAAATGCAGGGAGAACAAATTTGAGATAAATAGAAAAAGAATTACTGGAGAATTTAGAAAAAGTGCCCTTATGTAGAAGGTATTTCTATTGGCGCAGAACCTACAAGGAGATTTAATAGGGATTTTTAAAATTCTGAAGGATTTTGATATAGAGTGAATATAGGCCTGTTTGAGAAGTCAATTAACTGTGCCATGAAGAGTGAGGAGAGAGACTGGAGAAAACGTTGGTACACTCTTGCAGTACAGAATACTTTAGTATAGCAAGTATTAAAGACAGGGACCCAGTGCATCTTTTAAAAGGGACAAATGGATAAGTGTGTGGAGTAGAGCAAGATACATGGAAATGAAGTGAGAGCATGGCAGTGAGATTAGTTTTTGAAAGCTTGGCACTAACAGAGCAACCAGGAGATTCATTAGAGATGGGCGAGCATGAGGCACATTACAAATTGGACCTCAGGACTCATCTACACATAACCATTGAGCTCTGGACACCAATGCAATTTGCCAGTTGGGGTCTCAGGGAAACCAGCTGGCTCCAACACTGAACCAGGTAGGCCCTGGGACAAGGGTTTACCCTGACTGGCAGTGGCACAATGTGCTGCAGCGATACCAGAAAGAGACTCCCTGTCTTTGTGACTCCACATAAACATTAAGTTTAAAGAAATGAGTTACCTTTCCATTGGTGGCCACGAACCCTAGTTAGGCCATTGTAGACCCCTAAAAATTGAGCAGGCATGGTGCATAGGTTATATCAAATTTGGAAGCAGAGTCCTTAAACCGAAGAAGGGTCTGAAGAAGGCTCATACGGACTCAAAACGTTAACTCTGTTTCTCGCTCTACAAATGTTGTCAGACCTGCTGAGTTTTGCCAGCGTTTTCTGTTTTTGTTTCAGATTTCCAACATCCGCAGTATTTTGCTTTTATCCTCAAACAGGTGTTAGGAGCCTGATTACCATATTCAGAAGGCTTAACACCTGCTTCAGGCAGGTGCTCTTTATAGGCGGCCGGCTTTCAGTTTAGTGCAACAGAGACCAATTTCTCCCCTAGTGGGACAAATGGCCTCCTTCAGTGCAGTCAACCTCTATATTTAAGCAGATGGATAAAATTCTCTTCTCTGCTACAAGCTGTTGTGGAAGCAGAGTCGATAAATTCTTCCAAAAATAAATATTAAAAGGGCATGGCAAACAAATGTTGAAGAAAACACAGCACAGACACGTTGGGTCAAATGGTTGCTAACTCTTGCTTTGTCATAGTTTCACTGCATCTTTAATAGACCAGAATCTTTCAGGGTCAGTATTTCTCTGACCTTCCTCTGTCAGTATCTCTCCCTGTCTCTCTTTGTTGTCTTTCAGTATCCATCTATTTTCTTCCCTCCCCCTCTCTCTGCCACTATCTCCCTCTCACACAGATATTGAGTGTTAAAAGTATTATCTGTTTTTTTATCTGGCAGTATGCCTTCAAACAGGTGACAGAACACCAAACTCTGGGTTGATAAATTGAAATGTGTATACTAATTCATTCTGCACCATATAAATTACTTCAAAAAATCAGGTCAGGATTTCTCAGCAGAGGCTTCACATGAAGTTATAGGTTGAAAATTGTGGGATGTTCAAGTGACATTGCATTCACACGTGAGAAATAATGCACTTTAGCAAACAATGGTACCTGCGGTCTGAATTTACATATACTTTAGTGTTGGAATCAGTGCACAGCTAACCTCCTGTTTATTCCTCACCCAGGGCAGGACAACTCATTCAACTGGGAATTCCTCATTTTAGAATTAACCTCAAGTGACCTGGACAATACAAGCAGAAGAATAGGATGGACAACCTAGAGCTTCGTATTGCACGTGATACAATAACACTGTCTTAGCTCCAGGATTGGAATTCACCTCCTCCTTATGGCACAAAAGAATGCTGTCAATTTTAACTGACCTGTGTACAATGCACAATGGTAAGAGATGTCTGCCAAACAAATTCATTTCAAAGAAAATAAGAAACTAACAATTTTTCAAGGCATTCAGTAGAATCAAAGTAATGTACAGGGAAAGGGATACATGAAAGGGAAAGAGCTTCAATCTTGTAGCCTCTATCCTGCTGTCTTTCTACCTCTATTATACAATCTTCCTGTTTCTTTCCCTGGACATCTTCACTTTCCTTTCTCCCACAAGTTTGTGTGTCATTCTTTCTTCCCCTTCCTTGTGTGTCAGTATGTATGAGCATATGAGTGTATGTACATGTGTGTGTGTATATTGTGTGTACCTATGTGTCTCCTTCTCTGCATTTTGGTGTCAATTATAGCTCAAATTGGCAGCACTCTTGCCTCTGGGTAAGAAGGTTACAGGTTCAATTTGCACTCCGAGGATTTAAGTGCAAAATCTATAGGCCGACACTTCAGTATCGGCGTGATTGGTGCACTAGTGGAGCTGCTGTCCTTCAGATGAAACGTTAAACCAAGATCCTGTTTGCCCACTCAGGTGGACCTAAAGGATCGCAGTGTACTATTTCAAAGAAGAGTAGGGGAGTTATCCCTAATGTCCTGGCCAATGTTTAATCAATTAACACCTAAAATCAGGTTATCTGGTCATTGTCACATTGTAATTTGAGGGACTTTGTTCTGCATAAAATGGCCATATTACAACAGTGGCTACACTTTAAAAGTACTTAATTGGCTGTAATGCACTATGGGAAGTCTGGAGGTCATGAAAAGTGCCATATAAATGCAAATCTTTCTTATTTTAACCTGTGATATCCATATCTTTCTTTCTCTACCTCCTTCTCCATGCTTTTCTTCCTCTTCCTCTCCCCTTATGCCCAAGCCTATGTTTAGCTTGGGTATTGTCCTGGTTGCTCCTGGGTTTATTAAAGCTGGAAAGCAGGAGGGAACTTCAAGAAATCCATCCATCAAAAGAGAACTGTGATGACAATGAAACATTTTTCTCTGGCTTTGGCCTGGCACAGTTACAATACATAAAGGTGTATTTTTCTTTTAAAAATAGATGCAGTCAGAATCACATCGGATTTTAACTCTCTAAAAACAAAATGATGATTTTACTTTTAGTTATCCCTAGACAAATTTCCTTGAAGGTAGAACCAAGTCATACATTTGTGGGAAGTTATGCCTGATTGACAGCTCCTTTGCAATTAAGCCGACTGTTACCTAAATCCAGTGAGCCATTGGAACTGTTGGAGGGGTATTCAATTAAAATGAACTATTCAAATCGGAGACAGATCAAGACAGTTAGCTTCCACTAGAAAATAAAATAACTATACGCGGAGGTTAACTGCAAACTAGCAGTTTAGCATGCAGATTATATCCATTTTGATGAGTTAATTAGTACTTGACCCATACAAATATGTATAACATATTATGTATAAAGATTTACATGTTCACTTCTACCTCCCTATTAAATTCAAGGGCTGATATTGTGATGCTTTGTCATTTTTCAAAAATGTAACGCAGTTCCTGTGCAGGTTAGACCGTGCAGCTAATGCAATTTACAGAAAGCTTCTCTCATCAGATCCATACTCAAATATCAGAACCAGTAAAGGGACTCTTGAGACTGGGAGAAGCTGGGATTCAAATAGGAGAGTAATTTAAAATATAACAGGCCATAGTATCTCAAGCAAGTTTGGCAGAAAAGACCCAGAAATGTAAAATGGAACAACTGCTAGTAGAAGTCTATCCGCCAGTGTGGAATTCCATGCCTGGCTATATGGACATGGCCGTTGCACATGTAAGGACCACAAATTTTTCATGGTTTGACTTATTTTGTTACTCTTGAAGAAATAAAACTGCTCCTTTATAGAAACATTATGCAAGATCAACAACACCATCACCTCATCATGTCATGAAATGGAAAAGTAAAGTGTCTCATACAAATATTCACCATAGCAACAATCCAATGTTAAAAGAGGTTACAGTATTGGACATAGGGGTCATTGTATTCAGTGGGAATGATCCCATTAAAAAATTTTCTCCTGTTTTCAGATATTATCCATAGAATGAAAATGTTAACAGTAGAGCTGAGAACTTGAGTTTCTAACTGTTTGAAAGTCTGAAAAGGTTTTAGAGGATAATACCTGTGGGATCTCATTATTACTGCTTAAAGACTGTAGGATCCTATAGAAAAGACTGCAAACGTGCCTGTGTTTTTTAAACAGAGCAAATGTTTGCTCTGGACACTGACATAGTGTAAGATCCATGAACCTTCTGAACCTGCAGAAATGGGTTTTAGGACTATGTTCTACATACAACGGGTGGGAGTTAATCCTAATAGCCTAAAAGGGGAGGGTTGATACAGGCAGATCAATCACTTTGTTTGGGGCCTTTATGTCTAGCTACAGTCAATCTTGTTTTACTCCAACACGCCCATTCCTCTCAAACACAGCCTCAATGCCATCCTCTGTTGGAAGGAGGGAGAAGTAAACTACTTTTGATGTTGTGACTTTCCTGTTTACTTTTCACACTAAATAAATACTTCGCAGCAAAAGAAACAAAAACCAGGCAGAAAGCCACAAGCCAGCCAGCACCGTCTCCACACACTGATCTATAGAATAGGTAGCACACCGGTCACAATATATATATATATATATATATATATATATATATATATATATATATATATATATATATATATATATATAGTGTCTTCAATACAAAAGAAGACCTCAACATGTATTGAAAATAGGAATGAGGCAAATAGATGCCAACACAGAAAGGAGAAGCGAACTAAAGCTTGGTCAAGGAGCTGGATTCTGAGACAGTTTTTAATGGAAAGAAAGGGAGCAAAAACAGAAAGGTTTAGCAAAAGAACTTCAGAAAGTGGGACCCGGGTGGCTGAAGGCACTGTCTCTCTCCATGGGTGGGTAAAGGGAAGGTGGTTTAAATAAATCATTAAAAAAAGAGGCAGGAATGCAGGTCAACATATTGACAGCAGTGGAAGGGTGACTGGAAGGGCAGAGGTTAGGGATTTGTGATTGAGGTTGTAAAGGTTGCGAGCTTTTGTCTCATCAAGTTGGATGAGGAAAGTCCATCACAGGTTCTGGAGGTGAGGGTGAGAAGTGGCCAGAGATAATCATGTCAGAGGTTGAAGGGAATGGTTAGTCATACGGGTTGGGAGGAATTTATATCAGGGGTGAGATTGTGGGAAAAGGGTGATAAATTCAGAGGGCAGGGATTAAGGAAGCTGAGGTGAAGATTAAAATTGCTGAGGATGAGGATTTGCCCAGTGCAGAAGTTAAGGGAAGAGAACAGGGAGGTTTTAAGTCAGCATGGATAATAAACAATGAAAATTTTAAATGAAAAGGTGTGGGAGATAGAAGTACCACCATTAATTAGGAGATAGGTGAAGGCTCAACTGGAAGGTTAAGTACCAAACTGCCACCTTGGTAGTTTGGGTAGAACAGGTGTGAAAGGTATAGCATGACAGAGAAGATTCATTAAAGAGGGAAGGATTCACTGCATGTGGACCAAGTTTCTATCAATGCCAGGATGTTGATTCACCTTCCGTTATGGGGCTGTGGATGATAAAGGTGTCATGTTCAATGGTTTAATTGTTTGGTGTTTGATTTTAAGAGTCTGGTAAGTGATCTATGCTCATCACTTACTGGTGTGGACTCAGAGCAGAGTAAACAGACACCACGGAAGTTACTAGAAGCTGAGCTGTAAGGATGAGTGCCGATGTTTTGCGATTGCAGAGATATTTTAAAACACTTGTAAATAAACCTGTTGCGCGCTTAGAAACTAGTGTCATCTCTGCATTGCTCTGAAATATGTAAACGTTCACAAATGTTCAGAAGGCTAATATGGATAGGGATAATGGTGGAAAATCAGTAGGCAATCACACAGGGTGAGAGGAAATTCAGATAAAAACTCTTTCAATAGCTTCAATAGTAGGCAAGTGAGCAACTAAGTCATGAAGCCCAGGAAGGTGCCAGGTTCAATCTTCAAAATGTACCAGTTAGTTGATCAGACTTAGGGTTACAATAGAGATGCTACAGCTGGTAACAGCATTCATGAGGAAGGGAAAGGTGGTCAACTCCAATTGTTACCTAGTGACTCCTGCTGGAGGGTATTTTTTTATTATTTGTTCACGGGATGTGGGCATCACTGGCAAGGTCAGCATTTATTGCCCTTTCCTATGTGGGGGGCATCAGGTGAGAACAGAATTAGATCTGGTTATATGTCTGTTTCTCCCCGCACCAACCACCAACCCCCATCCCACAATCACACAGCCTGCTGACAGTCAGAATCCATATGTAAACTGACCAGGAGGAAATAGCAGAGAAAAATGGGGGCAAAATTCAACCTGGATTTCCGCCGCTATCCTGATTTAAATCAAGTAAGGTCGTGTCAGAAGCATGACAGAATTAGCACATCCCCACCTTGGCCGCAAATTTCCTCCCAAGCTCTCAGCCAGGAAAGCTGTGGGCTGCTTTTTCACTGCCTGTTACACATATGACAGGACAGGGAGGAGAGAACTGGGAAATCACCCGATTTTCCTACTAGTCACCACAATACAGCTAACCCCAGAGATCACCACGAGTAGAATGGTAGTAATATCTTGGGCAAGGAGGCAGGCCTTCCATTGCATTAACTAAGGAGAGGGGTCTTAGCTGTGGCTTCTCTCTGTCCAGAATAGCCCCAAACTTGAATGTCAGTTCATTCAAAGCGCTTTGCTAAACACTTGCCAAAATCTTCAAGGCACTTCTGCCTCTTTGAAAGTAGGACAATTGCACCTCCATCTTCAGCAACAGTGGGGTGAGGTGGGGGAAGAAAGGGGGGGGTACGTGACCTCTTGGTGATGTAGGTCCTACAAATTTAAACATAGCCAAAGGAGGTAACAGGGCCAGGATCTTGAAGGGGCCATGGATACGAAATATATTGAATTTAATTCCATGCAGGTGGTGGACATTAACAGACCCCCTATAAACAGACACACAGAGACTATGCTAGTTATTTTGGAGGTTATTTGCATGTAATGTATAATTCTGTAAATTGGTACTTTTAAAAAAAAGTGTAGCCTTTCCCTACTGTCTTTCTGGAGTATATATAACAAAGGAGGTGGATTAAGTCTCATCCAAACGCTTCTCTGAAAATCCAAGCTGAGGTATTCTTTTGAGGAAAAGTTGTTTCGTTAAAAATGACCAACCAGCGAATTGTTGGATGCAGTCTTTATTTAACACACAGCTTTACTTTGTCTAGTCATTTCTGCACCAATAAAAAGGACAGAATTTGGATGAGATTATTGTCTACATGAAGCAACACAACTCAAAAGAACTATAACCTATAGACAACTGGAGGAAATATTTGGAACACTGGGGGAGAAATTGGACTCTGCAGGTGCCTATTTCTCAGGTGTAGAATGGGCCAAAAGGGCACCCAGTCCAAGCGTGCCTGAAGTATGTCTGAATCCAAATTGGGGGTGGTCTGTAAGGTAGGTTAGGCTGCTAACATTTGCAAAGGGGTATTATGCCCCCTTGTCTAAATTACATTGCACCAACTAATTACACTAAAGTGAAACTGGGGCCTCAGAATATAAAACAAAAACTGAATTACCTGGAAAAACTCAGCAGGTCTGGCAGCATCGGCGGAGAAGAAAAGAGTTGACGTTTCGAGTCCTCATGACCCTTCGACAGAACTAGGTAATTCTGTTTTTGTTTTGGATTTCCAGCATCCGCACTTTTTTTGTTTTTGCCTCAGAATATATCCAACCTCTCTGCCCCTGAACAAGGCAACACTCCAGCAGGCTGTCCAAGAGTTAAGATCCTCCACTTCCCCTCCAGTCATTAAAATATGATCCAAATGGGGATTTTACTCTTAGAGCCCATTCACCTGTGATTCATTTTTTAAAAATTACTTTGAAAGCTGATGACACAGGAAAATGAATCACACCTTACAGCAAAGCATCAAATGTTTTATTGTAATCAATGCGGTGAAAGAACAGCCTCCTGCAAGACAGCACAATTGCAATGAATGGCACTGCTTGCAAAGTGACAGCAATGTTTACTGGGGAATTAAAAGTAGAGAGCTGGTTTGCTTCAATCCTCACCCTCATAGGCTTTATTCCTTTACTCCTTGCTCCTTCGCGCTTTCATCCACTCCCGAAGTGCCGGCTTTCACCAGAGTCCGCACTTGAGAGATTATGTATGGCTTGTTGCAGACTCCTCACCTAACACTCACATTGGAGCAATTTCCAGCAGAGCCACCAATCACCAGTAACAAGGGATTCACTCCGTCCCCTCTAAGAACAATTGTAGACACTCTTCCACATTAAACAATACCTAGAACTGCAAAGGTTTCAAATGAATCTATTGAGCATTGTATCCTGCAGTTTAAATTTGAGAGCCCAGATTTTGTTTAAACACAGTTTGTATTCCAATACCTCAAACTGACTGCACACTGAAACCACAGGATTAACAACTTCAGGTCCCACCTTCGTAAATGTAAAGTGTTTTAATTATTTCTCCAAATGGTTATTTTAACAGCTCATTAGTCACTAAGTGCCAGAGAGCAACCATTACAAACATCAGATTTGCATTATTTCAAATTGTCCTATTACTGTAATTATAAAACAGCAGGTTTCTACATAAAATTGCTTTTTGTACTTTGTGGTGTGACGGTCACAGCAGTGTGTACTTCAGATAAAACATGTCATACGTAATTATAGGGGTAGATAATGCACTGAGGGCCCACACTGCTGCCCCACTTAATGAGACACTGAGGCCGTCAATGTTTCCAATGGGTTCAGCACAAGCCAATATGGCCAAACAGCAAGAGAAGCATTATCGCTGTGAAAATTATTTAAAATTAAAGAGGTTACCACTGTACTTGAGAGTGTTGTTTGGAATGGGCAGCGTAGGGAATGCCCTGTTAAATGTGATGTGGCTTGACTTCCAGCTCCCCTCCAGCACCACCTTCAACCTCCCCTCACCCCAAGGGGAAAGAGCCAGCCAGCATTCTGCAGGCAGCCATCGGTCCTTCTTTGGCACCCCCTAGTGCCTTCAGTGCATCATGCCAGGAGTGTCTGAAAAATATTTAAATAAGCTGGCTTCATGATATTGGGCAAGGCCAACTCTCTCATGCATGGAACACACACACACACACACACACAGCACCCAAAGATCATTTATCAGCCCCATTAAGAGCAGACAATGTTCCAGCAAAGAAAGCCTCTGCTGGTGCTTTTCTGTACACAAGCCACAGGGCCTAATCCCACTCTCCCCATTTCCTCTAATATTCCTTTTTTTGCCTGACACCAATTCCTTTTTAAAACAGAATTCACAGACTCTGCTTCACTGATAGAACATGGCTGTTCTCTGCCACAAACCAAATACTCTTTGCCTAAAGGATTTAAAAAAAAATCCACATTGTTTTTGTGATTATCTGAAATTTATTCCCTCTTGTTACCATCTTGTCAAGGAGTGAAAACAATGATACTTACCCTACTATAACCTCTTAAAATTTCTCCAATTGCTTTCACAAATGGAGCAAAAGAGTTTGAGGGGCGTTTGATAGAGATGCATAAGATCATAACAGGTTTGACAAAGATAAGTTGCTCCCATTCGCTGCTGGTACAGGGACTGGGGGACACAGGCTCAATGCCTTGGGCAAGATGTACAGGCCCATGGAAGGAAGAACTTTATTATTCAGTAAGTGCTCATGATCTGGAACTTGGTGCGTATGAGGGTGGTAGAAATGGAGGTGATGATTTCAAGAGGAAGTTGGATGGGCGCTTAAGGGAAATAAATTTGCAGGGCTGTGGGGGGTGGGGTGTGGGGAGGTGGGACTGGTTAGATTGCTGCACATGGAGCAGGCATGGACTCAATGGGCTGAGTGGCATCTATGTTGTAATATAAACTGCAACCGCTCCATTATAGAAAGTCATTTTATATGGATATAACACATGAGAACATCGGCAAGCACATCCATGCATGGCACACAGAGGATGTATGCATACATCAGTATCCCCAATGCTTATGTGGAACCATAAAAATCACACCTAGAAGAGTTTGAGCAGCAATTAAAAATATGAACAGGAATTATAAATTTGTCAAACTATTGAAGTTTTTTAAAAAAAATTAAAACTCTAAAAATTTATTTCACACTAGTCAACAACCAAAAGGAACAAAGATGGCTAAATGTTTCAGACAGGGCAGACCTCTCGCATATTTCTACCATTTTCTGTTTCTATTTCAGGAGTTGCTCCAGCATGACTGGCGGTAGCAGGGATGGTTAAAGTGTCCCTTCGAGAGCACTATGTCAGAGGTAATGTTGGGAGCGCAGCTTGAGAAGCTGTTTATTGCAGATGGCAGTTAGAAATTCACCGAAGAGCTGAACACACTTAACCAGCGCAATTTGACTAAGCAAAAAGTCCAACCTGAAGGCTTTCCCACATCAATGTCTGATGAGATTACACAGCTATCATATTGTTAATAATCAGTGGCTGCTGCAAGTGTCAGAGATGCAGAATGTTGCTGAACACCCCAAGACTCATATTCACTTAAAAATAAAACTCAAGTAATACTTACAACTGCAAAAGCAGGATGATGCAGAATGGTAATGAGGCAGGGAATAGCATGTAAAAGATGGCACAGCAGGATATCACATGCCACACGATGCACTTGCTTTGCTAAACTTTAACTCAGCTGCTACAGTATTCAGGAATTGCAACTATATTCACGACACGGATGGAGGTTTTTTTAAAGTATACAACCTGATTTAGCTTCAAGTCCAACTTTGTAACAAGGGAGTTGTTTGCATTTCAAAAACACAACATGAGGGATGCAGAGTACACAAAAAACCAGACTGCCATGTAGCAGTGGGCACTAGCGTGTTTCCACGCCTTCACTGCCAGCTCTTTGATCAGCCAGAGAGATTAAAAGAACATTAGACATCAAAGGATGAACATCTACCAAAAGCGGCAGAGGAAGTAGAATTAGTAAAAGCACAGCAGAAAAGGGGTGAGGGGAAAAAAAATGTACCGTTGGGCCAAATCGCCAAGGGTAACTGGGAGGACAGTGCAAGGGGGTCAATGCCCAGAACAAACCCCTCCACAAAAACAAACATGATTCCTGCCATGGATTTATTACTGCCCCAGCATTCTTAGTTTGTCCAGCAGCAGTGGGTGTTGGTTCTCTGCCATTGGGAAGACCGTCATTTGTGGACCCAGACAGCCTCCCAGCATGCTTCTCTATGGGCACTCTTTGGCCCACAGAGGCGGCCCCTCTGAGGCAATGGAGGGCCACCTGCCCTCACCAACCAATAACCACCCACTTCCCCCTCACCCACCCTAAACACTCACCAAATCAAGCCTGACTAGCCCCAGCACTACCAGACCCCACTTAACTGGTGCTGAGACTGCACATCCATCACTGCACAATCCTCGTCCAGGTGCAGTCCCAGCAATGCCCCCGGTGGTGCTTCTGATGAGTTGCTGACCTTCTCATTAGCTGGCAGCTCTTGGGTGCAGGAGGCCATCCTTAATTAATTGGCTGCCACTGACAAAATGCAGCCACAGGTCCCACTGAGTGTCAAAGGGGGCATCGCTGACAGCAGCCTCTGGGGAATTCCCAGCACCACTACTAAATTCAGCTCAACATTTCAGCTCGATGACCTTTCAGTTTTAGTTAAGATACATTTATAGCAAATAGGACTGGCAAGTTCCAGAGGCTCCACTTGCACTGTTTCAGTCTGAGTATTTAGCAATAACTCCTACTGAGTATCCTTGAGGCAAGCGTATGGTTTTCACAATTGCATCGCCATGGTGACAATCATCTGCTAGTGGTAGAATAGTTTTCAGCATTGTCCTGCATTTGCAAAACAAGGTTCTTCCAAACTATTTTCTCATGGAGACAGCATCCTTTAAAAAGGAAAAGCAGCAGTCAGATAGCCTTCCACAATCCTTAAAGAGCACCACAATCTGTACATCTGCTTGGATAGTATCTCGTGTTCTCCTGGACACTCTACAGGCCTTGGCGTAGAACACTGCCTTCAGAAATTTCAGATTGTTGTCTCTCAGATCTGTCTATTGGCTGCTCCTGATCAAGCCCTTTGCTTTGATTTCCATTTTGGAGCTGTGTTCAACCCAATCCTTTTGATTTTTAAAACTATTTTACCGCCCAAGTTGTTTGCTCTTGGCTGTCATTCAGCACTTTCCACCTATTTAAAATCTACTTAGAGGCGCTTAACGCTTTAGCTGCCTCCTTATTATAGAGTTAACATATTTATATGCTTAGCGTCGTTCTGTCTTGATTTGGACAGTTCCGTAAAGAGGTTTCTGCAGATGATGGTGTGACCACCAAGAAAATGTCTCCAACTGAATCGTTAAGCTGCCTTCTCTCTTTCAGATGCTAACCAGGGGTCAATGGTAGCACTTTTGCCTTTCAGTCAGGAGGCTGTGGGTTCAAGCTCTAGAGACCCGAGAACAAATCTAGCCTGATGCTCTGAAGCAAGTGTTGCATTGCTAGAGTTGTCATCTTTCAGGTGAGACATCAAACCATGGTCTCATCTGCCCTCTCAAGTAGACATGAGTAAAAATCCCATGGTGCTACTTGAAAGAGTGGGGATTCCTCCCCAGTGTCCTGGTCAATATTTATCCCTCAACCATCACCACCAAAACAATTATCTGCTCTTTATCACAATGCTGTTGTGGGATCTTGCTGTATGCAGTTTGGCTGCCATATTTCCTATATTGCAACAGTGACTAGACTTTGAAAGTACTTCATTGGTTATAAGGCACTTTGGGGTGTTCTGGGATCATGAGGTCTTTCTGATCATATCCAGCAGATCTCCATATCTACATCTTTTTTGTTTTCAGATGCCAACTGCCCTGCTGTGTAGGTTCAGCATTTCTCCTTTCGCTTCTTGGGCCTGTTTGTTCAACAGACATGCTTCACATGTTACACCAAACACTCTTATATTGCAAGGTCTGTCTCCATCCTGTGAGACAGTGTCTACACCATGGTCAGTCTCAGTGAATCCTGGCAAAGTCACTCTAGTGTTGCCACTGGTTAAACAAATGGGGGCCAACATCAGCAGCACAGCTATTAGCTGCAGTCCACAAAGCACTTGCCCCCCCCCCCCCAGAGACCAAAGAGCCCTTACAAACACATCAGCATACCCACCCCATCAGCTTGAGGTCCTTCGGAACTAGGCTACACTTACATCTTTATCACCACATCCACCTAATGGGGAAAGATAACCCTGACCAGTTGAGCTGCAATTTCCACAGGCTTAATTTAAAAGCATAAAACTTGGACACATCTGTAAAAAATATTTACTAACCAACAAATTGAGGCAATCTCCTTTAAGATCAGATGCAGTAGATCTGATCTGGCTGGACTGGACACAACCTATTAAAAGGAGCCAGCAATGGGGGGGCTGATAATTGTTAGCTCAGCAGTGACCCAGCTGAATTTGGTTATTCATTCATTTCATGTTATTGGCAGTTTCCTTGATTTAATTGTTAAGAACATGAACTGAGCAGGTAAATTGCATATTTAGAGTGGCCACAGTGACCAGCAGGTCTGAGGGTGCTCCAGGCTCATTAAAAACTGCTCGTTATTTGGAAGCATTCACTGTTCCGGCTGAAGTTTACAAGCTTCAAATGGAACTTCTTAGTTTATGAAGAAACACCACATCCCTCCCTCATTGTCAATTTCCTTATACTCTCTCCCTGCTTTTTATCATCTCTCCTTTCCTGCATTCCTTCTCTCTGCTTCTCCATTTTCCATCATTTTTCCCCCGGCCTCAATCAGAGGGCCAGTAGCTCAGCAGCACCACCGGGAACAGTGGCCAACACCGGGACTGCACCTGGAGGATGAGGGTGTGTTGATGGTCGTGTGCCCTCACAACCAAGAAGGAAAAGACAGTTCAAACCAGTACTCTTATTTCCAAGTTTTTACTGGTGTTCCATTTTAAGGACCAGTTCGGACCAGTATTCTTATTTCCCAGTTTTTACTGGTTTTTCGTTCTGGGAATAAAGTAAGGGGGGTTCTGGGCGTGCCAGGGCTCCAGTGAGAAGGGGTAGGAAGGTGTTGCTGAGCTCAAGCAGCACTGTTGTGGGGGAGGGGGGGGGGGGTCACCAATGCCACCAGGGGTGCCCTTGGTGGACCCAGTAAGGGCGCCCGAAAGGAAGGCACCACACCCATTCTCCCACCACCCCACCACCCCCTCCCCATCCCCCAGAGTTCACTGGGAGGCTGCCAGGGTTTCCCTGACCACTGAAGTGGTCCAGTTGGGCTCCAAGTGAGCCATCTGCCTTCTTAACCACTGCTGGCAAAATTGAATGGGGGCAGGAAGGCGTCAGCCATGCTACCCTTGCCATTTTGCCAACCTTCCCACCTCTGACCCCGTACTCAAAGAGTCTGGAAAATTCTGGCCTTGGTTTGGGCCTGGGGGCCACGTATACATTGACTAGTCTGGAATGGCAGGTTGATTCCATGAAGGACTTTGGTGAACTATTTGGGCTTTTAAGGCAGTGTGACAGCTTTCATTGTGTTTTTTTTCTAATGCTAACCCACAGTTTAGCTCCTTAACCATTACATTAATCCATGCCCATATTTCTCACATCATTTTCTATCTGTCTCCCCTTATCCCCCCTTCACTTTCTATTCCCTTATTTTCTCCATTCTCCTCTTTCCTGTACTCCTCATTTATCAAGGTTAGACCTGTAACATTCAATAGCACAAAACAGAATGAATAAAATAGGAATAAAATCATTCAAAGCCTTTTCTGCTTAACTGTAAGATTAAGCTCAGTCAATCTATTTAGGAAGATTTCTGCTCTCTGCTCTTCATGCAGTCCCTTCACAATGTCTTGCTATCGCTATCTGCACAATCTTAGTGCATTTAATGAAAACACAAAGAGGCTTTTATAACTCTTTACTTGACACACACACACAGTCCGTTCTGATTTCAGTATTCGAATGGTTGAATGAATGAGTTTACACTCCAATTATTTCAAGTAAACCCAGAGTTTGGCAGCACATACTTATACAAGGATTGTGATGAAGGACTAGCTGACTGTTCATTGCCCAGTCTTTACTTGAATTCCGAACATCCTTTCAAAGGAGAACTGATCCCCTCCAATAAAAACTGGGACATGGATATGAAAGGGAAACTTTGCTTTGCTGGCAACTGCTGTTCAACACAAGATCAGGAAACTCCCTAATGAGACATATGTAATTAGTCAGTGAAAGGCACCGCCAGTTCTCCACACTTCAAAATGAAAAGGATCTATAAGATCTGTGATAAGGGCAGATTATTTTATAAATGCACTCCCACCTCTCGTACATCTCCTTTATCAAGCTCCTGCCATAGTTTTCACTTCACTGATCTAAGGCCTTGGCATGGTGACACCACATTAAGAGTATCAGAGTATAGTATGTGTTGAGCTCATGGAGTGGAATCCTCCCCATGAGGCAAGCAGCAGGCAACATTTATAGGCATTTGTGCAAATCATCGGGACATTCTCATCATGTTTTATGCTAATTCAGTATCTCAGTTTGGAGGGGCCGTCCATTTCTCAATGTTGTATGAAAGGAAGAGACTTGCTTTCTCGAACGCAACAGAAGCACCTCAAAAATGCCTCAGATCCAATGAATTACTTTGAAATGCGGTGGCTGCGCTTACACATGCGGACAAATAATGCAGCAGTCAGTCTGGACACAGCAAGATCCCACGCACAGCAACAAGGTGAATGGCCGGTTATTCGGTTTGTGGTGGTGTTAAGTTCTCCAGATGGCGCGACAGGATGTTTGAAATCTGCCAGAACAGACCTCAATTTAATGTCTCATGTGGACAACAGCATCTTGAAAAATGCAGCACTCCTTCAGCACTGCATTAGAGTATCAGGGTATAGTATGTGCTGAGCTCATGGAGTGGAATCCTCCCTATGAGGGTAGCAGGGGGCAACATTTATGAATATCATCAGGAAATTCTCATCAACTACAAATTTTTACCTCAGAAGGGTAACTATGGAAATGATGCTTGACACCGTATAGACTGCTTGATTGGCACCACAAACATTCACTCCCTCCACCACCGACGCACAGCTGCAGCAGTGTGTACCATCTACAAGATGCACTGCAGGAACTCATAAAACCTCCTTAGATAGCACCTTCCAAACCCAAGACCACTACCATCTAGAAGGACAAGAGCAGCAGACACATGGGAACACCACCACCTGGAAGTTCCTCTCCAAGCCACTCACCATCCTGACTCGGAAATATATCACTGTTCCTTCACTGTCGCTGCGTCAAAATCCTGGAACTCCCTCCCTAACAGCACTATGGGTGTACCTACGCCACATGGACTGCAGCGCCTCAAGAAGGCAGCTCACCACCACCTTCTCAAGGGCAATTAGAGTTGGGCAATAAATTAGTCAACGATGCCCACATCCCATGAATGAATTTTTTAAAATTGTGAATTTTTGATACAAAAACAAAAATGCTGGAAAAACTCAGCAGGTCTGACAGCATCTGTGGAGAGAAAGAGACAGAGGCCAGAGTCTTCGGGTTGGCAAGCGGGAGTGGGCCCCACTCACTGACGTGTAAAATGACACGAGGTGACGTTGGGCGTGTGTCCCGATGTCACCGTGCGCCTTTCCGATTTCCAGCTCGGCGGGCGCACACCAGAGTCGGCTGCGCGTGAGCTGAACAATCAAAGGCCTATTGAGGCCATTTAAATCTCAATTTAAATACTTAACAGAGCTGCCCGTCGAACATTAATGTTGTCGGGCAGGCAAAGAGCCCAGGCGGCCTTCGCATTTATCATGAAACCTCATCCACGGGCAGAGTGAGGTTTCATGAATGGTTTATAATTCAAATAAATTTTTTCATTAAAATTCATAGACATGTCCCAGCTCATGTGACACTATCACACGAGGGGACATGTCTTAAAAACATTTTTCTTCTTTTATTTAAATTTTTAAAACTCAAACTAATCTCCCTGAGGCAGCTCTGTGCCTGAGAGAGATTTCTGCACTCTTTCGCGAAAGAGCACAGGCCCAGACTCAGCCTCCTCCTCCCTCCCACACAGGGAGTGCTCAGCGCTTCAGGGTGCGCGTCACGCAGGGCGGGCCTTAATTGGCCCCGCCCACATAAAATGGCAGCGCACAGCCGATCACGGGCTGCAATCAGCTGCGCGCCTACCCACGCCCGCTCCCGTATAATCCCCGCATTGGAGAGAAAATTGTCCCCGGAGTTAAACGTTGCATGTCCGTGTGACTCTTCTTCAGGAAGAAGAGTCAGACGAACTCGAAATGTTAACTCTGTCTTTCTTTCCACAGTTGCTGTCAGACCTGCTGAGTTTTTCCAGCATTTTTTGTTTTTGTTTCAGATTTCCAGCATCCGCAGTATTTTGCCTTCATCTTAATGTGAATTTTTGATGTCTGTTTTACTGAATTTGGAAAATTTCAAGAACCTTTGCCTCCATTCCTTATCTCTTTCCTCTAATTCTATACAGAACTCACTCCTCCAATCTGTCCTTTCCCCTCCCTGAAATTTATTCAATATTACCCTGTTTCTTGTCACTTTGCTTCCGTTCTCTCCTCTAGCACTGTTCTTACCCTAGATCTGCACAGGCAGGTCTCAGCTTTTTAAAAGCAATGAATCATCCTTCTCATTGGCTGATGTGGAGCTTCCAACCAACATATCCTTGCAAATTCAACACAGAAGTTTAAAGCTGTGTCCTTCTGAAATAATTGTCATGCTATTAAAATTTATTCTTGAGCCCATTTTGAGGCTCATGTTTTTAGTTTATAAACATCACTGACATCGGCAATAAAAATAGAAAATGTCAGAATTAAATCAGCAGATTGCAAAAGAGGGAAATGATTAGCATTCCTGGTCCTCCCCCCTCTCTACACCCCCATCCCCAAAGTGATTGCCTGACTGCAAGATCCATTTTTTAATTTAAGTTTAAAAGTGTGGTAAAGTGAGGTACCCTGCCCCTTTAAGAGAATGCAAGTGTACAGATCATGTGAAAGCACTTACGAATCACTGTACAGCACAGGCAACTGGGAACTGTAACTCTAGTTCAGGGGGTTTCTGAGTGAGCATGTATGATATGGTGCTCTGCCCTGTGTCTCAGTAAACCATCACTGTTTATTCTTACATCAGTCTCTACCCATTATTTGTTGCAAGCAGCAATTGATGAGAACATAGGAAGGCGTGTGGTTAGAGTTCAGATGGCCAAAAAACTCACTTACCTGAGACATAAAAGAAAAGGTTGGACGGAGGGTGCCTCATATTGAACAGCCCTCTCCCTTACTCACCCTTTACTCCAGCCTACTCCTCCTTTCAAGCTGGAAGGCCTCTGATTGTCCCTCCCACTTCAAGGGCCCACCCACCATCCTTAATTGGACATGGAACCTGTCTCTGGGCCAATTAAGGGGGCACCTGCATGAAAATCCCAATGATTGACTTCTCCTCGCTTCCCCACCCAGGTTGGGTTCAGCAACCATAAATAGTCCCGACTTCTGTTTCCTGAATTATCCGCTGGGTTAGTAACATTTTTTTTTGGTATGGCCACAACACTCATTTTAGGACCAATGTGCATTTGTGCAGACGTCACTTACAATAATGACTCTGGCCTGAATTTTTCAGTCAGTGTGCGGGGGTGGGCTTGACATGCCGGTGTGTAAAATGATGCACGATGACTTCGGGCATGCGCCTCGATGTCATCACACTGCCTCGCAATGCTTCGTTCGACTGTGTGCCCCGCCGATAACTGATATTAAGGCCCTTAACGAATTAACCAGTGTCATTGTTTACACTGCCTGTCCAGCCTTAAGGTTGATGGGCAGGCGAAAAGATCAAGCAGCCTTTACCTTTCTTAGGAAACGTCATCCATGAGTGGGATGAGATTTCCTAAAGCTTTTATTAATTAAATGAAAAAACGTTCTGAAATATAAAAACATGTCCCTTCTCATGTGACACAGTCCCATGAGGGGACATGTTTAATTAAATTTATTTCCCAATTATTTATTTATTTCAATAGCACTTCAATCTCCGAGGTAGCTCTGAGGGAGGTTGAAGCACTTTTTCGCGAGTGCACGACAGGACACTGGGCCCCCGACTCTCCCTCCTCCCCCCGCCTGCACAGGTAGCGCTGAGCTACTGCTCACACCTTATGCTGGGCGGGTCTTACTTGGCCTGCCCGCGTAAAATGGCGGTGCGGAGCCGATTGCGGGTGTCAGTCAGCTCCAGGACCTCCCTCGCCCACTCCCGCCGAGCCCACAAACTGAAAAATTCAGGCCTCTGAGTATTTTTTAAGCTGGGGAGGGCCGGGGGGCAGGGAGAGAGAGAAAATGGAGATAGGCACCGAGAAGAGAGGGGTGGTATTTAAGGGCAGGGGGAGGAGATACTGATTGTACAGTTCATGGTTTACAATCCAGACGTGGTGACAGAGCTGGAGAGACAAAAGGGTTTGAAAGAGACTTTTAGATGGCAATTGCTAAAATATCAGCCTCTGATGAGAAAGCACAGGGTGGGGTAACAAGGCATTCTGAATCTGAGGGTGAGGGAATCAATGTGGCTGGAGGAGGATGGGGTGAGAATGGTGTAAGAAAGCAGAACTAGATGATCAATAGCTTCAGTTGTGGTGTGTGTTTTCTCTCTTGTTCAGAGCTCTATGGTTTGTTCAGGTGTTTGAAAGAAGAGCATCTAGATAGCGTCTTTCACAACCTTAAGATCTCTGAAGTTGCTTGACAGCTAATGTAGGACTTCCACAGTGCAAGTCATTGCTGTAATGTAGGGAAATACGGCAGGCAATCTGTACGCAGGTCTGTGGCAGCACCTCTGTCTCGTAAGGTGATGGTTTGTGCCGTGGTCTGTGGCCTGACTTTTCCCTTTGGCGGGTGTGCACCACCGGTGGCTGGGAAACAGACCGCTAACCGTGATCGGTCCCCAACCGCGATTTCACGCTGGCCAATTAACGGCCAGCTAGCGTGAAACGCGGGCTGAAAAGCTCGGCGCTGCCAGGGTGGGGGCTAGATGAGGGCAGGCGATGACCTCACCACGGGCGTGGGTGAGGGCAGCGAGAGAGTTTCCCAAGGCAGACGGCCACCTCAGGGAGCTGCAGCCCTGTTACAATGATGAAATAAGGGTTCAAACAGCTGCAAAAAAAAATGTCCATGTGTCACCATCAAGCACCTGAAAATATACTCCTAAAAATGCTGTCCCCAGATATTTATTTTTATTTTATTTCAGAACATAAATTTCATCCCCCTCCCTTTGGATGAGGTTTGATGAAAAGTGCAAAGTCCGCCTGCCCGATTCACCCGTCCGCCAGCCGTAAGGTTGGGCGGACCGTGAGAAATCGGAGACAGTTGCGCCATTGGGCTCTGAATTGTCAGCGTGCGGGCGCACCTCCGACTTTTGCGTGCGCCCGCCAAGTGAAATATCCATGCGAGTGCGTTGATGACATCGTGACGCTCGCCCAACGTCATCTCACGTGGTTTTACACTCGATCGGGTCGGGCGCGTGCCGGCCCTCAGGGACGTACAATCCTGCCCTGTGTTAAGCATCGCCCACGTTGGCTGCAGAGGGTGACAGCGGGCTTAGCAGCTGCCCGACTTGCCAGCCTCTGTTTTCTCCGGGCCCTCTGCTCGGCCGACCGAGCTTTTCATTCCTGGATGAGCATTGGAAGAGGTGAGCAAATAGTGAGCCGTCTTACTGTCACACCGTCAGCGAACTGCCTTCCAGTTCTCTGTGCCAACATCCACCATCTTCACACAGTTCGCTTGCAAGTGTCCTTATAGCAGAGGTATGGATGCCCAGGCGGTAGTTCTGTCGAAGGGTCATGAGGACTCGAAACGTCAACTCTTTTCTTCTCCGCCGATACTGCCAGACCTGCTGAGTTTTTCCAGGTAATTCTGTTTTTGCTTTAGGTACACAGCTGTCATCCATCCAGTGGATGTGGCTAAGCCAGTGCAGATGGTCACTGAATTAACACACAGGAAAGTCCCACAAACAACAGTGAGATAAATAACCAAATGATCTGTTGGCTGAAAGAGCAATAACCAAGGGGCCAGGAAAAAACACTCATTCTTCAAATATTACCGAGGGGTCCTTCAGTCCAGCTAAGAAGGCAGGTGAACAACAATATAGTGGCTCATCGAAATACTGAAGTGTCAACTCAGATTAAGTCTCGGGGAGCGAGGGTTGAGCCCATAATTTAGAGGCGAGAACGCTGTCATTGAGCATAGTCTGACTTCTGAAGGAAACTTAGCTTTTCTACATTGTATTGAGTCTGGCAGTTTTCACAGCTAAAAAATGCACAAAAAAGAGAATACTTCATTTCAGCAGACGCTGAATTGGTGGAAAGCCATTAGCTGGGATAATACTTCTCGCTATTTTGTAATTGTGGTCTGCCTCTGGCTGCCTCCATTATTAACACACTCCTGCTTACCCAATACGCTGACTAAATTATTCAAATGCAGCATTTTTGCTGGAAAAAAAAAAACAGCCTGCTGTCTTCCGCATATGTTTGTGTGCCAGAGACTGCTCTTGTCTGCTTGACGAATTGGAAAGATAGGGCGGCTCGATAAAGCCATGTTGAGTCAGCAGGGGGTTGTGTGACAGCTCTGTCCACTGATCTGAAGATTTTCGTGGGCTGACCTTTCACAGACCGCGGCTCTGGATTACAACAGCAACTCACTTTTATATGATACTACGGGATTAAAGCTTTTCCAGATCCAAGTTGTGCAAAAGCTGTGGGTGGAGCAAGGGAAAGGGATCGGGGTGGGGGGGGGGGCGGGTGTCTTCTGGCTTTGGAACAATGTGAAGGAAGGCACTGACTTGTCCTGAAATTAGGGCAGGCACATACATGACCAAGACACAGGGAACACCAACTAGCACACAGGAAAAGGAGAACAAAGACTCGACCAGCAGGAGGGGGGGAATACAGACTAAACAAGGGAGCCAAGGATTATGGGAACAGGAAGGTGGAGATGAGATCACAACCACATCGGCCATGATCTTATTGAATGGCGGAGCAGGCTTAAAGGGCCGAATGGCCTACTCCTGCTCCTAATTCCTATGTTACTAACTTCCTAGAGGGCAGGGAAGGGGCAACTATTGAAGAGAAATTGTAGGGTAGGTGGGGCCATGAACGAACCTGAACGTGAAGACAAGCATTCTGCAATTAATGTGGTGAGCAACAGGTGACAATTAATGAAGAATACCAAGGACTTTTCACATCCATGAGATATTTGCTTTTAAATAAATGAAAAATTGGGTTTCCTCAAGCACATTTACATGATGAAAATGTTCCTTTAAAGAGTCAACAATGCACCCAATAGTTCCAATATATAAATCATTCATCAGCAATTCGACAACTAGGATCAAACTGGGCTCTTCTTAAAGGAGCCACTGTTTTCGCACAATAAAAGGAGGCATTGATATTGTGCTATGGAGTTCTTGGCATAGCACTGAACATCAACCTAACCTCCACAATCTCCTCTCTCTGCACCACTTTAGCATAGCAGAGAGGGTGGACAACCTAATTTCATGACCAAAGTGCTCACTGAATCAGCTGGTATTTATTTTCTAAACATCCAATGTAATTCACCTGGAAACAAGGCACATCATTGTCGAATATCAATCAAATTAAAATGACACATTGCTGCTCTGTCCTTTCCACATTCCCAGTGGCACTGGCACTGGTTGCTGTAACAGGGAGAAATGTCGTGGCTCCCACAGGGGGTAGGAGTAACCCTTTACTTTAAACAGGCTGCTATGATTGCTTTAACCTGTGGGACACAGGGAAATGGTAAACTGCTTGTCATTGTGACTCAGTGGTCCACCAAAGGCCCAGTGGGTAAATGCATCATCTCATGTGACAATGAGCCACAGGAGCCAAAATTCCACATAGATCCCAGTCCAATCAGGATATGATATCACTTGGTGCAGAATTTTTTGTCCCATGGGTGGGACGCCTGAGTAACCCGAATGGGAGTGTAAAAGTGCACGATGATGATGGGCGGGCGTCCTGACATCATCGCGCACTCTGGCGACTTTCTGGTTTGTGCCATGCACGAGAGGCAGCAGCGCACCCGACGACAATTAACAGGCCTATTAAGGCCCTGAAGTAATAAATTAACTTGCATTTTTCGCCGCCCATTCCACTGGCGGTGAGCAAATAGGCCAAGCGGCCTTTGCAATTTTTATGAAACCATATCCACGGGCGGGGTGAGGTTTCCAACACTTAATAAAAAAATAATTAAAAATTTTTAATGTCCTTTTTTACATGTCCCTCTTCATGTGACTGAGTCACATGTGGGGACATATTTATCTCATATGTAAAAAGCTCATTTTTGTATTTAAAATCCATCACCTCCCTGAGGCAAGTCTGTGCCTCCAGGGAGCTGTCAGTGCGCGCTACCCTGTGCATGCGCACACTTCAACACTCGACCTCCTCCCACCCCCACCCTGGCAACGCAGAGGTTCTTAGTGCAGGTTTCACGCTGGCTGCCCGTTAATTGAAATCGCGGTCGGAGCCCAATCGCGGGCAGTGGCCGGTCTCGCGGCTGTTCCCAGGCTTGCCTACCCGATGACCCAAAAATCCTGCCCTTGATGTCGCTGGGATAAAACAACAAAAGTCCCCACTCCTGATCACTATGCAGTTACCGCCGCTGGCAAGTGCATGTATGTGGACATCAGGTGAGAGCAGCATCAGGTGAGAGCAGCATCAGGTGAGAGCAGCATCAAGTTCGCTGTGATGCCTTCCATGGTTGAACATCCCACTGATGGCCACCAACTAGACTTGCATACGAAGCATGGTTGAGGTACCAGAGATTAGGCAACCATACCACAGTAAGAGTCTGCACCTTCAGCAAAGGAGGGGAGAAGGAGATGTCAGATTGTATATTTTACTTAACTTGATCCTGTTGGTAACTGTCACACATTAGAAGCACAGGGAGTAGAGTGTTAATGGAATGTAAGCATGAAAGCAGAAAAAAAATCTATAAAAAGTCAAATAATAAGGAAAAAGAGAGAGATGGCATCAAGAGAGACTAAAATAAATGATTGTTAAATTCAACTTTCTTTCAAGTTGACCCAGAATTTCAGGATTTAGACATGGCTCTGGTGAAGCACCTGTCATGAGCAAATAAAATCAGTTTGGGGCTTTCGAATAGGATTGGGCTATTTCAGATTATTCTAAAATATCCTATCGGAACCTTGGACAATAAGACTGGGGTAAGGGGAGGGGAGTCATTTTAACTTTAATCGATGACGTAAAATGAACACTTTCCAGTTAGCTGCCTGTTACATCATGCTCGATTTTCTATTTTTAGTCACTTCATTAATGGGTGGACCATTCAATATTACCCATTCTACACTCAACAAAACTTCATATTATTCCCAGAAGTCAACTGGCATATCCTTCAAAGTCAGGGCTTAGAAGTTGTGAATTCCTTTGATGGAAAAGTCAGTAACAACACTGCAGATGATTTGTAGCGAAGCTTACCTCTGTTGGGAAAAGGGAATCTGAGAATAGCAGTTGAAGATGTGAGCGAGAAGACTATGAGCCAAGACCACAAGAGACATAAAGAAACATGCGGAGGGAACTGGCTAAACTGTCCACGGCCAGAATTAGTCATTTGGTAGCACAAAACTTGAGCATTGCTGAAAAAAGAGACATGTCGAAGCTTTTTGTCTTGCACTCATCAGGACACTTTGCAAGAATATAAATAGAGGGGGAAGTCAACAATTTATACTGTATGTGAAAAGAGTGCTGATTGGTTGACAAGTGGACTCTGATTGGTAGAGGTGTTGCCATGGAGAATGCACCAGTGATGGCGGCTGACAGTTAATTGCCAAGCATTGCTTGGAATTTAAACCAGGCAGATTGATCCTGATTGGTCAAGGCAGTTCCCTGGTTTAAATGACCAATCAGGTTCAAGCTTCCTGGTTTAAATTTCAAACAATGCTTGGCAGTTAACTGTCAGCCACCCTCACTGGTGCATTCTCCAAGGCAACACCTCTACCAATCAGAGTCCACCTGCCAACCAATCAGCACTCTCTTTACATGCAGCTGGTTTCCCCTGATATTGATATTCTTGCAAAGTGTCCTGAAGAGTGTAAGATGAAAAACTTCTACATGTCTCTTTTCTCAACAATGCACAACCAGAATTAGCCTACATCAGCGTTTGGTCCAGTCTAGTTTGTGAACCAGCCCAGCAAGCGATTAAAACCTCTTCATCAAACATGGCGGGGTGAAGGTCAACTCCAGCTGTGGCACAAGACACGTTGTAGCTGATCGAAAGCCCAATAAACACCCTGCCTGACTTTGCTTTTGATTGTGGTCAGTGAAAGTCAATCAGCTTGTATAACTGGTGGACTGTATAGTAGGCAGGGCAAAAAAGGGTAAGTCGTATAAAGGGCGGGGTCTGTAACAGGTGTGGTGTATAACGGATGATGCATATAACATGCAGGGGGTATAACGGGCAGTGTATAATGGGCAGGGTGTGACCCGGAGTATAATGGGCCAATCCAATACTAGCAAAGCTAATCAAAGCTGCACAGCCACTCACTCCAAACATTCCCACAGAGGTCGTGTGCAAGTCAACCCATTTAAGTTGTTGCATGTGTGGCCACAGACAGAAATGTAAAGGGTCTGCGTACTTAAATATGTCATCCACACACTACAAACACAAAATCAGAGGGTACATTGACTACCACCCATTTGCAGAACTTGCAGATCTTGCAAAAGCTCTATTCTACCCACAATATCTTAATATTCATCACCTTCCCAAAACATTGCCCTCACAAACGTTCTTCGTAAGGATGGGGGATTTGGCACAAGGTCTTCCCTTTATTTATCTGACCTAAGAATGCTTGGTGGGGTTAAGGAATCTTTACTCTGTATCAAACCTGTGCTGGATATGAGCTGGGAGTCTTTGTTGTGGTATTGTAGAGGGAGCTTTCCTTTGTATTGCTCCATGCTGTATGTGACCTTTGATTGACTGACTGGATGACCAAGACATTCACCTTCAAAAACTAAAAGTGGTTCATCCATAATATTACAGAGTGTAGCCATTTCCCACGGGTATGACAACCATTCCGGCTTGCATCTTGTTGCATCTGCTCCTGATAAATAAAATATTTATTTATTCTGTGTAACCAGGCTAGTCTGAATGTAATGACTGCCGCCCCCACAGCAGGCACAATGTGAAATGTTTACATAGCGAAAACTTCCCCATAAACAACACGTTTACTGTATTTCACTTTGATGGTCCTATAATGGAGAATGACCCAATTACTTCACTAAACTCACCAGCAATCTGTCGCATCTGAGAGATGTGCTGAAATCAGCAGCACATTGAGCTCTCCAGACCCTGCAGGCCTGTTTTATTACCAGCCTAGAATCCCACAACAAATTCATTCATCTCACTATCAGTTCGAAGGGTTTCCCAGATATTTCGGCGTCCTTAATGAAAATGTTTCACAAATGAAAAAGCAGTTGCCACAGAAGGATCTTTCAGTCATTCCCTTTCTCGTAGATCAACCCATCTTCCACCCACATCCCCACCATATCCTTCAACCTCCCCCGACCCTCTCCCCATCCTCCCCCAGCCCTTCACTCTACAGACAAGTCCTATTCTCTTCGGGGCCAAGTCATGCACACTCTTCTAACCTGATGACTTGTTCTCCAGCTCTGTTGCATGCAAAACACAGAAAGCTTCAGGCCTGGGTTTAGCAGAGCAGTGTCTCTTATCCCTACTCCTGTGTCATGAAACAGGCTTGCATTTATATAACCACAGGACGTCTCAAAGTGCTTTAAAGCCAATAAAATATTTTTTCTGAGGCACTCAATTTGCACCCAGCAAGCTCCCACAAACAGCAAGATGGCAATGACCAGATAATCTGTTTTTGTGATGTTGATTGAGGGATGAATATAGGCCGGCATTCCAAGTTTAACTTCCCCGCCCTTCTTTGAAATAGTCCCATGAAATCTTTTACATCCATCCGAGCAGGCAGGTGGGACCCTGGCTCAACATTTCAACCAAAGGATGGCACCTCTGGAAGTGCAGCACTCCCTCAGTACAGCACTGGAAGGTCAGTCTGGAATTTTGCCCTTGATTCCTGGGCCTCAATTTTTCAGGTGGCGGGCGGACTGGGCAGGAGTGGGTGGGGGTGGTGGTGGAGCCGATTGCAGTCCGCGATCGGCTCCACTCCGCCATTTTACGTGGGCAGGCCAATTAAGGCCCATCCAGCGTAAGACACGAGCCATAGTGTTCAGCGCTGCCTGTACAGGTGGGGGGAGGAGAGGGAGGCGGGGCCAGCCCCCTCTTGCAAGTGCTTCAATCCCCGAGGCACAGAGCTGGAATCGATATTGAAATAAATAAATGGCAGAAAAATGTAATTAAACATGTCCCCTCACGTGACTGTGTCACATGAGATGGGACATGAGTTTATACCTCGGAAATTTTAAAATTTATTTTATAATAGGAAACCTCAGCCCGTTCGTGGATGAGGTTTACTAAAAAAAAGAAAATTTTCGCCTGCCCGCCAACCTTAAGGTTGGACAGGCAACATTAACAATTACATTAATTACTTAATAGGCCATTTATATATTGGCAGGCACACAGCTGATTCCAGCACATGCCCACCGAACGAAACATCGCAAGACAGCGCAATGACGGTGGGACGCACGCCTGACATCATCGCGTGTCATTTTACACATTGGTGTGTTGGACCCACTCCCGCACACCCACTGAAAAATCCTGCCCCTGGAGTGGGACTTGAGTCCAGAGCCTTGCAACTCAGAGGTGAGAGCGCTACCAACTGGGCCATGGCTGATGTGTAATCAGTGCCTCTGGGATTATCCCAAAGATGGAAAGTCCTAAATTCACGGGTTGCTGTATTGACTCAAAGGACAGACACAGGCCAGAGGAAGCTCGCTCAAGCTTTGATTAGTATGCAGAGCAGCCAGAAATTCTCAATGCTCATCAAGTTATTTGTAAGCAGATTAATTAATGACATTTCAGGGAGTCTTACTATTTTTAGGAGGCAGCACTAATATGCCAGTGTTGAAACAACACGTCAGAGGAATGAAGGATAATTGCTTTAAGTTCTCATTCACAGAAAGGCCCTCAGCAGCCAAGCAGACAGAGGACATCTAGAAGTCACGCTGGCTGCTCTAGATTTCTTTTTCACGGAGCCCAAATGGGCAGGCTACCTTTTACTGATTCTGTCAACAATTCAGAGAAACGCACATATTGAATAAAGAATTGGGTTTTTATGTCGCTAATGCCAAGTTTAAGGCTGCAGTTTACTTGTCAATTCCATGGTAAATCTCAAAGAAGTTTAACGGGAAGTATGAATCGACGCTCCAAGGCAGCAGCAGCCTATAAAAGCCGCTCTTTGAGAGTTGGCAGGGCTCATGTTAAGGTCTGCGGGCTGGTGGCAACAGTACATAACAGAGAAGAGTAGCTGTTTTTAAGTGGAAAAGTAGTAAATCAAAGGCACGAGAATGTATAAGCAGAAAGCTGTAAGTGGTGTATGAAGAGTAAGAGTGGGACAAAAGGTAATCACAGCTGTCAACAGTCATTAAATTTTCAAAGTGGCATTTACAATCAGGAAGAAAGACGTGAGCCTAAAAATTATGGCTTTTGATAATAGCAGTTGAATGTTTAATGTATTTACGACATTACTCTGTCTGCTATTTTATTGAGGCACTAATCCATTTAAACTGGTTGATGCTTCTTTAAAACAGAGAATAGAGGAAAGTCATATAAACACGTTAAGCATTCATCCCCCATCATCCCAAACAGTAAACTCTTAGGTTATAGATTGATAACCTCTTTGAACACTGGAGTGATGTTTATTTTCCAAGAGTGCTAGACATCAAAATAAGTGACATTAAGATGAAGTAAGTGATTGTCAGTCTCACTTACTAGCTGTTCTGTGTAACTAAGGCATAGCAATAGCTGCGGGTTGGGTTCTTGGATGTGCTAGCTGTCAGCTGATCTTAGCTAGGGCAGCAACAGGCTGATTACTATTCCACCCAGTGCCCTAGGGCTAGGGAGAGACGTCCAATCAGGCAGTCAGGGCCCCTAATCACTATTCAGTGACCCCTATGTCTGGACTTTGAGTGAACGCTGTATCAGGCTTGCTTGGACTGTTGCCCATGGTTGGACCTACACATGGAGAACCTACAGTTGAAAAAGATGCTGGAAGACAACAGGCAATCCTAGAACTTCATCCCAGCCAAAGCCAGTACCTCCAAGGAAAGAAGTAGAAACTTTGGCTGAATTTTTAGGGAGGTGGTGGCACTCTCCCTTGAGCTGAAGATTCAGGGGCAAGCCCACCTCCGCTTAGCGGGTCACCCCACAGCGATTTAACGGCCAATGGGCTGTTAATAGATTCAGGGCGAGACTTCCATTTAAACAGGGAGGAAGTCCCACCTCCGAGAACTGCTGACCAATCAAAAGGCTGGAAGGCCTCCAATCCCAGCCACCGAGCCAGATCCTGAGACGCAGGTTAGGCCAGGGTTTCACTGGGGCCAAGCTGGAAGGACCCAGTGAGAACCATGGGTGGCTGGGTTTGGAAAGGCAACTAAGGGTGGGGTGGGGGGGAGTTGGGGGGGGGGGGGGGGGTAATGGGAAGCAGGGGGGGAGGGGTGTGGGACACTTGAGGGACAGCAAAGGGTTGTACCTTGGGGAGAGACTGTTAGGTGCATGGTACCAGAACAGGAAGCACCTCCCCTAGCCCACCAAAAAGTTTGCTATGTATTGTCAAGAATACCAGCAGTGGCAGGAAGAGGCCCTTAAGTGGTCATTAATTGGACACTTAAGGGCCATAATTGATCCAAGGGCAGACCATCACCCAACACCTCCCTCTACACTGGTGGAGGTGGGTAGGCAGCGGGCACAGCACCACCACCTTGGCATCTGATTTCATGCCCCCCTCAACCCCACCTGTCAACCTTCTCCTGGGAGGCTGTAAAATTCCACCAATAGCAATCAAAGCACAAGGAGGCCATTTTACCTATTGTGTCTGTGCCAACAGAAAATGAGCTATCCCGCCTCATCCCTTTTTCTACTTGTGGTCTGTAGTCCTGTAGGGAACTTCAAATACATATCAGTCATTTAAAATGTGATGAGGGTTTCTCTCTTGACATTGCTATCGAGAAGAGGGCCTGCATGATGAATGTTTTCAGCAGTACAGGTTCAGTTATCTGAGAGCTCTGTCATTTTGTTACTGGTTGTCTGAAGATATATCACCGGGAGTTGTGGATCTGGGATTGAACGGAGCTTTGAGATTCACAGCACGCACAGGTCAATCCAGTTTCAGTTTGTGCAGACTGCAACCTTAACCAAAATAAACAATTCTCTGCTCCCTGTGTGAGCTCAGTAATATCACCAGCCGTGGGTTCAAGAGAACTGACAGGGACATGCACACAGAGGATTCTGAATGGGCTTTCTGCTTCGATTTCAAAGTGTACAGCATTCGCTCAGAGTACACTGGAGGTCAGTGCTCTCCACAAATACATACACACCTGACCTTTTAAAGCATGATGTAAACATGAAGATAGTTTATGCTTAATCACACAGAATGGCCACAAACGGTTGAGGAGAGTGCTCTGCTTGACTGCCTCTCCTGATAGCTTTTTTCAAATGATTACATATCAGCTAGACTTTCTAATTCCCTCCCACCCTCCCCTGAAGATGATGACCTTTACCTGACACAGTCACGGGCACCTCATCTGAGTGACCATTCCTTGGTTGTGTATCCAAATGGCAACTGGAAATAGGCCATGGGCTGATCCTGCCACATCCACGCAAATATTTTCCAGCAGGGGTCACTGGCTGGTAGTCAGCAATGGAAACTCTCTGATTTTTTAAACCTTAGTCCCATAAACCCCTCCCCTCACCCCCTACCCCCCAACCCTCCAACCTTCCATAACCAGAGGCAATGAAGGCAACTGGCCAATGCCAACTGAGATGAGCCACTTCAACGCAGGCTGGGGCCTCTGAGCTCTGCACTTGCTCCCACATTATTTGGGGAATGTATTCCTTCAAGCACATGCCTTCATTCACTCTGAGCATTATGCTGAAATGAGAATATAAGATACAGGAGTTGGAGTAGGCCATATAGCCCCTCGAGCTTGTCCCACTATTTAATAAGACAATGTAGAGTTGCCGACTGCGATTCAATGTATTTTTGGAGGTTTCATCACATGACTTGCCCCCACACTCCGACATTAGTCAGGTAACACATCCATCCTTGTAGACCTACTGCCTTCCTATGCCAATTGGAAAGCAAAAATACTCATTACCCATTTCGATGATGCTTGACTGTCAGCCAAACAGCCTTTGTTTCCCTCATTTTCAATAATTTTTTATCTGGTAAGGAGAAATGTTCCAAACAGAAAGTCAAAAATAAAAGATCTTTTATTAATGTCCCAATGATTTTTCTCCAGAGTTGCACACTGCAGCGTCCTGGAAATTGATCTTCAATGCCTGGAGATTCCAAGCCAATCCTGGAAGGTTGGCAACCCTAAGACCATAGCTAATCTCCTGCCTCCACTCTACTTTCCTGCCTACTCCTTATACCCCAGAGGAGACCAAAAATCTGTCTGTCTATCTCGGCCTTAAATATACTAAACCATGGAGCATCGACAACTCTTTGAGGCGGAGAAAGCTTCACAACCTTTTGAATGAAGAGATTTATCCTTGTCTCAGTCCTAAATGGTCGACCCTTATCCCTTATCCTCAGACTCTACCCCTGAGTTCTAGATTCCCCAGCGGCAACAATCTCTCGGTGTCTACTCTATCAAGCTCCCATTATATTTTAAGGAATTCTAGATGTCACATGTACTTGTGGGGCTCAGTGTAAACACAGCGAAGCTACCTTTTAAACCCTAGTCCCTGTGGAGAGACAAATTCCTTTTATTCCCATTATAACAACCCTATTCCTTCTTCCTAGTAAAGGAATAGAGGAGTCACATCTGCTGAAAGAGCTCCAGAAAGAATAGTTGTACTGCCCATTGTCAGCTTGTGATGGGAAAACATGTCAAGGCTGTCTGGAGAAACCTATTTGTCACGTTCTCACTACACATCCACTGTAATAATCTGACCATCAAAAATTTGTTTGTATTAAAGTTAGCACCCAAAAACAAAGGCAGGGGTCAAAGTAGATCACTGCTCCAACAGCAAAAATACTTCTGTCTTGTAAAACCAAAATGATTGACAGACAAGAAAATTAACCTTATGGCATTCAGTTTTAAAGAAACACTAGCTTACGGTAATTCAGTTAAATAATCATTATTAGTGCAGGGCAAGAGGTTAATTGAGGTTAATTGGGGAACACCGTGTTAGTCAGTAATGGGCAAACAGCAGTTGTGGCAGAGGGTTATTTATTAAAGGAAATTTACACACTTTTATAATTAAATGGTTACGTTAAAATGGTAGGAATAAAGTAAAAAATCTGTGATTAATGCAACTCAATGGATAATTTGTTCCCGTTTCTATCATTAGAACTTTGCTCTTAATTATGTTCTAACCATTCCCAAGAAACTTCTCAAAGGCAGTCGCGTGCAGTTGGTTCAATTAATCGATTCATGACAAGTTTATTTGCACAAGATTGTTTTTCCCAGTGTATCTGTATTTCAAACCCTCCACACTATTGACTACATCTAATGATTTTATCATATTTATTAATATCTTTGAGAGGAGACAGAATCGATGGAGATGGGTTGTAGAAATCAGCAGAATCTAAGCTATCAGGAAATTGCATAAAATTTTACAGTACTGAAGCAGGCCATTCTGCCCAACAGACCTATGCTAGTGTTAATAGTCTTCATATCGTCCTCCCGTCTTTCTTCACCTAGAATGAACAGATCCTATTCTTTCCTGTCATATGTTCATCTAGCTTCCCCTTAAATGTATCTATGCTATTCATTTCAACTACTGTCTGGGGTTGTGACTTTCGTATTCCTACAAAGGTTGGGCTTATTTGAGTCATCTTGTTGGAAGCACATCATGTGATAATGGGTCAGTTCTGAGGTCCTCAATTTTTGAGTAGTTTGCTATTGCACATTTTTAAGGCTCACAGAAAATCACAGACACTGGAGTGCAAGAGGAGGCTACTCAGCCCATCCTTCTTGTGCTATCTCAGAGTTATCTATTCTACTCCCTTTCCTCTGCACCTCCTTTGCATTTTTTCTTATTGAAGTGTGATCTAATTCCCTCTAAAGTAATAAAAGACTGAGCTTTAATAGCTATTTATGGTATAAAGTTGCTATTTGTTATTAACTCTGCATGAATGTATTCCTTCTAACATGCCCCTTTGTACTAATCCTGGGTTCATGTCCCAATTTACTGATCAGCATAAATAACCTTTCGCTAATAGTCTCTCAAACTCTTAGATAACATTGTAAAACGTTAGCGTTTGGAATTCGGCACATTTTACCTGTGCTGTCTCTCTGAGAAAGTTATGCAGTTAGCCCTATTCTCCTGCCCTTTCTCCCCATCCTTCTTTTTTATTTTTCAAAAGCCATTATGGGCTCTGTTTCTATCATTTGTTTTTGGTAGGATATTCTGTACCTCTGACACCCATTATATGGAAATAGAAGTTCTCCTAACCTCTCCCTTCATTCCTGATCTAAATACTGGTGCCTTCTAACTACCGAATTAATGATCAGTAGAAGTAGCTTCTTACCCATTTACCTAATCAAAACCCTAATGACTGTAAAAACCCAAAAGATCACCTCTTATTCTCCTTAGATATAGTGAATAGATTGGCAAAGGAACTAGAGAGGCTGAATTCACAGTTACAAAGATTGGTTTTGAAGAGGTTATTAAAGGTGCGTAGATTGAGGGAGGGAGTTCCAGAGGGTGGAACCAAGATGGCTGAAAGCTGTGTCGTTAATTTTGTATTGATGCTTGTGGGAGTTGTGGGGGAGGGGGTGTTGTGGAAGGATGCACTGGAAGCCAGTATCAAAGGACAACAGGGTACAGCTGAAGAATGCTATTGATGTCAGGTGCGATGAGCCCATGGAGGGGTTTATAAATGACAATGAAGAATTGCACTGCGGGGTGTTAGAAGATGAGTTAGCAGAAGCCAGTGAGAACCAGTGTAGTGAGTAAGCAAGACCTAGTGCCCTAGTGCATGAGGCAGAGTTTCAGATAAACAAGAGATAGTCGGGGCAAAAGTTTAGCAAGGCAATTGAGAAGTCAAAGCTTCAAGTAACAAAAGCATCAAAGACGTTTTCAGTGACTATAAGGATGAAGGGACAGTGACGAAAGGGACATACTCCACTGTCTTAATGATGACTAGGGTATGGTGTTTGTAGCTCTGTTCATGGCTGAACAGGACAGGTTGCATACTATCTACTTCAGCCTGAGTGAACAATGAGGGTGGGGAGGTGGGGAGGGGGGGGTGGGGGCGGTGGTGGTGGGCAAGGTAATGGAATCAGGACCAAATGATATGAAGCTTTTTGTGGAAGCCAAATAGAAGACTGTGGTTTCCTCATTATTCCTATAATATCTTAGTGAATCTCTTCTGTACCCTCCACTTGACCTTGGCATCCTTCGTAAAGAAACAAAGCTGGGCACAATATTCCACCTGGGGTATAACAAATGTGTAGGTTTGACATTGCCTACGATATACTCTACACTCTTGATTTATTAAACCTCAGATCTCAAAGGCTTCTCATTACAACCTAATGAACTTGTCTTCCCACTTTTAAAGATTTCTATAGGTTTAGCATTACCTCTTTTTGTACTCTGCTTATAAGACCCAGGATCCGATGTATTGGTTTTACAGCTTAATCAAACTTATCCTATCACTTTGAAAATTCTAAAAATAAAAAGGCCTTGGTATCAATTGGAGAAAAGTTAGTAGAAGATGCTCAGCTACTGAGTTTCCCGTTATATAAGGGTTACCTAGGAGGTTGTGGGGTGAATGGGCAGTGTCCATGCTTCTGAGCCAGGTGCTCTGGGTTCAAATCCCACTCCAGCACTTGATGGTATTATGGACAGGAGGGGGTTAATTTAAACGGCCTTCATTTCTCCTTTCACCACCTGTCTATAAACAGAAAGGTGTTTTTGATTTGCTTCCCCCTCTATAACTGGTGGCATATTTCCCAACCCCTCAGTTTCAGTGTGACCCAATTTCCATCAATAATCCCACTGCAAACTCAGGATATGATGAACTGCGGTTTTTTGCATACACTCAATGTGGTGGGGCGGGGGTTGAAATGTTTCCTCCTTTTCACACACGCAGCAAAAGAGGGATAGAGAAAAGAAAGATTTACAGGGCTAAGGCCACTGAGAAAAGAATTATTGTTTCACATGAGTCCAGCATCCAAAATCAAAGTCCAATGGTGTATTCCTTCACAGAGGTCAGCAGGCTGAACTGATGATAGATAATGTACTTTTCCAGTAGAATTGACTTCCACAATGAAATAGGCACACCGAGATGAATGAGTCTTGTAGGCGATGGCACAGAAGTTCTAGTCGAAATAGTGCAGTTGGAAGCCAGGTATTTAAACCTGGACAGAGCCCCTTTTCTGTGCTGCTGCTTGGTAAATGCGAAAATGGCAGACTGAGGTTTCTTAGTGCCACAAAGCAATATTATTGGTTCCACCTGCTGGGGGGTGGTGTGGTGTGGTGTGTTGGGAGGGGCAGGGGGTGTGGAGCCATGCCACAAGACTCCCAGCTCTCTAATCTGGCTTTAACAAAGGGTGTGAATCCCTCTGCCTGGGTCCCTGAGACTGTTAATGTTCCAGCCATTAAGTCCTAAAGAGAGATTGTGGGATCCTTTGTCCTAGCAGAGAAATCGGCTTCGGTTGTCAGGCCTGGCTTAAGAAATGTAGATGGCCTTTGTAAAGTTCCCTTTCAATTTAGTCTCAGCAGTCCATGGGGTCATTAGGGTTTCTTCAGAGATAATGAGGTGTCAGTTTCTGCGAACTGCCATATTGCCCTTATTGTTCAAGGGTCACAGAAAGACATGGCTTCAGCCATTTTAAGGGTCTTTGTCCAGTTTTCAAACAATTTTAGAAATGAGCCATTAGAATAACGATATATATTTTTTCTAAAAATATAGAGTGTGAGGTCTCAGCCCCCTGACAGTGGCCAAGGAAAATATGTTCATAACATGGCCAAACAGATTACCAATTTGTAAATCCCTCCAACATACACCAATTCTGACAGGTGGTCAGAATGCGAGAGAGATTGATTCCTGGTCAGTCATGTGGTGGAAAGAAAATTGGAGCCTCTACCATCACTATTCATAGCTCTACACTACAACATGGCATACAGCCACAGCAACTCCCTGTGGGAAGGGCTAGGGCTGGCTGGCTCTAGACAGCTGGTGTGGGTCAGATTGGTGGCAACAGCAGGGGGTTTAAAAATATTCTGCCTGGCATGGATTTGGGACCTGCCTCCTTGCCCTACCCTTGTTGGAGGTCATGGCATTGTGGGTTGGACCTGCCTTTGTTCAGAGAAGAGGAAAGTTTACATGTTGCAAAAACCACTTACATGTTTTTCCTCTTTTTTCCTTCATTCATGAGATGTGAGCATCGCTGGCAAAGCCACTATCTGTTGCCCATTCCTAGCTGCCCTTGAAAATGTGGTGATCAGCTACCTTCTTGATCTGTTGCAGTCCATCTGGTATATGTAGCAGTTTTGACTCAACTGAATGGTTTGCTAGGCCATCTCAGTGGGCAGTCAAGCATCAACCACATTGACACCACAAGGTAAGGATGGCAGATTTCCTTCCCTAAAAGCATTAGTAAACCAGATGGGTTTTAATGACAATTGATGTTTCATGGCACTGTGAATAGCTTTCATTTCCAGATTCATTAATTGAATTTAAATTTCACAAGCTGCCATGGTGGGATTTGAACCCATATCCCCAGAGCATTAACCTGGGCCTCTGGATTCCAGTCTACTACCAATGAGGGGATGGTGGTGTAGTGGTAATGTTGCTAGACTAATCGTCTAGAGACCCAAGCTAATACTCTGGAGACATTGGGTTCAAATCTCATTAAGGCAGCCTTGAATTTAATTAATAAATCTGGAATGTAAAGCTGGTAATAGTGATCATGAAACTGTCATTGACTGTCATAAAAACCCAGCTGGTTCACTAATATCCCCTTTAGGAAAGGGAATATGTGTGAATCTTAGGGCAGAATCTTCAGTTGCAGGGGTTGTGCAGATACAACCCATGTCATTTAGATTTTCACACAGTTGGCTGTGTGCCCACTGACCTGTCAACGGCCTATTAAGGCCATTAGAAAACGAATTGAAACATTAATGGACCTGCCCGTCCAACCTTAAGGTTGGCGGCCAGGCCAGGAACTCAGGCGGGCTTCAGAAAAGGTATGAAACCCCATCCACAGTGGGGGTGGAGGGGGGGAAAATGAGGTTTCATGAGTGATTAAAAAATCTCAGAATATTTCAAAATAAAAGTTACGGACATATCCCAACTCATATGACAGTGTCACATGAGGGGACATGGCAGGGAAATTTTTCTCTCATCTTCATTTGAAGTTTCAAATCTGAGCCGATCTCCCTGAGGCAGCACTTTGCCCCAGGGAGATGTGTGCGCACACTCCCGGCTCAGGGAATCCACCCCTCCCCCCACACACCCACCACCACCCCCCCACCCCCACCCCCGCGTGGCGCTTCCTGCTGGACATCATGCCGGGTGGGCCTTAATTGGCCCACCCACATAAAATGGCAGCGTGCCCCCAACCAGGGGCCACCGATCAGGAACCCACCCACCCGCGCCCAATCCCGCACATCCCATCCCGATGGTGGGAAAAATGTTGGCCTTAATGTTGTTGACTCTTAACTGTCCTCCAAAATAGTCTAGCAAATCATTCAGTTCAATTAGATGGGCAACAAATGCTGACCATGCCAGTGATTCCTACATTCCATGAAACAATAAAAAAGACTACATCACCATCTCTCCTGCTGCTGCTTAGAGCTAGAATACGTAGTACAGATTCTACAGTAAATAAAGATTGGTGAATTTGGGTGTGGGCCTGCAGAATACATTAAGAAGGTAAGTACCCAAGGACAAGAGAAAGCCCTCAAAGCCTAACCACCATTTACAAGGCTCATCAGGAGCATGATGCAATATTCAGTAATGGATGGGTACAATAATGCTCAAGAACAAAGGACAGAGCAGCTTGTTTGATCGACACCTCCACCACTGCAGTCAATATCCGCCCTCTGCCATCACTGATAGATTTTTGGCTGCAGCATTATTTCGATAGTACTTCACTCCTCTGCGAACTCTACAACAGGAAAGTACAACAGCAGGAAATTATGGAGTAGGTAACTCGCGTCATTAATTATGCCGCTTCAAATCTTGTTAGGACTTTTGCTGTTAACTTCACCAGATTTAGTATTTATTGTTACTCTTTTGAAATCAATGGTAATGGCCATTTTCCTGCATTAAAGTTTTCACAACGATGCCAGTGCAGACGTAAAAATAATGGTGTTGATATCGAGGCAGTGGTGCCTTATTAGCTTTATAAAGCATTCACTGAATCAGACTTTCCCTGTTAGATGACTTTTAGACGATGCTGAAAACAATTTTGAGCTCCTAAAGAATTGGTTTCCTGTCAGAATATAAATGATAACTATTGCTGAGTCAAAGGGATAGCAAAGAAAGATGGCTCAGCAAAATACCTGAAGCTCAAGCAACCGTGTATTGTTCTGGGTAAAAATAAACAACCACAAAACATTAGAGAGTCATTTACATCAACCGGTGCATATTTATCAGCCCTTTCAGAAGTCAAACTAAAATCAGCTTCAGGGAACATCGTTTACTCCCCGTTCTTAATAAGCTTGTTACTTTCTTTTTATTTTTCATCAAGATTTTCATCGACCTTACAGCTCAAACAAAGCACCCAATTATTCAGCGAAAATACAATTAACCAAATGAAATGCGGCAATAGCAAACTTCAGCTTTCCAAATTTTATACAATTTTTTGAGTGTTGCAAAACATGAAGCAGCTAAGTGAAAATTACAATCGAAATGGCTTTCATAAAAATAAGACTGACCATCAAATTATTCAACTTCCAGTGTAAACCTATCGATTCTGATCCTGCTTTAATTCAGTGCACAACTTTAAAAAAAAAATCAGGTCCACATGAAAAATGTTGAAGGTGACTGTTATCAATTCTCTTCCAGTAAAGCAAATCCTACTACTGCCCATTGGCTGCACCATTCCTGATTCGCTGCTATTCTTGCTATGGCAAACTCAGCTCAGTTTTCCAAAATTTGCTGTCTATTCACCACTGGAGAATCAAGGGATCTGATGGCCTAGTTACAGCATTCATCACCAAAATCACCATTGTGGGGTAATCTGGGTCTGTGTCCATCATTGTTTAAATTTTGGCTTCAAGTATCATAGCACGTTTCCAAATGCTGGAAAACACACAAATTCTCCAAGATCTTCCCAGACTCACCCTGGAAGTCATTTTTGCAAAGCTTATTCATTCCTTAGAACAATTTCTAAATTAATTAATGTATAAATTGTGCTCTTGTGTGCTTTAGTCTTTTCCCTCCTCTAATCTAGATAATATGTCTCCACAACTCTCACTGGATTTTGCTAATTTCGTTTATTTGTTTGTAACACAAAAGAGTTACACTCTCATTGTACAGTCCCCCTTCCTATAGCAGCCATGTTGTGTGAACATGAATTTCTCACTATACATGATGGATGGTGTAATGGGTTATTACTAGAATATAGGTGTAAAAGTCTTCCATTCCTTTTTTCCTTTGTAGCTTGACCAACCTTAATAAATCAGTTTTGTCAAGTCCCTTTACAATGTTTGCAAAGTAAATCTGAATAATTCCACCCACACCCAACCGGACAGTCAGAGTGAATTTCTTTGCGAGGAGTTTGCACTCAACCCAGAAGTGACCTGTAAGTTCTAGTCTCTCTATTTCTTTGTTAAATAATCAGATCAGGGCAGGCTGTTAATGTGAGCTGAAGCTACTCCATCGGCAGAAATGGACTCTAACTTGACCTGGATGCCAAGACATAGATTACCAATAAATTGAGCTTTATGAGCTGCAAATATTGGATAGCTGGTAGCTCAGGCACTGGCACCATCCTGTTACACATTTCTCGAAGCATTAGTTGCTTAGTTGCACTGCCTTCTTTTGAGTTTAAGTGAAATAAAGTCCCACATTAATCAGGGTGAAAAATCAAAGCAACAGTTGATTAAATTGTCAGGGAATAAATACAACTGTTTCTCTTTGTAATAAACGGAGTGCTTGGGACATAAGAACCGGCAACTTTGAAATCGGCATTAATGCAAATAGTTATCACTTTTTGAACAATATAAGTGACAGCCCTGCCAATGTCTTATCAATTACATTGTTAAGGTTTGTTAATGCCAATTATGTTGTTAAGGAAAACAGGTGATGAGTATTCGAACACTTATAAATAGGGGATAGCTGGGACACTGTGTGGATGAGGAGTGTTGGTACTGGACAAAGTCAATGAACTCTCTTAGCAAGAAAAGGCTCTGGGTCTTAGTTCTGATTCCACCAACCAGATTGCATCTTGCTAAACAAGCCCAATTTCAAATTTTATGTTTAAAGTGGTACCTTTCTTTGAAAATCATACTGCAGGCTATTGGTTTGCAATTTTCATAAGAAAACAAACTAAACTACAGATTGTGATCCCAAAACATTAATAAAAATGCCGAAATCTAATGTAATAAAAAGGAACTTCACTGATTCAATCACCTTGGAACAAATACATTGTTCATAAATCTTTGTTCAGGGTGAATTTCCAGTTGTTCTTTGAGTTGTCAGCTGTTCTTGATCTGGAGGGGGTGGGGGGCCTGTATCAACTATCTCAGAAGGTATTTGGAAACTTTTCAAAGTTTCAAAGGTCAAACCAAATTATACTAGGAAGATATCGGATTCCCTCCACAATAAATATTCAGAGTGAAACACTTTCAGATGCTGACTAATCTGCTGGATATCTACAGGATTTCCCAGTTTTATTTCTACATTTCCTTCATTGGTATTTTGTTGCTTTCTTTTCCCCTCAGGAAGTGAAGTTGTTTTGGCAATTTGATGTTAAAATCAGATTCATGAATGGAGGCATTTATTGGACCTCTGTTGGCTGGGAAAAGTTCTATGTAAAGGATTTGAATCCTCTCAGCTAGCAGCAAAACTGAAAAAAAATTAATACAAACAGTATTGGCTTTTTGTGATGAAGAAAGTGCATGGTGACACTACTGGGTTACATTAAGTACAGCATTTATTAGCCCTGGAGCTTCTGTGCACAGTGATTATAAATCATTGCACTCAACCCAATCGCAATACAATCACACTTGCTTGTGGAATGAAACATATGTGTAGATTTTACCTTCTTCATTACAAAAACCAAGATAACATTGACACATTTTTTTTCCATTTTGTGACAGAAGAACAAAATTAATATTTTACTGACCACATATTTCATACTGGAAGATTTTTTGTTCGCTTTTTCATCAGACTTGCTACCAATGAGATTCAACTCATTTTGTTTTGAAGCCATGTCTGTTTTGTACAACAAAAAGCTAGCTGGAAATATAAAGATGGATAGTAAGAGTTTCTATAGATATTTAAGTAAGAAAAGAGTTAACAAAGTGAGTGTTCATCCTATAGAAAGTGGGTCTGGGGAATTAATAATGGAACGTAAGGAGATGGCAGATGAACAGGTATTTTGCATCGCTTTTCATTATAGAGAATACGAATAACATCCCAGAAATAGCTGCAAATGGGAAGTGGAAGGGAGTGAGGACCTCAGGAAAATTACAATCACCAGGGAAGTGCTATTGAGCAAATTGTTGGAGCTGTGGGCTGCGAAATCCTCGGTTCTGATGAACTTCATCCTAGGGTCTTGAAAGAAGTGGCTAGTGAAATAGTTGATGCATTGGTTTTAATTTTCCAAAATTCCCTAGATTTGGGAAACGTTCCATTAGATTGGAAAATAGCAAATCTAACACCTTTATTCAAAAAGGGAGGGAGACAACTACAGGCCAGTTAGCTTAACATCTGTCATTGGGAAATGTTGGAAGCTATTATTAAAAACGTTATAAGCAGATTACTTAGAAAAGTTTAAGGCAATCAGGCAGAGTCAACATGGTTTTGCGAAAGGGAAATCATGTTTAACCAATTTATTAAGTTCTTTGAAGGAGTCATATATGCTGTGGATAAATGGGAACCGGTTGATGCATAGTACTTAGATTTCCAGAAGGCATTTGATTTTACAAGGTGCCACATGAAAGCTTATTGCAGAAAATAAAAGCTCGTGGTGTGGTGGGTAATATATTGGCATGGATAGAAGATTGGCTAGCTAACAGGAAACAGAGGGTTGCTGTAAATTAGCTTTTTCCTGGTTGGTAGGATGTAATGACTTCAATGAGGGAACATATGGTATGGTCGCTAAATTTGATGACAACACAAAGATAGGTAGGAAAGTAAGTTTTGAGGAGGATGTAAGGAGGCTACAAAGTGACTTGGATAGGTTAAGTGAGTGGGAAAAGACCTGGCAAAAGGAGTATAATGTGGGCAAATGTGAAATTGTCCATTTTGGCAGGAAGAATGAAAAGAAGCTTATTATCCAAATGGTGAAAGATTACAGAGTTCTGCGACTCAGAGTGATCTGGATGTCCTAGTGCATGAATCACAAAAGCCTAGTATGCAAGTACAGCAAGTAATTAGGAAAGCTAATAGAATGTTATCTTTTATTTTTTAGGGAATTGAATACAAAGGTAGAGAGGCTATGCTTAAGTTGTACAGGGCACTGGTGAGACCACATCTGGAGGATTGTGTACAGCATTGGTCTCCTTATTTAAGGAAATATGTAAATGCATTAGAAGCAGTTCAGGGAAAGTTTACTAGACTAATACCAGGAATGGGTGGGTTGTCTTAAGAGGAAAGGTTGGACAAGTTAGGCTTGTATCCACTGGAGTTTAGATGAGTAAGAGCTGACTTGATCAAAGTCTTTAGAATCCTGAGGGGTCTTGACAGAGCGGATGTGGAGAGGATGTTTCCTCTTGTGAGACAATCTAGAACTTGGGATCATAGTTCAAAACTAAGGGGCTGCTCATTTAAGAAAGATGAGGAAGATTTTTTTCTCTCAGAGGGTTGTGAATCTTTGGAACTCTCTTCATCAAAAGGCAGTGGAAGCAGGATCTTCGGATATTTTTAAGGCAGAGGTAGATAGATTCTTGATTACCAAGAGTGTGAAAAGTTATCAGGTGTAGGCAGGAGCTTACAGTCATATCAGCCATGATCTCAGGCTTGAAGGGCCGAGTGGCCTATTCCTGCCCCTAGTTTGTATGTCTGTTCGCATTTACACTGCAATCCCATGGTGCCCAGGGGCTTGAAACATTGGTCCATATTTTTTTGTCGAATTAACCATGAGGCTTATGAGACTTGCCACTATTTATGTATCAATGCTGCAACAACTTCAGACATTGGGCAGATGCGCAGTTAAACTTAAAAGTACGAAAGTTCAAATTGAGCATTTCACTGTCTGGGTCACCATTGAAATGCAATTTATGGCATGAAGTTGCTATACTTGCACAGTTGATATGAACCAATATCACCATAGGAAATTAAGTCAAATCACTTCAAGTCCAAGTATCCTTTTACCGACATGATAATTGTTAATTACTACTAATAAACCTCTCGTACTGAAAACTAAATTACAACAGTTGGAGCTCATTCCTTCGGGTTTTAATGGTTGTCCATAAAATGTAGAAAATAAAAAACTTATTAAACTTTTCTGCCATTTTTCCTCTCTCTTTATCAAATATTTCTTTCTCCAACTTCATTTCTCTTTCTGTACTACCTGATTTGATATTGAATTCACCAATTATTCTTCATACTGCCTTCTCAGTTTGTGCACTTAATTTCACAATCCTCCAGTCTGATTAGTTAAGGATATTCCCAGTTGCTTGCGCTGTTCAGTCAGGTCCCTGATGCTAGGTTTCCCTCACTGTGATATAATCAGCAAGTACTTGCAGAAACTTGCCTGGCAAAAAAATATTAACACCTTAACTTGAAAGGACAAAGCTACAGTTAGGTACCCTGTCTATTAAATCTTCAAACCAGGCCCATTAAAAAAAATACTCCTGATGCTATGGGATTGGACAGTCCTAATTTCAAAGGGGTTCTCCATAAAGTATTGACCAGACACCAAAGCTTGATTTTAATCCTGCTAGTCTGATGGGAAAAGGGTGGCAGGTTAAAGTAGCAGTAAAGAACTTACTGCCACAGCAGGGTTAGGTTAGCTCTGTTGGCTAGATGGCTGGGGTGTGATGCAGAGCGACACCAACGATGCAATCTCTGTACTGGGTTTGGTAGCTCAAGCAGACCTGCCTTCTTGCCTTGTCCCATGCTTGTAGATTGGTGCCCTTCAAGCTATACATACCCAACTGTCTCTCTCCCTCTCTAATGGAGAGAAATGCCAATGGTTCTGTGGACTATGGCTAATTACCTTACCTTACTGTCACAGTTCCCCTGTGTTTCTGCCTACCATCCTTTTGACCGTGTACTTTTCAGAGTCAAATGAGGTGCCTGCAGTAGAGACTTTTATACCCAACGGCACCTCAACAGAAAACCTTCCAACATTCGCTAAAAACATCGGACTGTTGAGTGAGATGTCAGTGGAACTTGAATATCACTGTAGCAAATAGACTTTAGTGTCAAGTGAGCTCATTCTCTGCCTTCAGTTCAACTTCCCTAGGTTACACCTGCACTGAGCTGTCTCATTCACTTTATTGTGCTATTTTGTTACCTTGTTCAAGTCCTTTTAATTAAAAAAACATATAGGCTACATCAAATTGAACCAGCGTCAGTCCATCAGGAAGTTCTATTTATTCCCAGTCACTAATGAAATGGAATCCTTTTAATGTCAGTGCTTTGTTTCTTCTTTTGCTTTCTTGCTATTTCACACTTGCTTCACCGCTGCCTTGGCATTGCTTCCCCACACAGAGAACCCTCCCACAGCCACTACCCGCCAGCATCACTAGAGCAGTAATTGCTGTCCCTCTGACTTCAATGTAACACATTGGGGACCTTAGTCTTGAACATATCGTGTGGGATACAGTATTCAAACACTCAGCACATTTGTCTGAAGTTCCTGCCTACACTATTTAAGTAAAGGCATTAACTTATTTATTCTAAAACAAAATATTAAAACTAATGCAGTGAAATTAAAATACTCAACCAGCGATTGCCTTTGACCAATGGTGTTGCAGTCTGGCATTTCCCATTCATCATATCTTATTGATTTCACTTCTACATCTTTCTTACCAATCTGAACTAACTCTAACTATTAGTACCACCAGCCTTAACAACCACAACAACAACTTGCATTTATATAGCACTTTTAATGTAGTAAAAACAAGCCAAGGTGCTTAACCAGTCATAACTAACTACCCCTGGTTTAATTATCATCTACATTTACCAGCCTTGGGCTTGGCCTAAATAGCCAAGTGGTTATGGTACTGGGTTTGTAACCCCAAGATCAAGAGTTCAAATCTCACAATGGCAAACTATGAAACAATGTAACTTCATCTGAATAGGAACAGATGGAAACGTGTTTGTACTCAAAAGAGTTACATCTACCAGCCTTAACTACCAATCCTGGGCAGCTATATAACCAGCTATATTAGCTACCTCAGCTACAAATACAATCAGCCTTAAACTATCAGCACCAACGAATAACTTTATCAGTCCAAACGATCAGCTCCTTCATTGTTATGCTGTCACTCTCTCCATATTACTTGCTGCAAATAATGCAAAATTTTTGCAGCCAAAGCTTTGTGGTAATTTGTGGGGGCGGCCGCACTTTCAGATAAAGAAAAAACTGAAGAAGCAGTGTGACATTAAAGCTTCCCAAGAGTGATCTGAACAATGACTGTCTGTTAGTACAAAGGAAACGTGGGATTAGACAGATAAAGAGAAGGGGAGTTAATGATCCCACTGATGTTCAGTGGGAATCAGAATCAACCTTTAACCCTCCATCAAGACGCAACGAAAATATGCAAAGCTCACCCTGAGATTCAGCTCCATTGAAACCTCCTTAATTACTCCTGCAATACCACAGAAGCAAGTTTTATCAACCTTATATTTCAATTTACATACTCTGCTCTTCCAAATCTGGATTATAGCACAATCCATTTCACCTCCCCGCCGCCTCCCCCCATCTCCTCCACCTGCACACCCCACCCCCCCCCCACCCCCCCTTCACCATGGCTGGCAGAGTCCTCATCCAGCATGGCCCATTATAGAGAGTTTTCTCCATAAACTCCTCTGTCTTTCTCCTCAAATCTACCTCTTCAAACATGTTTGGTCACTTATCATAGAAGAGTTACAGCATGGAAGGAGGCCATTCAATTCATGAATATACCAGCTTTCTGCAGGAGCAACTCAGATAATCCCACTTCCTGGTCCTTTCCCTGCAATTGTTTTCTTTTCTGGTGCTTATCCAATCTCCTTTTGAAAGCACCAATTGAATCTGCCCCCAACACACTCTCAGATAGTGCATTCCAGATCCAAACCAGTCAATGAATAAACATTTTCTCCTCATGTTGCCATTAATTTTTTGCCAAACACCTTGAATAGGTTTCCTCTAATTCTCGACATTTCTGCCAAGGGTAACAATTTGTCTCTCCTTATCTCATCTAGATCCCTCATGATTTTGAGCACCTCTACCAAATCACTTCCTCTTATTCTTAACCCATGTTCCGTTTTCCTTCCCCCTCTTATAAATCACCTTACCGGACTAGTGCATTGGCTTTCATATTGCACACGTTGTGAATAAACATACCGGAATACCTCAGCTAGGTTATCTACACAATGAAATGTTTTGAATGAATGCAAAAGGTCATTCAGGGAAGAGAGCCTGTCACCCCTTCCCAGTTTGGCCTATGACTGACTCCTGTCCCTGGTGACGTGGTTACCTCATGGCGTCCTCTGAGGTAGCCGACCAAGCTGCAGTCACTGGTCAGCTCAGGGACAAGGGCAGTTACCATCCCCTCAGGGCATCCGGGGATGGACAATGGTCTTGCTAGCACAACCATCATCCAGAGAGGAAACAGTTAAAAAAAAGTATCTCATATTTTAACCTCTGAAATCTTTAAATTATTGAAATAACGGGAGTTGTCTTTGTAAATCCACAACATTAAAGGACAGCCTGGTTGCTGACACAACATATTAGTCTGGGCCCATGCTACCAATGTTTCCAAAGTAGTTACCTACTGAGCCATTCATCGGGTTAATAATGAAGGTTTGGGGATGTGAGCTCCAGGTGTTACGGCACTGGGGAGATCACAAGATTGTGTGATGCTGCTTGCATTAACAGTTTAGGGCACATGGTACAGTTTGTACTAGGTTTGCGGCAAACAAGGTTATTTTTAAAGAAGTTGGACATTTATAGAAGTGAAAGTGGGTCACCTCCTCATGGGCTGCAACGTGCTGCAAGAGCAGAACTCCAGCACACTCCGCTGAAATCCAAAGGAAGGTCGGCAGCTTTGTGAAGCACTGGTTACTGCACTTCAAATATCACGGCTTAATGAGCTTTAAAAGAGTCAACATCACTTTGATGGCTGTGAACTCAGCTGGTGCATCCACCCACACTGCTGATCTCCACCAGTATCCAGCAAGGTGGAGGGACTCTCACTGCTGTCCCCAAACAGCTCTTGTGCATCAGACAAGCCACTTAGAAAACAAATTTTCAAGAAGAATCTCCAGAACTGAGTACCTTTACAGAGCTGTCGCAATTTTATTTGGTATTTAGCCTAATTTAATTGTTTTTTTAAGTCATCTAATGAAAGTAGACATACATAGCGGACTCATCCATCTATGGCACTGACACTGACCTTAACAATCTCGCTGTAACACTTGCTAGTTTGTAGAGCATTATTGTGCTTCCTCTCCTTTGTTTTTTACTCTCACTGCAAAGGGATTGTACATTATTGCTTCAAAGGCATTAAGATCTTAATGGTTCCAGCAACTTTTATTACTGGAATTACTAGAGGTACTTAAAGTAATGATTATTAACATCCGTCATCAGGTTAGTTTAATGACTGTTCTGGACTTCACAGAAGGGGTTTGGGGCGGTTTGGTGGTATGGTGAGGGAAGAATAGGAATTCCAGCACATTTGGGGCTGGTCATCTGAATGTAGATTCTGAATGAAGATACTGATTAACTGGAGAGAGTGTCATGCATGGTGGCACAGAAGTAACATCACTGAACTAACAATGCAGAGGTCCAGACAAATACTGTGGGGACACAGGTTCAAATCCCACTGCAGCTGGTGGAATTAAATTAATGAATCTGGAATTAAAAGTTAATCTCTGTAATACTGACCATGAAACCATCTGGTTCACTACTGTCCCTTAGAGGTTCACTGCTGTCCTTACTTAGTCTGATCTACATGTGACTCCAGATCCACAGCCATGTGGTCAACTTTGAACTACTCTCTGAAATGGCCTAATGGTACAATTTGTATCAAATTGGTATGAAGTCTAAAGGAATGAGACCAGGCAGACCACCCAACATCAGAAAGGATGATAGCACACTCAGCCCTGTCCACCTTGCAAAGTCCTCCCTACTAACATCCAGAGGCTGGTGTCAAAATTGGGGAAGCCATCCCACAGACTATTCATGCAACACTGTGGAGGCACAGTGGTATACAGTCGGGAAGGAGTTGCCCTGGGAGTCCTCAACATCAGCTCTGGACCCCATGATGCCTCATGGAATCAGGTCAAACATGGGACAGGGAAGGAAACTTCCTGCTGGTTACCATCTACTGCTACCAGCAAAGCCCCCCCACTGATGAACCAGTACTCCTTCATGTTGAAGGAAGCATGGAGGGTGGCAAGGGCACAGAATGTACTCTGGGTGGGGGACTTCAATGTGCATTACCAAGAGTTGCTCAGTAGCACCACTGCTGACCGAGTCCTAAAAGGACATAGCTGCTAGACTGCGTCTTTGGCAGGTGGTGAGAGAACAAAACAGAAGGAAAAACCTACTTGACCTCATCTTCACCAGTCTACCAGCAAATGCATCTGTCCATGATACTATTGGGAGGAGTGACCATTGCACAGATCTTGTGGAGACAATGTCCCGTCTTCACATTAAGGAAACCCTCTATCTTGTTGTGTGGCACGACAACCATGCTAAATGGGACAGATATTGAACAGATCTAGCTACTCAAAACTTGCCGCCTATGAGGTGCTGCAATCCTGCTACATCCAATCGTGAACGGTGGTGGACCATTAACAGCTCACTGGAGGTCGAGGCTCCCCAGATATCCCCATCAGTGATGAGGGAGCCCAGCACATCAGTGCAAAAGACAAGGCTGAAACATTTGCAACAATCTTCAGCCAGAACTGCAGAGTGGATAATCCACTCGGCCTCCACCAGAGGTCCCAAGCAACACAGATGCCAGTCTTCAGACAATTCAATTAATTCCACATGATATCAAGAAGCAGCTGAAGGCACTGGATACTGCAAAAGCTGTGGGTCCTGACAACATTCTGGCAATAGTACTGAAGACATGCTCAGAAATTGCCATGCTCCTAGCCAAACTGTCCCAGTACAGCTACAACACTGGCATCTACTCAGCAATCTGGAAAATCACCCAGCTATGTTCTAGCTACAAAAATCAGGACAAATCCAACCCGGCCATTTACCACCCCATCAGTCTACACTCAATCATCACCAAAGTGATGGAAGATGTCACCGACAGTGCAATCATGCACACTTACTCAGCAATTATCTGCTCATTGACGCTAGTTTGGACTCCAACAGGTCCACTCAGCTCCTGTCCTCCTTACAGCTTTAGCCAAGCATGGACAAAAGCTGAACTCCAGAGCTGAGGTGAGAGTCTTTGACCTTGATATCAAAGCAGCATTTGACCGAGTGTGGCATCAAGGAGCCCTAGCAAAACTGGAGTCAAGGGGAATCAGGGGGAAAACTCTGCACTGGTTGGAGTCATACCTAGCACAAAGGAGGATGGTTGCAGTTATTGGAGGTAAATCATCTCTGTCCCAGGACATCACTGCAGCAGTTGCTCAGGGTAGTGTCCTAGGCCTAACCATCTTCAGCTGCTTCATCAATGACCTTCTCTCCATCATAAGGTTAGACGTGGGGATGTTCGCTGATGATTGCACGATGTTCAGCACCATATGCAACTCCTCAGATACTGAAGCAGTCCTTGCTCATATGCAACAAGACTTGGACAATTTCAAGGCTTGGGGTGATAAGTGGCAAGTATCATTCACGCCACACAAGTACCAGTTAATGACCATCTCTAACAAGAGAGAATTTAACCATGTACCCTTGACATTCAATGGCATTACCATCACTGAATACCCCACTATCAACTTCCTGGGGGATTACCATTGACCAGAAACTGAATTGGACTAGCCATATAAATACTGTGGCTACAAGAGCAGGTCAGAGGCTAGGAATCCTGCAATCAGTAACTCACCTCCTAACTCCTCAAAACCATCTACAAGGCACAGGTCAGGAGTGTGATGAAATACTCTCCACTTGCCTGGATGAGCGCATCTCCAACAACATTCAATAAACTTGACACCATACAGGACAAAGCAGCCCGTTTGTTTGGCACCCCATCCACCACCTTCAACATTCACTCTCTCTACCACTGACACACAGTGGCAGCAGTGTGTACCATGTACAAGATGCGCCACAGCAACTCACCAAGTCTCCTTAGACAGCACCTTCCAAACACAGGACCTCTACCACCTAGAAGAACAGGGGCAGCAGATGCATGGGAACACTGCCACCTGCAAGTTCCCCTCCAAGCCATACACCACCCTGACTTGGAACAATGTCGCCGTTCCTTCACTGCCGTTGGGTCAAAGTCCTGGGACTCTCTTCCTAATAGTACTGTGGCAGTAGTACCTACAACACATGGCCTGCCGCTGTTCAAGAAGGCATCTGGCTCACCACCATCTTCTCAAGGGTAATTATGGATAGGCAATAAATGCTGACCTAGCCAGTAAAAAAAAATTATTATTGTATTCAAAAACAGAATTACCTGGAAAAACTCAGCAGGTCTGGCAGCATCGGCGGAGAAGAAAAGAGTTGACGTTTCGAGTCCTCATGACCCTTCAACAGAACTTGCGTTCGAGTCCAAGAAAGAGTTGAAATATAAGCTGGTTTAAGGTGTGTGTGTGGGGGGCGGAGAGATAGAGAGACAAAGAGGTGGAGGGGGGGGTTGGGGTGTGTGGTTGTAGGGACAAACAAGCAGTGATAGAAGCAGATCATCAAAAGATGTCAACGACAATAGTACAATAGAACACATAGGTGTTAAAATTAAAGTTGGTGACATTATCTAAACGAATGTGCTAATTAAGAATGGATGGTAGGGCACTCAAGGTATAGCTCTAGTGGGTTTTTTTTATATATATATAATGGAAATAGGTGGGAAAAGGAAAATCTTTATAATTTATTGGAAAAAAAAAGGGAAGGGGGAAACAGAAAGGGGGTGGGGATGGGGGAAGGAGCTTACGACCTAAAGTTGTTGAATTCAATATTCAGTCCAGAAGGCTGTAAAGTCCCTAGTCGGAAGATGAGGTGTTGTTCCTCCAGTTTGCGTTGGGCTTCACTGGAACAATGCAGCAAGCCAAGGACAGACATGTGGGCAAGAGAGCAGGGTGGAGTGTTGAAATGGCAAGCAACAGGGAGGTTTGGGTCATTCTTGCGGACAGACCGCAGGTGTTCTGCAAAGCGGTCGCCCAGTTTACGTTTGGTCTCTCCAATGTAGAGGAGACCACATTGGGAGCAACGAATGCAGTAGACTAAGTTGGGGGAAATGCAAGTGAAATGCTGCTTCACTTGAAAGGAGTGTTTGGGTCCTTGGACGGTGAGGAGAGAGGAAGTGAAGGGGCAGGTATTGCATTTTTTGCGTGGGCATGGGGTGGTGCCATAGGAGGGGGTTGAGGAGTAGGGGGTGATGGAGGAGTGGACCAGGGTGTCCCGGAGGGAGCGATCCCTACGGAATGCCGATAAGGGGGGTGAAGGGAAGATGTGTTTGGTGGTGGCATCGTGCTGGAGTTGGCGGAAATGGCGGAGGATGATCCTTTGAATGCGGAGGATGGTGGGGTGATAAGTGAGGACAAGGGGGACCCTATCATGTTTCTGGGAGGGAGGAGAAGGCGTGAGGGCGGATGCGCGGGAGATGGGCCGGACACGGTTGAGGGCCCTGTCAACGACCGTGGGTGGAAAACCTCGGTTAAGGAAGAAGGAGGACATGTCAGAGGAACTGTTTTTGAATGTAGCATCATCGGAACAGATGCGACGGAGGCGAAGGAATTGAGAGAATGGGATGGAGTCCTTACAGGAAGCAGGGTGTGAGGAGCTGTAGTCGAGATAGCTGTGGGAGTCGGTGGGTTTTTAATGGATATTGGTGGACAGTCTATCACCAGAGATTGAGACAGAGAGGTCAAGGAAGGGAAGGGAAGTGTCAGAGATGGACCACGTGAAAATGATGGAGGGGTGGAGATTGGAAGCAAAATTAATAAATTTTTCCAAGTCCTGACGAGAGCATGAAGCGGCACCGAAGTAATCATCGATGTACCGGAGAAAGAGTTGTGGAAGGGGGCCGGAGTAGGACTGCAACAAGGAATGTTCCACATACCCCATAAAGAGACAGGTATAGCTGGGGCCCATGCGGGTACCCATAGCCACACCTTTTATTTGGAGGAAGTGAGAGGAGTTGAAGGAGAAATTGTTCAGTGTGAGAACAAGTTCAGCCAGACGGAGGAGAGTAGTGGTGGATGGGGATTGTTCGGGCCTCTGTTCGAGGAAAAAGCTAAGGGCCCTCAGACCATCCTGGTGGGGGATGGAGGTGTAGAGGGATTGGACGTCCATGGTGAAGAGTAAGCGGTTGGGGCCAGGGAACTGGAAATTGTTGATGTGACGTAAGGTGTCAGAGGAATCACGGATGTAGGTGGGAAGGGACTGGACAAGGGGAGAGAGAAGGGAGTCAAGATAACGAGAAATGAGTTCTGTGGGGCAGGAGCAAGCTGAGACGATCGGTCTACCGGGGCAGTTCTGTTTGTGGATTTTGGGTAGGAGATAGAAGCGGGCCGTCCGAGGTTGGGCGACTATCAGGTTGGAAGCTGTGGGAGGGAGATCCCCAGAGGAGATGAGGTCAGTGACAGTCCTGGAAACAATGGCTTGATGTTCAGTGGTGGGGTCATGGTCCAGGGAGAGGTAGGAGGAAGTGTCTGCGAGTTGACGCTCAGCCTCCGCGAGGTAGAGGTCAATGCGCCAGACAACAACAGCACCACCCTTGTCAGCGGGTTTGATGACAATGTCAGGGTTGGACCTGAGAGAATGGAGTGCAGTAAGTTCAGAGAGAGACAGGTTAGAATGGGTGAGAGGAGCAGTTATTGTATTGCCTGGCATCAGGCTCAATATTGGCACTGACCCTAGTCTGGTGACGTTACCTTTGTGTCTATATCAGGGTATGGGGAAAACAGGACATAAAGAGACAAAGAAAATTCCCTGATAAATATATCAGATGATTTTGCTCGACAGGAGAGATCCAGGCCAGTGGTACAGGGCATCATTAAGGTTGAAAAGAGCACAACTGCATGACAACACGGTGATGAAAATAATTGATAACGATCTATTTAATTACCAGGCCTTCCTCAGAACTTTTCACAAGGTCTTTAGATACATACCTAAACACTGTGTCACCAGCTCCAAATACACGAGAACCTTTGTTAATAAAAATCAGATTTGTCTGTTTACTTTGAAGTTGTTGGGCTACCATTTGTATAATAAATATCAGCCCAGTAGGTACATGACGCAGCCATGCTCTTCACTGTTAATATAATGCACAAAATGAAATTGCCTATCACTTAATTCAGGTTTCTGACATTTTGCAAGGACCCTATCAAAAATCCAAAGTACAAATGGTTCAAGAGCAATTAGAAGGTTTTGTACCACAGGAAACAGATAGAAATGATCTGTGTAGATCTTGTCCGTGTGTCTAAGCCAACAAAACAACCAACAGGCTCAATGATCGTGATTTATTCCTCCATGTCCCTGATTCACTCTTCCTTTTTCTAAACCTTGGGTCTGCTGTGCACTGAAAGCTTTGATCTAAATTACACTGATTGAACCTGCCTTTTGGGCAGGCTCACAGAGTGCAAACATAATGCAACACCAGTGGTCTGAATTTTGTCATTATGAAGAATTCAATGAAGAACATTTACCTCATACCTCAATCCTTTGCTCACCTGCCTTTAATTTGTTCTCCAACAAATTAGACTAGCAAGAGCTGCTCAATTCTTGATTAACATTTATGTTATGCAAATTACTTCACAGCGGTAAGAAAGATAAACTGATATTATTAGCAATTATTGACACAGAATGATAATCTCACTTGTGCCTATATTCCAGTACAATATTTCTGTCTTTGGAGATTAGATTTTTCCACATGTCCTGGAATGTTCTGGAGAAAGCCAACACTACAGGTTGAAGGGAGGATCTAAATCAGGATAATGCTGTGTAGTGTGAGTCATATACTGAGCTTGCAGCCCACCCACCTCCGTCAGGCATAATAAAAGCTACCTGGGGGCGGTGGTGGACGGAGCATGTAATTTGAATGTCTGCAATCACCCATGGGTGGACCCCATCCTACACCCCTTAAACGCCACCATTTGTAGAACCACAAAGTACTGCTGCTCTGAAAGTGGTTTGAATGCACAGCCGTTCAATGTACACTTGAAAAGATGCACTGGCTAATTTTTCAAGTGGAACTCTTCACTGGAAATCAACGAACAGAGGGACACAACTTCTGGGAGCAGCCACAAAACAAACAGAGGAAAGACTCTTGAAATGTGAAATTAAAAAATGACTTATTTCTTTTCTAACTCCTTGTACTCATCGAGAAGAGGGATGTCAGTGCTGGAGTGTAGAACATGTTTCATTTCAGGTCCCAGTGTCAGTATTAAGTGTGGTTCTCCAACCCAGTATAGGGTTAGACACAGTGCAAAGTTTCTACCAGAGTGCCCCAAGGAATACTCCCACATATTCATAGGGCAGAATTTGTCGCTGAGCAGACGGGCTTGTGCTCGACCCACTCGAACGTAAAATAACGCGTGATGATGTCAGGCGAGTGTCCCGATGTCATCGCGCAATATTTCTGTCGGCGGGCGCACGCTAAACTCGGAAACACGCGCGCCGACAGTTAAGAGGGCAATTAGACCCATTAACGGCGCAATTAACAGAAATATTTCATTGCCCGTTCAACGTTACAGTTGGCAGGAGGGCAAATCGGCGGCGGCCTTGGCATGTTTCAGGAAAGGTCGTCCATGGGCGGGATGAGGTTTCTGTGATAAATTTAAATTAAAATAAATTTCTGGGGACAGCATTTTCATTACCTACATTTTCAGGTGACTGATTATGAAACCTGGACACATTTTTACGGTTTCTGAGACCTTTATTTTAGGTTGTTCAGGTCTTCAGCTCCCTGAGGCATCTCTCTGCCTTCAGGGGGCTTTCTGTGGCCGGCCGTTAATTAGCCAGCGCAAATTCCCAGTCGGGGGCCGGTCGCGGGCGGTGATCCATTCCCCGGCCGATCCTGGACCCACTGATCACACCCACCCACCGACCTAAAAAATCCTGCCCAGAGAATCATTGAAACTTAAAGCATAGGAGGAAGCCATTCGGTAATCCATCATGTCCACATCGATAGGTAACCACACGACCTAATTCCACTTTCTCGTGGTCAATCATGCTATTCTCCTCCAACACCTCTCCTTAGATCAGAGGAAGTGCCTTATAAGGTTGCCAGAAAAAGTGGTAAGCCTGAGGTTTGGGAGCAGTTTAGAAACCAGCAAAGGAGGGCCAAAAAACTGATTAAGGAAGGGAAAAGATAACATGAATGCAAACTAGTGAGGATCATAAAGGCGGACTATAAAAGCTTCTTTAGACATGTAAAAAAGAAAAGATTAGCTAGGACAAATGTGTGCCCATTACAGGTGGGGATAGGAGAATTTACAGTAGAAAACAGAGAAATGGCAGAGAAACTGAACAGTTACTTTGCTTGTCTTCGTGGAAGACGATACAGAAAATCTCCCAGAAATACTAGGTGACCAAGGGATTTGTGAAACTGAGGGACTAAAAGAAAATAGTATTAGTAAAGAGGTAGTACTGGAAAAGTTAACTGGATTGAAGGTTGATAGGTCCCCTGGATCAGAGAAGTTTCATCCCAGAGTATTGAAGGAGGTGGCTTGAGAGATAGTGGATGCATTGGTGGTTATCTTCCAATTTCTGTAGATTCTGGAAAGGTTCCCATGGATGGAAAGTAGCAAATGTAACCCCACTATTTAAGAAGGGAGCAAGAGGGAGAATGGAGAACTACAGACCTGTTAGTTTGACATCAGTAGTAGGGGAATTGTTAGAAAATATTATAAAGGATGTGATAACTTGGCATTTAGAAAAGAAAAGTAAAATTATGAAAGGTAAATCATGTTTAACACATTTGTTTGGAGTTTATTTTGAGGATATTATTTGTAGCATTGATAAAGGAATGGATGCTACACTTGGCTTTTCAGAAGGCTATTGATAAGGTCCCATTCAAGGGGTTAGTAAATAAAATTAGAGCACATGAGATTGGGGAAATATGCTAGTATAGATTGAGAAATTGGTTAACAGACAGAAAGCAAAGAGCAGGAATAAACGGATCATTCTCAGGATGACAGGCTGTTACTAGTGGGGTACCGCAAAGATCAGTGCTAGGTCCACAGCTGTTCACAATATATATAAATGATTTAGATATAGGGACCAATTGTAATATTTCCAAATTTGCTGATGAAACCAAACTGGGTGGAAGGATGCAAGGAGGCTTCAAAAGAACTTGGACAAGCTAAGTGAACAGGCTAGAACATGGCAGATGGAATGTAATGTGAATAAGTGTGAAGTTATTCACTTTGGTAGAAAATTCCAAAAGGCAGATTATTTCTTAAATGGTGAGATGTTGGGAAGGGCGGGTGTCCAAAGGGACCTGGGTGTCCTTGTTCACGAGTCACTAAAAGTTAGCATGTGAGTGCAGCAAGCAATTAGGAAAGCAAAAGGTACATTAGCCTTCATTACAAGGGGATTTGAGTACAGGGGTGAAGATGTCTTGCTGCAGTTGTATAGAGCCTTGGTGAGACCTCACCTGGAGCAGTGTGTAAAGTTTTGGTTCCCTTATCTAAGGAGGGACCAACAGAGACCTTTGCAAGTCAACAAAGGTTCTGGTTTATAACACCGTTGTGTTGACCACCCTCCTCTACTGTAGTGAAACATGGACTGTCTATTGACGCCACATTAAGATCTTTGAGAACTTCCATCAGCAGTGCTTGCACCGAATCCTGGGGATGAACTGGGAGGACCGCCAAACTAACGCGAGCATCCTCCATGAAGCTGCTTCTACTAACATTGAAGTCCTGCTCCTGCGGAACCAACTCCGATGGATGGGCCACTGCATCCGGATGCCCGAAAACCGTGTCCCTCGGCAGGATCTCTTCGCACAGCTCTCCAAAGGCTGGCGCTCAAAGGGCAGCCAAATGAAAAGGTGTGGATACGCTCAAGGTTAACCTAAAGCATGGAGGCATTAACACCACTGACTGGGAAGAGAATTCTGCCGATCACTCAGTGTGGCACCTGGTCCATCAAGGCACAAAGCACTTCGAGGTTCAGTGACTCCACAACGAGGCAGTGCGGCGGCAGCAGAGAAAGGAGAAGGAAGCCAACCCGGGGCTGCGAGTTCCACTCCCCTGAGTAACAACGTGCTCTCGCTGCGGAAGAACATGTGGATCCAGAATTGAGCTCCTCAGTCATCTGAAGTCCCACCAAGTCTGACAGTTCTGAGGGACCACCAACGACTTGCCACAGAGGGAGTATTACAGAGGTTCTCCAGATTAATCCCCAGGATGGCGGGATTATCTTATGAGGAGAAATTGGGGAGACTTGATCTGTATTCCCTAGAGTTTCGAAGAATCAGGGGTGAATTCATTGAAACTTACAAAATTTTTGCAGGGCGTGACAGGGTGGATGTAGATAAGATGTTCCCCCTGACTGGTGAGTCCAAAACCAGGGGACATAAACTCAGGATAAGGGAAGGCCATTTAAAACTGAGATGAGGAGGAATTTTTTTCACTCAGAGGATGGTGAATCTTTGGAATTCTCTACCCCAGAGGCATGTGGAAGTTAAATCATTGAGTATGTTCAAAACAGAAATCAATAGATTTCTGGTGACTAATGACATGGAGATAGAGCAGGAAAGCCGTATGGTGGTAGATGATCAACCATGATCTAATTGAATGACAGAGAGGCTCGACAGGCTGAAAGGCCTACTCCTGTCCCTATGTTCCTCTTTATTCAGCTGAGTATGACTGGCTTCACCTGGTTCTATTCTTGGCCAGAGAATCTCCTGCCTTGATTTCTCTTCTTGCCCCCACAATGTTATCTCTGGAGTCCCACTGGATTAATCCCAGGCTCCCTCCTATACCTTGTCTACATGCTGACCCTCGGTGACCTCATTTGAAGACATGATGTCAGGTTCCAAATGCCAGACTGCTTATCTGAAATCCATTCCTGGATGAGCTGCAAGTTCCCCCAAATAAATAATGGGAAAAGCACAGGTATTGCCTGCTGACATAGCCACAAGCTCCATTACTTCACCACCGATTCCAACTTCCTCCCTGACCACTGATCCATTTAAAAAATAATCAGAAACCATGTCTCAAAAAGCCCATTATCTCACTCCCAGTTGATCTAAATTATTAAATCTGACGGCAGAATTTTCCGGAACTCTAAATCAGCTGGCTTTATCGCATGAAATCCAGAGAGGATTTCACAACCTGGCCCTGTTTGCTGCAGTTTCAGCAATCACCACTGTATCTCAATATTATTGCTGGAAAATCACCAGATTCCAACAGGCAGGGTTGAAACAAAATGCTATCAGATAACTGGTAAAATCTAATAGGGAAGATCTAGACACAGCCATCACTAATCAGGGAGTAGTTTCACAGCCCTGGGCTATATACAGGTTGGGACTTCATCTTCAGATAACTGTTGTGCTCCCCTAAATCCTGCAGAAAGGCTATTAATCTGAACAACTAGCTGCATTCATTAACGGTTTATAGCAACTGTATGAATAGAAATTACTGGGCATAACTGTAATCAGTGGACATTTGTAGTACACTGGATAAAACATGAAAGAATAATTGTGCACAGAAGTTATGTGGGATTGAAAGCAACACCTGTATCCCATCACAAATCTGATCTAGACAACTATAGGCCTGTTATGGCAGGCAGATGGTAAATGTCAGGCTGCCCAAATCCCAGGGGGAAACTTGAAGCAGCTGCCACAACTATTTGCAATTTGTACTTATTTTGAGATGTGGGGTTTGAATTCAGTAAAAAGGCCACCAAGTCTTATAGGTTTCTTACAAAACTAAATTAAACCTTTATTAATAGAAGAAATGATTTTAAACGCATACATAGATCTACAAATCACTACTATGATAAATTCTGAATTCCTTAATTAATCTAAGCCCCAGTTACACCTCCATTAAAGTAACAGTGAGACACATAGGTTTTAAAAGACCCAGGCAAAGGAACATGCAATACCTTGAACAGTCGAATTCAAAGTCAGTTTTTCTCAGCTTCAGTTCCTTGTTGACAGCAGCTTTAGGCTTAGATGCTGGAGGCTTTTCACACTCATTAGACCTTAGAATTCCTGCCCTTACACACAACATCTCTCCTTTATACATATTTTCCCCTTTGAATGCAAATTCCTGTTGTTTCACTATGTCTTTGGACTTTACCTCGCTAATAATAAAAATCCATCAAAGTATCAATTTTACCTGTAATCTTTAGGAAAATTAAACACACTCTTTCTTAACTTCTCCTGGCTAGGTGAAACATTTCACCCCCTCTTTTGAATTCAAGCTAGTCTGGTTTATTTAAAAATGCAAATATTCCCTCTACACCTATGTTTTACCTATTTAACGTTTCAAACCTAGCTCATCTTCTGTTACATCAAAGCCTTCAGACAAGTTGCCTTTAATTCAATTAAGACACACATATGCACACACAGAAACACACACATACACATGCACAACTACTCTACAATAAATTCTAATAACATCATGATAATTATTATATATTCCTGACAAGGCCCAGTACCCCAACAGTAGCAGAAGATAAAACAATGGGAAACATCATAAGGAGCTGGTTAGAGGAGCTCCCATATAACGATAACTGAAAAACAGACAACGTAACTTTAGAAGCAGAAGTTCCACTTGACAAACTTCCCGATCATTTTAGACAGTTAGAAATAAAATAATTGATGTCACATCATTTACTTGGACTTTCAGAAAGCATTTGATAAGGATCCAGATGAGAGACAATTGATGAAACAAGAATGTTAAACTGGATAAGGAACTGGTTTAATAATAGAAAATAAGAAATCATGGAATTTTACAGTATAGGAGGAAGTCTTTTCAGTGACTGTGACTGAACCAGCTTTCTGACAGATTGGGGGAGATGTAGCTCTCCAGGATTGTCCTGGAATCTCCAGGAGTTAAAGGTTAATCTCCTAGACACTGTTTCCAGGGTCACTGGACTGTATTGAAGCATATTCTTTTTCATTTCCTTTGAACTCTTGCATCTATTTGTTCTGAAAATATTGGAGATGGGGTAAGTGCTGTCTGATTTACGTTATTAAATCAGTTAGAAAAGTGTGGTTGCTTTCCAATTCGTGTAGGGTTACAGTGTACCATCAGGCTGGTAGGACCAGGGTGGTTGGTGGTGATGGTGGGCTGGGAGTGGGGGGGGAGCTGGAGGGTGGAAGGGAGGTTGTGGGGGGTGCAGTCAGAAAGGGAACATGGTGGTTAGAGGTGGGAGGGTCATGTAATGATAAATCCAGAATTATGTCCAACCAGAGTTGCCAATCCTAAGGAGATGCTAAGTGAAATGCCACAGGGATCAATGCCTTATTCACGCAAATGACCTGCCTGCAGAAACCAATTTTTTAAAATTCTTTCATGGGATGTGGGCATCACTGGCAAGGCCAGCATTTGTTGCCTATCCCAAAGACCCCTTGAACTGGGTGGCTTGCCAGATCATTTCAAAAGGCAGGTAAGAGTCAAATACATTGCTGTGAATCTGGAGTCACATGTAGGCCAGATCAGGTAAAGATGGCAGATTTCCATCCATAATGGACATTAGTGAACCAGATAGGTTTTTATGACAATCGATAATAATTGTCATAGTCATATGAAGATACAAACATACAAATTAGGAGCAGGAGTAGGCCATTGGCCCCTCGAGCCTTCTCCTCCATTCAATAAGATCATGGCTGATCTGATTGAAATCTCAACACCACATTCCTGTGTACCCCTGATAATCTTTCGTCCCCTTGCTTATAAAGAATCTACCTACCTCTGCCTTAAAATTATTCAAAGACTCTGCTTCCACTACCTTTTGAAGGAAAGTTCCAAAGACTCACAACCATCTGAGAGAAAAAAATTCTCATCATCTGTCTTAAATGGGCAACCCCTAATTTTTAAACAGTGATCCCTATTTCTAGATTCTCCGACAAGAGGAAACATTGTTTCCACATCCACCCTATCAAGACCACTCAGGATCTTATATGTTTCAATCAAGTTGCCTCTTACTCTTCTAAACTCGAGCAGATAAAAACCTAGTCTGTCCAACCTTTCCTCAAAAGACAACCCACCCATTCTAGGTATTAGTTAGTAAACCTTCTCTGAACAGCTTCTAATGCATTTATATCCTTCCTTAAATAAGGAGACCAAAACTGTACACAATACTCCAGATGTGGTCTCACCAGTGCCCTGTATAACTGGAGCATAGCCTCCATATTTTTGTATTTAGTTCCCTTTGCAATAAACAATAACATTCTATTAGCTTTGTTATTCACTTGCTATACCTTCATACTAACCTTTTGTGATTCATGCACTAGGACATCTCTGCATCGCAGAGCTCTGCAAACTCTCACCTTTTAGATAGTATGCTTCTTTTTTATTCTTCATGCCAAAATGGACAATTTCACATTTTCCTACATTACACTCCATTTGCCATATCTTTGCTCACTCACTTAACCTAACTATATCCCTTTGTAGCCTCCTTACATTCCTACCTCACTTTGTCATCACCAAATTTAGCAACCATACCTTCGGTCCCTTCATCCAAGTCATTTATATAAATTGTAAAAAGTTAAGGCCCCAGCACTGACCTCCATGGCACACCACTCATTACATCTTGCCAACTAGAAAATTACCCATCTTTGTTTCCTATTAGCCAGCCAATCTTCTATCCATGCTAATATGTTACCCCACTACACCATGAGCTTTTATTTTCGACAATAACCTTTGTTGAGACACCTTATCAAGTGCCTTCTGGAAACCTAAGTACAGTACATCCACTGGTTCCCCTTTTATCCACAGCACATGTTACTTCTTCAAAGAACTCCTATAAATTGGTTAAACATGATTTCTCTCTCACAAACCATGTTGACTCTGCCCAATTACCTTGAATTTATCTAAGTGCCCTGCTATAATGTAAAGCTTCTAATATTTTCCCTATGACAGATGTTAAGCTAACTGGCCAGTAGTTTCCTGCTTTCTGTCTCCCTCCCTTTTTGACCAAAGGAGTTACACTTGCTATTTTCCAATCTAATAGAATCTTCTTCGAATCTAGGGAATTTTGGAAAATTAAAACCAATTCATCAACTATCTCACTAGCCACTTCTTTTACGACCCTAGGATGGTCACCATTACTGAGACTAGCTATATAATTCCAGATTTATTAATACAATTTCAATTCTGCCAAATGCATGGAATTTAGCACAGAGTCACCCATTTCGATGGACAGTGTTCACATTTTACAAAGAAGAAAAGTTGAAAGCCTACATAGGCAGGTTGGAATGAGAGCTTTATCCATTGGTGCTTTTAAATTCTTTTGGATGTATGGAGGCACTGCCTGGTTTCACAATGATGACCCCAGAACTGCCTTTTTATCTATGTAGAACTGGGCAAAGTGCTGCATGTTGGGCAAAATTGGTGGCACATCGATACAGTGAAGAGCACTGAATTTTGGGAAATTTGGGAAAGAACTTGCAGTGATGGGGAACTCGTTCAATCAGATAATGAGGAGAAGTAATTAAAAAGGAAAGCCGTATGTAAGGGGTACATAGCCAGAGCAGTACAGTATGAGTCTACACAAGTTTGCTGGAGCTTTATAATAATTAGCAGACATCACTTCAAGAATTGGATGCAGTTGCAGTTGACATATAAGGGAGGAAATACATTGACTGGAGGGATCTGGAGAAGAGCAACAAGATTGATACAAATAAGTTTAAATAAAGATATCTAAAGTAAGACAGTTCTATAGGAGATGGCCATCGTAAATGTAAATTAATGATAAGTACTCTTATAGCAAATCTTGGAAAAAGCTTCTTTAGGTAAAGGATGATAAACGTTTGGAATAATCGATCAGGAAAGATAAGGTAAGGGAATGAAGATGGTAATTTTGATTAAAATGTAGAGGTGACAGAAGAAAATTAAACCATGCAGCAATATTGCTCCTACACCATCTGCCCTTGTTTCATTATTCATATGTCTGTTGTTCCTTCCCCCATCTTCCTTATCCTGTTTACCCTATCCTAGCCATTCCTGTCCTACCTGTTTTACTCAAATTATTATTCTCAGCATCTGCGAGAAGGTTCTTAATCCTTTTGATCAAGATTTATGTGGATATTTATTGTTGGATCTCTTAAAGGCTTTCAATGCCACACATTGCTTTATTCCCTGATCCAATTCTGGTTAATCATTAATCAATTGGTTTAGACCTTATTTAAGAAAAACAGTATTTTGTAGCTCAGAATTAAATTGGAAAATGAGATGCTCAATTGGTAGTATCTGAGGGTCTCAGAATCTCAATGTTTACACATCTCTTATTGGTCTTTTTTGTACATCAACAATTTCGCATTCACAGCCAATCAGGAATCTGTTGGTGAGAAGCAGATCATTTGAAGTCTCCCTTGCTCATGACATTGCCACAACTTAACTATCTGTTTAATCTTTCCTAATGGATTGGTTGGAACCAAAACTATTAATTGGTTGCTGCAACATTCCATTTCTGTGCACCTCTGTTGCCCCATCCAATCGCCTCCTACAGATACTGGCCCTTGTTACTGGTTGTGGTAAAATATCACCAATTTAATACACTCAGTATTATTTCTGTGTAAAGAACCCAACAGGTTGTGGGAAGGAAGAGATACGCTGAGACTTGTGAATCATCACAAATTGCAAGCTAATTTGTGGCACTCTGCACTTAACTTCACAACAACTGAAGCATGCTGTCATTGGTTGACTTTCCTGAAGTTGCTGCATTTGTGCTGTTAAAATGAATTAAGCTCGCTGTGGAAAGTTAGGGCCTGTGTTCAATGACGCAAGAACCCTTCCAACTGTAAATGGTATGGTCCTGCTAGGTCACTCACCGTCTCTAGCCCAGAATGGGGACAAATGAAACTGGGTTCTCACTCCAGCAGGTAGTAAATTGTTGCAAGAGATTAGTTAAAAAACCTTTTTAAAGTTTATTTTCTTACTTTTCCGTTCTCTTTTTTTCTCTCTTTCTCTCTCTCTCTCAGTCAAAGCTTTCTTTCCCTCTGTTTGTTTCTCTTTCTGTATCTAACTTGAATCTAATTCATTCTATTTTGTCCTTGATCATTCCTCTGGTTCTTTCACTATCCTTAAATCGCATTGCTAAGGAGGTAAACAATTGGTTCTGCCATTCACCAAGCTTCTAGATGCCATATGGCTGCTAATAATTTGCATTTCCAGCAATTTATGTTGCAAAAATTTTCATGCTGGGCCATGAGGAGAAAAAGTCTACCAAACAGTGCACACTGTGAGATACCCCATTCAGAAAATTCTGAGCCATTAATTCGATCTTTGTTTAACACAAACTATTATTTTCCACTACACCAGGTGCTATCTACCTTTTTTAGCTGTTTAGCAATTAATGTTGCTATCTAAGCTCAACAGGACATTTTACATTCTTGCTACTATTATAGTTTGGCCTTTTACAGTTCCATAAATTTGCTTGGCAGTTAATCCCAAGTGAAAGTCGAGCGTGATATTATTCTACCACCTTCCAACGGCAAGGAAGATCATGTGCGAGCATGTGGCAAAATCAGTAGCTAAAATAAATCGCTGAGGGTTTTCTGCTTAATCTCGGGGCACACAAAATTATTTAGATACCTGGAGAGGTAAAAGCGGAATATAAGGAGTGACAATGTTCCACAGGGAGTTAGCTGAGCCATGCAAACCTACAAAATAAAATTTAGAATCAAAAAATCTAAATGTATCTCACTTGAAATTCATCAGAAAAATGCATTCCTTTTCACTATACATCTCCTGGGAGAAAAAAAGCACTGATTTTGAAAATGTCAGAATCATTAATTGCTAAGCGACAAAAAAATGTTGCATTCACAAACGTTCAGGAACTGCACTTTTAGCTCATCTCTAAGGACAAAATGCACAAAAAGAAATGTACATAGTCACTGAAGGCACTAATGCACCAAGTAATGTTTGAGAATCGTGATGGCCCAGGTTTTGTAGTGCTAATGGCAGCTAACCTGTCAGTGTTCACTGTCTTTGCTTAACTGAAGCTGACTGAAACTTCTGGGATTGAATTCTTTTGGCTCTTGGGCGGTGGACACAGAGGTGCAAGGCCCCAGTAAAATAGTGAGGTCCCGCCACCAGGGAAGATATTCCCAATGTCAGGCAGGAGGTGGGTCGGCATGCAAGTCAGGTGCCCGCTCCATGCAGGCAGACAGCCAAATGCATAATTAAGGCCCTGTTACGGACCATAAAGCAGGGCCGCTGGCATTTTGCCAGCAGCGGGGTGGCCACCTGCCACCTGTACCACCAGCTTCATGGAGGTAGCCACCGAGCAGCAACCCAATGACCACCGGAGACTCTGCGGCCCAAAAAGTGGGCCATGGGCAAGGAAGGCAGCCTCCTTCGCCCCAACAATCCCCCCAGAGGTGTTCCCCTCCAATCAGCAGGGCCATCTGCTCTCAGCCATGTTTAATTTATCATGTCCAACTACCTGTTTGGTGCCCTCAACATTTTCCTACCTGCTTCAGCAGTGCTCACCTCTTCTGTCCTTAATTGGTGCTGGGTTCAGAGGTGGCCAATCAGGAGCCCACCTCTGGTACAATCGCTGAGTCAGTCCCGCTGGCAACAAGTGTGGGCTCAGGACCCCCCATTTGATCCCACATCAGGGTCCTGAAGCCACTGGTAAAATTTAATCGCTGTCAGTGATCCTGTGCTTCTCCAGAGGGTGCTTTATTGAGTCACTCCTCGCCCCATCCCACTCCCACCCAGACCACAATCAATGGAAATCAATTAAATTGACAAGAATTTCCACTTTAAACTCTATTAATCTCCCAGTAAAAATGTGAAAAAGATACACTTTCTTAAATGAGATGTAACTGGGCATTTAATGGAGTACTAACTTCATAATTACTGCTAAACACTAGCTATCCCTAAAAAGGTAATTTTATATCTATGGAATGTCAACATTTTCCATAATGATAAAATTATCCACATACTTAAAAAAATGCATTTATTAAGTCTGTTTGTCTTTATTTTGGCTTCTATCTTAATCCATTCATTTATTTTGCCATCTGAAAATGCAAATTAAAATTGAAGTGCTTTTAACGTCCTAGCTTGCTGTGGGTGAATTCTTCAATGTGATTGGTTGTTTATCTGCTTACTGACATCACTATTGCTGCATGTTTGGAGATCCCCTGGACATGGTAGCAGGTTTATACTATCCTCGGAAAAGGGGAAAACCATGCCACAGTGATTGGTAGGTCTTTGGGCATCCTTCTTTGAAGTGCCCTTGATTCTCCATTGACAGCAAAATCTGTGCCTATGCAGTTTTGTTAAATTGATGGATCCGAGGGTGTTTTGCAGATACAATATCATGAAAATATTGGGAAGTTGGTTATCATAGAGTAAAGAGTCAATTCATCATAATCTCGCATCAGTAGAATGTTTGAAAGACAAAAGGAAGACTTGGTCCCTGACAGAATTGTAACGATATCTAAAACGGCACAACCTTCTATCATTACTTTCGGATGAGATCTTAACGGAGGCTGGAAGTGATGTTAATGTCTCTCAGGACATCAGCGTGTTGAGATCTCCCCACCAACCCCGCCTGAAGTCTGTTTAAGTGTTACAAGTGCCAGACTGGTCAATTGATACAATCTGCAAGCAGGTTCTTCTAAAGATCCAACTGACCAGAGGCAAAGCCAATTTCCATCCCAATAAACCTCCTATCGAGACAATGGCCTCACACATTTCCACTACAAAGGTAAAATAAGGATGAAGCACCAGCTTACGTTGCAGAAGCATATTTCATGCACTGTGTCCAAAGGGAAGCATTAATAGGGACACACATTGATTGCAGTGAATTTGCCACTTCTGCTGAGAGTATTCTTGTACAAATTTAGAATTGAACTTCATTGGATGGAATCAATGGGAGCTTTGTGAGTTGTTTAACAAAGGGATACTGTAGGTGAAGGTATATTTCTGGAGGAATAAGGAAGATGCAAACAGGACTTTTAATGAGTTGGCCACATTTACAAATAAAGTTCTTCTACAGCCAGCAATGGGTTCCCTTTGGCAGCCTCTCCAGGCTGCTCTTCCTGTTGCCCTTACTTTACCTTTGGGATCATCCTACTGTTGCTTCTTTATAATGCAAAGGTTATGTAGCATACAACAATCCTTGAAATCTTTGTGGGTGTACTGCAGGGCACCCCAAAATTTATCAAGGCTTCTGAAGCATTGTTTCAAATGCCAGTGTTGTGCTTGATGATTTCTCTGGTAGATCCAAGAACATTATTATTCCTGCCCTTAGCTTTGCACAGGATTTTTACATATATATCATGAGTCATGGCAACAGAGGGTGGCCTTGACTGCCCTGCAGCCTTTTGAGATTCATCTTTGCGGGTCAAGTAGTATTAGAACAGTGGACTGCCTTAACATTAATGTATTATTACAGCCTGAGAACTCAATAATGTGGTGTGGATTATTACAAATGAGCTACACAATAGGATAATGGTATCCCTTCCTATTCACAGAGGTAGTGGCATTGTATAATGGATCTAATAGGATTACAAAGATATTATTCACATGTTTGAGAACCCTGTTGATCTTTAAAATTGCCCAGCCCTCTCATGCCGCTATTGGTCACCTTTGTGGAAGAAAGAACCAACCTGCACTTATACAGTGCTTTTCTTGACTTCAGAATGTCCTAAATTTCTTTACAGCTAATGAATAATGAAGTGTAGTTACCATTGTTATGTAGGAAACACAGCACCAATTCACAAACAGCAAGGCCCACAAACAGCAATGAGATAAATGACCAGGTAATTTGTTTAATGGTGTAGGTTGAGGGATTAACATTGCCTAGGACACAGGAGAGACTTCCATGTTTCTTTTTTCTGCAGAATACTGCAGTGGGTTCATTTACATCCACCTAATTGGGCAGAGAGGGCCTCAGTTTAACATTGCATCTGAAAGAGTTCATAAATCATGCAATGGTTCAGACTTGCTTCACACATCTGTCCATTATTGGTTGATGGATATCCATGATATCCCCAGTGGATACTTGAAACAGCTCCAACACATACAAGTTAAGTGGCTTTCACAGCCGCTGGCAATACTATGCCTGTGATGGAGTTGGGCTACGGGTCTGCTTGCAGCATGCTACATAAATCCATTGTGGCTCTCCTGATAAATCAAAGCCTCTATACTCTGGATAAGCGAGGATGCATGCATCCCTGCTGCAGTATGCATTAGTGTGGGAATGCTGGTGGGTGGGTTCAGGGCACCTCTGCTGTGGTCTGACCTCTCTCAGCTGGAACACCTCCTCTACTTCCAAAAAGATATAGGGAAATTCCCAGCGGAAAATCTATTGTGGCACGATAGAGCAAGAGTAAAATAAAGGCTGAACCACTGCACTGTTCCACTATTCAATTAGATCATGGCTGATCTGTATCTTAATCCCAGTTGGCAAAAAGGCTCTTGAAAGAAGTCAGTGACAAAAGGAGAAAAAGCACAAAGAAATCACCATCAAGATAAAAAGGACGATACCACATCTTGAGCAGCCGCACTTGAAGTTGCTGGTTTACAGCTGACCCCTACAGTCAAGCTGAGTTCTGGAGACTTGGAATAGTTCCTGACCAAACATTCACGTCTTAAGCAAAATCCAAGGAAAATACCACTTTAAACCTAGAATGAGAAATTCATAGGCCTTGCACAATTCTGAAGTCCTTTGACGGTCAGTTCCAGATGTTGTGGGTTTATAAAACTAATCTGGTTAAGTATGGAATGGGAGCGTGGGATATTGAGAGTTTCTGAGACTCTTGTCAGTTTATCAGAAATTGCCTACAGAAACTGCACGTGATGCTATTGGAGGAAAGGTCAGATCACAATGCCATTTCTTTTGACATATCCCTGGTAAGGAAATTTATATCCCTTGAATCTCCATTTCAGTGCTTGATATTTTGCTCTTTTGCCACAAATCTCATTTGTGGCAGCCTGTCTCAGTCCCAGGTCTATTTAAATGATGAAACTATTACCACTGGAGCGTAAATATTGCGGAACAACATCAGAGCACCAGGATATATTGGGGCCAGGAACAACACTTGGCCCAGTTAAAACGGAGTCTGGTTTGAAGAACACCATCCGGACAAACCCCCAACTCTCCACCAAAAAAACTGAAGAAAAATGTGGTTACTTAACATGTGCACCTGCTGAAGAAAATACAAACAGGTTTCAAGCAACTAAGGACTTGCTCTCTGCTCCATTACTTCAACAGGAGTTCAACAGCTTTCTTATTGAGATGTAGTGACTTTCTACATGACATTAGTGAATGGCTGCAGGTTTAAAACTCCTTGGCGCCTGTCCGAAACATTGGAACATCTGCTGCAGACTGAACCATCAACCCATCTCAAGCTTAACCTGAAATTTTGCAAGTAATTAAAAGTCCCCAAGTCCCCTAACCAGAACACTGAACAATTCAACAATCCATCCTGAAAAATCGAGGGAATAGCAAACAAGAGAAAAATCCCAAACCCTCTGTCTACCCCACGCCCCCCAACCGCGCGCCCCCCACCCCCCCCACCCCAGCCACTCAAAAAAATGCAGTTAAATCGAACAGAGGGGAAATGAGCCAGGGCAATTTGTACCCAATTGGAAAAGACCATCACTTAGCACAAGGCACAAGTCAGGAGTGTGATGCAATACTCCCCACTTGCCTGGATGAGTGCAGCTCCCACAACACTCAAGAAGCTTGACACCATCCAGGACAAAGCAGCCCACTTGATTGGCACCACATCCACAACCATTCATTCCCTCCACCACTGACACACAGTAGCAGCAGGGAGTACCATCTACAAGATGTACTGCAGGAATTCACCAAGTCTCCTTCAACAGCACCTTCCAAACCCACGACCACTACCATCTAGAAGGTCAAGGGCAGCAGATAGATGAGCAACACCACCACCTGCAAGTTCCCCTCCAAGTCACTCACCACCCTGACTTGGAAATATATTGCTGTTCCTTCACTGTCGCTGGATCAAAATCCTGGAACTCCCTCCCTAACAGCACTGTGGGTGTACCTATACCACATGGACTACAGTGGTTCAAGAAGGCAGCTCAACACCACCTTCGTAGGGAGGGCAATAAATGCTGGCCTAGCCAGCGAAGCCCACATCCAGAGAATGAATTTAAAAAAGCACAGTGAATGTGGACACAGCTGAAATCAATTATCAGTCAGCACATTAAACATGGACACAGCTAATATAGGCTGTCACCAACAACAACAACAACTTATACTTATATAACACCTTTAATGTAATAAAACGTCACAAGGCACTTCACAGGAGCATTATAAAACAAAATGTGACACTGAGCCACATAAAGATATATTGGCTCAGATGACCAAAAGCTTGGTCAAAGAGCTAGATTTTAAGGAGTGTCTTAAGGCAGAAAAATGAGGTAGAGAAGCAAAAATGTGTTAGGAAGGAATTCCAGAGTTTAGAACCTAGGCAACTAAAGATGCAGCCACCAATCATTCAGCAATTAAAATCGGGGATACCCAAGTGGCTAGATATAGATTAGCACAGTTATCCCAAAGGATTTTGGGACTGGAGGAAAATACAGAGAAAGGGGAGGATGAGGCCAAGGAGGAATTTGAAAACAAGGATGAGAATTTTAAAATCAAAACATACCTTGACCAAAAACCAGTTCAGTCAGCGAGCACAGGAGTTATAGGGGAACTGGACTTGGTGCATTTAAGACATGGGTAGGAGAATTTTGGATGTTTAGGGAGGGTTAAATGTAGAAGACCAGCCAGCACAGGAAACATGTAGCTGGCAGGAATAGCCTGTCACCTGGCATAATGATCATGAATCCAGCAAGGATAGATTGTTACCCACTGCAGGGGAATGTGATTTAGTTAACTCAGAAGCGGCAGCCATTCCAATCTGCATGTAATGCTTAATTTTCAGGGTCACAGTCACTGCACAAAAAACAATGTTCTAGTGGCACAATTGGAATGCCAATGTCTCATTCAAACCTTGAAGTTAAGAAGCCTATCTCCTGTACAAAAACCCAGTTTTATCATAGCATCGACTGATAATCACTGCAGCTGTTTACATGTTCCCGCAGATTTTCTGCCGAATGTTAAGAGGTTTGTGCAGTTGACATTTATTCAATGGCTGCTGACTGAAATGGTTTGATTAAATGGGTCCCAATAAGTGCAAATGATTGAGTTCAATGCTCATTATCGAGCTTCAACAAAAGTCCAAGAGTTCATGTAACAGCAGACCTGATCCATTCAAGAATAAATGCATCTGTATAAACAGTGATTAAATTGCCTTTGAGATCAGCTAGGTAGTTTATATACCCTGTCACTAACATGTACAAAGGCTTACGCGTCTATAGATCGCCATTTCAAATTGTCTCCATAGCATGGCTCCCTACCATTGCTGCAATATAGCAACAACCCTTGAAAAATATCATTATCTATTATATGGAATCAGTCTGGTACACCTTGTAATTCCTCTCCAGCCTCTAGATCACATCCTCTCTCACCAATGCAATCATTCTTGTCTGATGCTGTTTCTTCAATATTAATTAATTCTGTGCTTCTCTGAATTTCTACTTTTCCTCCTATGTTCCAAATTTCAGTCCTGCACAGTCATCCTCCTTACTGCAAACTCCTTAAGGGTCATCAGTCTTTCACTTACTCTAACTTGGTTTGCAGGGACTCTTTGGGGCTCCTTTGGGGACTTTCTGTCCTTCCTTGCTTCCTACAATGAATAGGTCTTTAAGACCTAAGTTTAGTGTTACCTTCTCAATATTTCTAGATTTGTCTCATATTTTTACCCAAGTTAATATCCTGCAATATGAGTCTTGATCCGTCACAGTGAGTAATAATTTTAAAAGCTCACTTTTAAAGAAAAAACATCTTTATGGGATGTTTGCCTTCCTCTTTGAACCACTTTGGTACCAAGATATTTTTCCAAAAATATACTTTATTCATAAAATATCTAAAAGTACATTCCAAAACATTTCAAATTGAACATTATGAAAGGTGCAATAATATTCAACTTTTCTCCATAGGGCATGGTGCACTCTGAGGTACCTCAATACAATTGCAATACACAAGATATTTGCTATATACATGCAGTGTCAGACATACAACTTGGGCGGTTCTACAGTTTCCAGCCCCTCACTGCACTTTGACTGAAAGTCCTTAGGCAGTAGCCTTTCCCCATTGGGCCTTTACAGCAGCTGCCCCAAGCTTTACTGTGTCCCTCAGCATGTAGTCCTGGATCTTGGAATGTGCCAGTCTGCAACACTCAGTCGTGGGCAACTCCTTGCACCAGTACCATGATATTAGATTGCAAGATTTTGATCGAGTGACAATGAAGGAAGGTTAGCATACGTCCAAGTCAGAGTGCTCTGACACCTAGAAGGGACACTTCCAAGTGATAGTGCTCTGACATCTTTGCTGCTCTGGTTCATTTTGGTTGTTGAGATCATGGAGGGAGGGAAGTACAGTTGAAGTAAGCGTGGCAAATTGCTGCAGTGGATCCTGTAGATGGCACATACAGCAGTCACTGTGTGCCAGTGATGGAGGGACGGGATATTGAGTTCCCTAAGCCAATAATCAATGGTTTATCCCATTTTAGGATAAGAAATAAAATTGCAATCAGGAATAATTTTGATCAATTACAGGAAAAAAGGTTATTTCCACCAAAGTTTCACCTACACAATTTCACACAAATCCTAAATCTGGGCCATCTAGTAAATTTTTTTTTAAAATCAAATTACTCTTCAATTATTCCCTATTGAATGGGCCACGTGTAGGAAACTTTATTTTAAAAGCAGAAACTAGTACTAAAGAGTAAATGTACAGATTAAGCATTAGTGCAGCAATGATACTTGACGTTGGTCAAAATGCTACTTTTAGATATGAAATACTTGACTGCTGTGTCAGATATCATTCCCTCAAAAGCAATTGCTCTCAGTATATGAACCAGAATACCTAGTAATTATATTGTGAACAGTACTGCTCACTAGTTGAACCTATTATGTAGCACACATTCCAAGATAGTACCTTAACCGTTAGCTTGATAAAAACATGTTTGAATTTATGTGGCCAAATTGAGGCTATGAAAGTGCCCTATATGCCCTATATAACATACTCTCTATAACATATAATATAACAGTCTATGTCACACCATAACATATCAGTCACCATTATGGCTTGGACTTATGCCACCATTCCTTCATCATCACTAGGTCAAAATCCTAGAATTCCCTACCTGATAGCATTGACTTAATGAACCATCAAGTAACATCCCTGTCTAATAACACAATGGGATACATGATGAAATCTCAGACAAGTTTATATTCATTATGGCTCCTGTAATTAATGAACATTCAGTAAAAATACACAACACTTAGAACATATTTTTAGCAGACTTTCCAAATGCAGAATTTTGCAAGGAACATTTTGCTCTCCTATTAATACTAGAGCACAAGCTAAATAAAGTTTGCTCCATTTAGGTCAGGCAGCTTAAAATAAATAGCTTCACCATCAGAATCTCTTAAAATCCTGGAAAGAGTAACTGAGCTTGACAGAGCAAGGGAGTTGATTAGCATTATTAAAGACACAGGATGCTCGATAGCAACCAGACAATGGAAAGGGACTGGGCTTTCAAGTAAACGTCTCAGGGTAGGAACCCTGGCTGATTTTTGTCTTCCCAGCCCAGGCACACCGGGGTGGGGACAATTTGTTGCAGCTCAACTGTGCCTTAATCGAGTTCATTTAACTCAACACAAATAAGTGTTTCAATCCTGGGATTCTCCTTGGTCTTGTGGCTCAGTAACACTCAGGCAGTGCACATGTATTCACTGATCTATTAGGACAGTCCACTCATACGCTTCTTGAAATATTTTCCTGTCACAATTCATGTATAATTGGGGAGGGGAAGTGTTTTTAAACAACAGAGAGGGATGAAGACCACCCTCATTTTTCAGTTAAGAAACAAACCTTGATCCGGCGTTGGGGTCACACATCCCTCCATCTGCACTATTCAGTTTGCTTGTTGGCACATGTTTATGTGCACAAAGAATATGAATAGATCAAACATTTAGACAGCACTTGTGGAATGTAATAAGATAAAATGGGAAGCATAGAACTAATTCAACACACACACACACACAAAAAGGTTCCTGAACATGGTACTCAGTTTATACACAAAACCAATATTAGGTCACCACTAACTCACCAGAGGTGTACTCATAGTGCTCCACATCAATTAGATTTTTTTTTATTGCAATTCAAAGACATTTGGCCAAAGATGGCAGGTGCCCACAAACCAAGCATCTGCTGTCAACAGGGAAAGTCATTTTAGAATCAGGACTATAGAATCAAAAATGCCTCTGAATGTTAATTATAGTTATGCTTTCTCAAGTCTAATCATTAGATGGGAATATGTTTGTCTTAATGTTGAACTCTATATACATTAAGGTGGATCAATATAAGCACAGCCAGTTCTATCTATATGCTAATCCTAGCAAAGCATGTTGGAAAGACTCTGTCCCGCAATCTTTTTGAATGTTCAGCAGCATCAATTAGATGTTGTTTACCAGTTGCCCTTTGTGAACTGTTTTAAAATTGTTACAGACTAAAAAACCTTTGTACATAGAATGTTGTATTTTCCAGACGCCATCACCTCAACCACTGGAGTCTACCACTTGGCAGGCCTGTGCTAGATACAAGAGTTACACTTATAAATATAGATCCAATAACTGCAGACAGTTACTGTGAGCTATGGGCCCATTCCCTCATACACGCCATGGATTTTCTTGTTAAGTTGTGATAGATTGCCCTCAATACACAGTGCCGTTTCTAAAAATTTTACCTGCAACTAGAATGGTACAACCTTTGTAAAGAGGTTTAAACCAACAGGAACTGCTAGGCCCCACAGCCTCACAGCCAGACTTGGTGTGAAAGCTCAGCAAATTTTATTTCGATGTTTTGGACTAACATTTTGCAGGAAAATGTTCACAAAGATAACATGTGCTAGAGTCTCCCAAAGAAACATCAATCTTAATAAAGTAAGACACCAGTATAGATCCCACTTTAAAACATTAGCATATCTTTCAGATGTTGATAGATCTTTTGGGCATTTCCAATATTTTATATTTCATGTTTCTGAAATAGTTATGAATATATTTTATACTTAAGAAATTAAACATTGCATGGGATTGCCCCTTGTTAGCTCATACATTAATTTCATTTTTAAAAAATATTTTGCTGCATTATGAGGGTACAGTTCTGCATTTTTTGCTAGTTCCAGTCGGTTTTAAAATGACAAGTTGTTTTGAAATGTTTCCCTGGGATGCCTTAATGCAACAGGCCCACGTGTGGGTACATTCCCCGGAGATTAGATTAAATGCGTTAGTCAACTCAAGATTCAGCCTTCAGCACTGCCTGAAACCACTGCATCTGTGGGTTTATTGACCAGTTTAGGATCCCACTACCATCAATGGTTGAGTCGTTTTAATTTACAATTGTTAACAATAGCAGGGCAGTCCGTGCAATATCGGGCTGTTAATTCAATTTAGCTTCCTATAGATCGCCACCAAGTAACTTATTTTCCTTGAAAAGCACATCAATTGTTCACAGTACAATTGGGTGTGATAATCTAATGTCCAAGGCCATGGGATGATTTTATACCTACACCTGGTCATTTGTATATAATGTAGTTAAAAACAGAACAACAAAGATGTTCATCTGTATTCTGCAATAAATTCGCACACAATTCCTTCAAATATAAACTATGAAGACGCTCTTATTCTCCAACTCCGCCTCTAAGTGTTACACTCTCTCCACTTTACCCTCTGTCCTGCTCTCTCGCACTCTCCCACAAAGTCTACCACCATCATACCGCCTCACAGTCTGGAATACTTTGCAGTGTCCTGGTCGCATTCTTGCCTCCCCAAGTCTTTCTCCATCTCTGTTAGGTATCCCGGCCCACTCTTGGTGTCCGTCCATTCCCTTTTGCCCACTCTCAATCTGTCTTTCTTCGGAGAGACTGAGTGAAAATGAATGAGTGAATGAGAAAGAGAAGATGGATGAGAAAGTGATTGCGAGCTCAGCCATTTTAACGTTGGCTGGTCCAGGTCCCAGTGCCCAGTGGCTGGGCCCTGACCCCACCCCTTCATCCCGGGTTCCAGTCGCTGAGTTCGAACCCCAGTCCCTGAATCCGGTTCCCTCCCAGATGTCAGATTCTGAAATCTAACCAAAAACCTCCATGATAAAGACACACACACTCTCTCTCCCCCCCGTCCCTCCCTTCCCCATCCTCCCTCTCCCTTCCCTCTCTCTCCCCCTTCCTCCCTCTCCCTCCCTTCCCCATCCTCCCTCTCTCCCCCTCTCTCCCTCCCTCTCCCCCTCCCTCTCTCCCCCTCTCTCCCTCCCTCTCCCTTCCCTCTCTCTCCCCCTTCCTCCCTCTCCCTCCCTTCCCCATCCTCCCTCTCTCCCCCTCTCTCCCTCCCTCTCCCCCTCCCTCTCTCCCCTCTCTCTCCCCCCCTCTCCCTTCCCTCTCTCTCCCCCTTCCTCCCTCTCCCTCTCTTCCCCTCCCTCCCTCTCTTCCCCTCCCTCTCTCCCCCTCCCTCCCTCTCTCCCCTCCCTTCCCTCTCTCTCCCCCTTCCTCCCTCTCCCTCCCTTCCCCATCCTCCCTCTCTCCCCCTCTCTCCCTCCCTCTCCCCCTCCCTCTCCCCCCTCCCTCTCTCTCCCCCTTCCTCCCTCTCCCTCTCTTCCCCTCCCTCTCCCCCCTCCCTCTCTCTCCCCGTCTCCTTCCCTCCCTCCCTCTCTCCCCTCTCTCTCCCCCCTCTCTCCCTCCCTCTCCCCCTCTCTCTTCCCTCTCTCTCCCCCTTCCTCCCTCTCCCTCTCTTCCCCTCCCTCCCTCTCTCCCCCTCCCTCTCCCCCCTCCCTCTCTCTCCCCGTCTCCTTCCCTTCCTCCCTCTCTCTCTCTTCCCCTCTCTCTTCCCTCTCTCTCCCCCTTCCTCCCTCTCCCTCTCTCTCCCCATCTCTCTTCCCTCTCTCTCCCTCCCTCTCTCTTCCCCTCTTTCTTCCCTCTCTTTCCCCTTCCTGTCCCTCTCCCTCCCTCCCTCTCCCCCTCTTCTCTCTCTCTCCCCCTCTCTCTTCCCTCCCTCTCTCCCTCCCTCTCTCTCCCTCCCCCTCTCTTCCCTCCCTCGCTCCCTCTCCACTCTCTTCCCTCCCTCTCTCCCCCTCCCTCTCTCCCTCTCTCTCCCCCTCTCTCCCTCCCTCTCTCTCTTCCCTCCCTCCATCCCCCTCTCTCCCCCTCTCTTCCTCCCTCTCTTCCCTCTCTCTCCCCTTCCTCCCTCTCCCTCCCCCTCTCTCTCTCCCCTCCCTCTCTCCCTCCCTCTCCCTTCCCTCTCTTTCCCCTTCCTCCCTCTCCCTCTCTCTCCCCTCCCTCTTCCCTCCCTCCCCCTTCCTCCCTCTCCCTCTCTCCCCCTCCCTCCCTCTCTCCCCCTCCCTCCCTCCCTCTCTCCCTCCCTCTCTCTGTCACAAAGTCACTCTCTCACTCCCTGCCTGAATATTTTGAGGGACAGTAGGTACTCTCCGTTTCCACGTGTTTAAACTGACAGTTTGAAGCAAACACTGGCGTCTGCCATGGCGCTTCGCAGTCAGTGGCATCGTCCAATCGCGATATGTTCAGAGAAAAGTGAAGAACTATTTTAACAAGGAAGAAAAAAAAAACATTTTTCCCAACTTAAATCTTGCGGGACACAGAGCGTCATTTTCAAACAAATTTGTCGGCAGGAAACAAATTAAAGAGCGGAGTTTACAGGATTATTTACAGGAGGTTCGCCCTCTCAGTCCCAGCTCTCGAATTACTGGGACTCCCTGAGATTCCAGTATAAATGGACTGATTCCAAGTGGTTCATTGGTGCGCACATTATGAACTCTTGAACTTCCTCCAGCCCCAGCACTTGCACTGGGACCGAACTGAAATCCAACCGGCGCTTGCGGAGTTTCTCCCGAGCCTGGTTATAAGAACCGTGAGTGGAACCGGGGCTTTACTGGTGCTGATCGGGGAGGCGCAGTTACTTTAACCCAGCGGCCCAGGCACACACTGTAACCGCTCTTTAATATGTTATCCGACAGCCTCCCCTATGTGTTGGTAGCTGGACCTGCGAGAGAACTGTAAATCTCAGTGATTCCTGGCTCGAAGAGTTCGTCTGAAGCCCCTTGAATATCAAAGGCATGAGAATGATTTGTGTCTGCGGCAAAACAAAAAGGGGGTAGGTCAATGTTCGAATGGGGCAGGGAATGGGGCAGCTCATATGAATCTGACAGGGCCTGACTATAAAGGGGGGAAAAAAAGTTTGAAATGTTTCATTTTATCAAATATCGGGAGAGATCGTTTTACACAAAATGCCCAGAAAGTGTCAAATGCAGAAATTGGTGCTTATTTTTCGGGACGCCTTATATCTGTATAACACTGACACCGACTAACCTGAGGTGGTGGGGGGGGGGGGGGGGGGGGGGGTGAATGCTCGCAAAGCGAATCTGTTCTACATCTGAAGTCAGTACACCGCCGACAAACTTCAAAAGGGCGCACGTTACGTCCCTATCCGGTCTTTTGACTTGAGTTTTCTCTTAAGGTGGGTCTAAACCCCGCGAGGACCAGGTCTGGGCGAAAATAGCACTGCCTCAACAATCGGGTTTCGACTCATCCCGGGCGGCTACTCTTAGGGGATTGGAAAATTCCGGCGGTGCTGATTATGGTCTGTTCACCTCTCGGAATAGGGTCGAGGCACGGGGGCAAGGAGATGGGGGTGGGTGAATGGGAGGGAGGGAGAGGGGAGGATAAACGAGACTGAGGGACAGGGGTAGGGAAAGACAGAGCAGGAACGCGCCTGGGGCGCGCAAGGACAGGAAGAGCAATACATTAAGAGGCAGGGAGAGAGACCCAGATATAGAGACACGGGGCAGAGGAGGAGAAACAGACAGAAGCACCCAGGTGTTAAGATGAGTTCAGGCAGGTGAAGACAGAGGGAATAAATTAAACACCTAATAGATCCGAGGCGATTTTAAAGATGCAGTTACCGGGAGTAGTCATTTGAAAAGGACTCCTGATTTCCCCTATGTCTAAAAGCCAGACGTGCGATGCTGCTTTCTCAGGCTCCCAGTCACTGAATTTGCCTGATGTTGACCCTGGCTAAAAGCAAAATACTGCGGATTCTGGAAACCTGAAACAAAAATGTTTCAGACTCGGATGAAGAGTCACACGGACTCGAAACGTTAACTCTGCCTTTCTCTCCACCGATGCTGTCAGACCTGCTGAGTTTTTTTTTCCAGCATTTTTCGGTTTACGTTGACCCTGGTGCTGACCCAGCTACCAGCCAGTCCAGAATTCCCGATCCGGCCTGGGAATGAGATCAGTGGGAAAGTGAAAAGGGGAGATTATTTGTGCTACGAGATTCGCTTCTTTAAACTCCGGTTCCCTTGCTGACTCATTCAAGTAATGAACTTTAAGTATCAGAATCGAGGGAATAACCTTCCTGGTTTTTTTTTTCCCTTTTTCAAATTCTACCTTCTGAGGAGTCCCGCCGAGATTTCTTTTTAAAACTCTGTTTTAAATGTATTTTTTTTTTAAAAAAAAAGCAGAAACGTGTGATGTGGAATTTCAGCTGCACTGCGGTGCTCGGACTGTAAGAAAAACCTTCCCTTCAAGTCCCACGCTGTATGTTAACTTATCGCCCAGGTTGCTTTCGTCAATTCGCCACGCACTCGCTCTATATGTTGCAAGTGTCAGTATTGTTTTGAATATGCAGTCAAGTGTTGAGTGGGAGTTGGCTCCTCTCTGATCACAGCCAGCCCGTCGCTCAGCCGAATGTGCAAATAGGTCGGCGTGCGATACATGCCCGAGTCCCTGTGCCCAGCGCCTGCGAGGAACGTGCGTCGAAGATTGAAACACACACAAAAAGGGCAATAATAAGAAACCAGCATTACTTACATTTCCCTGACGTTCTCCATTTCCTGCAAATCCAGGACGGGGAAGATGGTGACATTATCGGGCTGGTTGCAGTAAATCTGGCTCATTTTACAGATGCAGTTCCCCGGGCACCCCAGCACCCAGAAACAGTTTTGCAAACTGCAAGTAACCCACAAAATCCTCCACAGAAATCCCCGGGAAGGCAAGGTAGGCCAGCACGACATGGTCAGTGTCTCAAACTGTTACAAGCTTGTCCGAGCCTTTTTTTTTCTCTCTCTCTCTTTTCCTCCTCCTCCCCAGCCGCTAACACGCTCCCATAGACAGGAGAGAGAGAGAGAGAGAGAGAGAGGGTGGGTGGGGGGTGGGGGGAGAGACACAGGCAGGGAGCAGACAGCGTCCCCTTCAAAACATCTTCACATCAGCCGCTCTTTGTATTTGCCACCTTAGTTACTTCGATAATTTCTCCCCCTCCCCGCACCCCCCCCCCCCCCCAAAGAGGAGAGAGCGAGGAACCGGAGCAATCACAAGAGGAGGGGAAGGGGGGGGGGTGGGGGGGGTGGGTAGGGGGAGGGAGGGGGTGGGGGGTGGTGGTGGTGGTGGGATGGAACTAAACCAGAGCAGAAATTGACCAGCTGGAAAATCCCAGGGAAACTGACAAAACACCTGGGAGTCCAGAGATGATCCAGATCCAGAGCCAAGGGGGGCTGTCCAGCTACGGACACAGCCACCGAGTTAGACTGAGATACCGTGACGCAGGGATGCTGCGTGCTGTTGGTAAGAAAAATGAGAGAGAGAGAAAAAAAAAACAGCAGACGTGATTAGAGAGACATGATGTAGAGCGAAGGCTGGTGGCGAGCGCGCCCCGTTCAGTTTATAGATTTCCAATTCTGTGCATCACCACTGTGAGTGGGAACAGAGCCTCCCCCTCCCTCCTACTCCTCTCCGGGGGATTCAGTAATGACTATGCAACAGTAATAAGTAGAGTTTTTTTAATCCAATTTTCAGAGATTTAACAGTTGAAAGTTATAAATTGCAGCCAGTGTATTTCAACTAAAATATGCCAACATTACATCTGCAGAAAAAAAGAAATAACTCCCTCGCCTCAAAGGGGAGAGAGAGCTGGAGCTCAGCCCAGCGATGTGGGAACGGGGCAGGTTCAGTGAGGGAACAAGGGGTTCATTTATGGACCGCTCTCCCTGCGCTCTGCCGATGAATGGCCGAAGCCAAGGCAAAAATCCACCAGCAGATGCCCAGAAAAATCAGGAAGTGTGCCAGAGACAGGGGCTACCAGAGAACAGTGTGTGAGAGGGAGAGAGAGGCGAGTGCAAGAGGGAGAGAGAAGAGAGTGTGTGAGGGAGAGTGGGAGATGGAGTGTGTGTGTGTGTTTAAGGGAGGGAGGGAGGGGAGAGAGAGGAGAGTGTGAGGGAGAGTGGGAGATGGAGTGTGTGTGTGTTTAAGGGAGAGAGGGAGGGGAGAGAGAGGAGAGTGTGTGAGGGAGAGTGGGAGATGGAGAGTGTGTGTTTAAGGGAGGGAGGGAGGGGGGAGAGAGGAGAGTGTGTGAGGGAGAGTGGGAGATGGAGAGTGTGTGTGTTTAAGGGAGAGAGGGAGGGGAGAGAGAGGAGTGTGTGTGAGGGAGAGTGGGAGATGGAGAGTGTGTGTGTTTAAGGGAGAGAGGGAGGGGAGAGAGAGGAGAGTGTGTGAGGGAGAGTGGGAGATGGAGAGTGTGTGTGTTTAAGGGAGAGAGGGAGGGGAGAGAGAGGAGTGTGTGTGAGGGAGAGTGGGAGATGGAGAGTGTGTGTGTTTAAGGGAGGGAGGGGAGAGAGAGGAGAGTGTGTGAGGGAGAGTGGGAGATGGAGTGTGTGTGTGTGTTTAAGGGAAAGAGGGAGGGGAGAGAGAGGAGAGTGTTTGAGGGAGAGAGGAGAGTGTGTGTGGGAGAGAGAGAAGGGAGAGTAGGAGAGGGAAAGGGAGGGCGAGAGAAGGAAGAGAGCAGGAGAGGGAGATGGAGGGAGAGTGGGAGAGAGAGAAGAGCAGGAGAGGGTGAGGGGGCAGAGCAGGAGAGAGAGGGAAGCGAGAGAGGGAGATGGAGGAGAGCAGGAGAGGGAGGAGAGAGGGAGAGGGTGTGGGAGAAGTGTGTGAGAGAGGACAGTGGGAGAGGGGAAGAGAAGAGCATGTAAGAGGGAGAAAGGAGTGTGTGAGCAGGAGAGGAGCGTGTGAGAGGGAGAGAGAGAAAAGCATATGAGAAGTAGAGGGGAGAGAGTGTGAGGGACAGGGACTTCCAGAGATAGAGTGGAGAGCCTGCGAGAGAGAGAGAGAGAGAGGGGACAGAGTGTGAGTAACATGGATTCAAAGAGAGGAGAGGGTGTGAGAGAGGGTGTCTCCCAGAGAGAGAGGACAGTGCACACAGGGAAAGACTCCCAGGGGCTTGGGAGAAACCTTAATGTGTGAGGAGAGGAACCCAGCAACAGAGGTGATCATGTGCTTACCAGAGTTGTCAGAACAAAACCAACTGGTTTTGAATGTAAAGGGAAATATTTCAGTTTCTTTTGAGGGATTTATTTTTTTCCTAAATAGACAATGCCAATGGATAGTATGTCCATTTTTATAATTGATTTAAGATACAGTAAAGTGACAAAACAGGTCACTGAAGAGCCAAGAAAGGAAGTAGGTGTGAAAATATTTGGACTGTTTGTACAGTGAGAGGGTTAAGGATGCACAGGAATGTGGTGAATGAGTGTGTGGGAAGATGCCAGTTGGGAATGATGGAGGGGATCACAGGATCAAATTCACTGCAATAAACCCAAAAAATACAACACTTAAATAAATTGATAGACAAATAAATAAATAGAAGGGTGTAGTAGCACAAAATTGTCCATTTCTGATATTGCTGCATGGTTGAACAGGGATCCTGTTATGCAAGTCCTAAGATCAAATTAATCATTGGCTCTGAATTTCCTCACTCTCTTAAGCTCATAGGTTATTATTACACAAAAGAACAATGAGGAATTTTACCTAGAGCACATTACACTGCTTTGTGCTATCAGTACAAGTCCTTAGTACTATCTATAGACATGCTGTGGAAGGGCAACCTGGTGGGCTGGTCTTCTGCTATGCTGCCTTGTTCCCTTAGTTTTTGGCACTTGGATCCTTTTAAGGTGCCACAGAGAATCAATGCAATGTCACCCGGGTGTCAGCTACTTCTGTCTTTCATTTCTCCCAGCAGGACCTGCAGGTTTGCCTGTAAAGAAAATTGTCCAGATTCTCCAGGAATTAAACATTAATTCCCAGGACACTACCCCAAGCAAAACTGGGAAAAAAAACACTGGGGCATCAAAACCAGTCTGTTTCTTTCCCCATTATCTTTGAATTAGGAGCAGGAGTAGACCACTCGGCCCCTTGAGCCTACTCCACCATTCAATAGGATCATGGCTAATCTGATTTTAGCCTCATATTCCTGGCACCCCCTGATAACCTTTCACCCCCTTACTTATCAAGAATCTATCTATCTCTGCCTCAAAGGTAATCAAGGGCCAGAATTTTTCCCTCGTCGGGCGGGCTTGGTGGGAGAGGGCGGAGACAGTCGGGAAGCTGACCGCCGCCCACCATCCACTCCGCGCCGCTATTTCACGTGAGCGGGCCAATTAAAGGCCGCCCTGCATGGATCACGAACTGCAGCGCTGAGCGCTGCCTGTGCGGGCGGGGGGGAGGGGGGAGATCGGGCCCAGTGTGCAATTTGCACATGCCCAAGGAAGAGAGCTTCATTCTCCCCAGGGCACAGAGCTGCTTCAGGGAGATTGAAGCGCTTTTTAAAACAATTAATCAAGGCAATAAAAATGTAATGAAAAATCCCCTCATGTGACTGTGTCACATGAGATAGGACATGTTTTTAATGGCAAAGGAAAGTTTTTATTTAATTTGTATTAGCTTTAGGAAACCCCTTCCCGTTCGTGGATGAGGTTTCCTAAAAAATGTAAAGGCCGCTTGGCCTTTTCGCCTGTCCGCCGACCATTAGGTTGGACGGGCAGCGTAAATTTGAAGTTAATTAGCTTGTTAATGGCCTTAATAGGCATTTTAATTATTGGTGGGTGTGCAGCCGACTCTGGCACACGCCTGCCAAATGAAATATCGCGCGAGTGCGCAATGACATCGGGACACACACCTGACGTCTTCACATGTCATATTACATTCATGCATGCTGAGCATGCGCCCACATGCCAAAGGTAAAATTCTGGCAAAGGACTCTCCTTCAACCACCACTTGAAGAAGAGATTTCCAAAGTCTCACAACCCTCAAAGAAAATGTTTTCCCTCATCTCTGTTTTAAATGGGCGACGCTCATTTTGAAACAGTGACCCTGAGTTCTAGATTCTCCCACAAGAGGAAATATCCTTTCCATATTCACCCTATTAAAACCACTCAGGATCTTATATGTTTCAATCAAGTCGCCTCCTACTCTCCTAAACTCCAGTGGATACAAGCCTAGCCTGTCCAGCCTTCCCTCGGAAGACAACACGCCCATTCCAAGTGTTAATCTAGTAAACCTTCTCTGAACTGCTTCTAATGCATTTACATCTTTCCTTAAATAAGGAGACCAATACTGTACACAGTACTGCACATATGGTTATGCCTTTTTAACTGTAGCATAACCTCCATACTCTTGTATTTAATTCCCCTTGCAATAAACAATAACGTTCTATTAGCTTTGCTAATTACTTGCTGCACATGCATACTAACCTTTTGTGATCCATGCACTAGGATACCCAGAGCACCCTGCATCTCAGAGCTCTGCAATCTCTCACCGTTTAGATAATATGCTTCCTTTTTTATTTGTCCTGCCAAAATGGACAACCTCATATTATACTCTACATTATACTCCCATTTGCCAGATCTTTGCCCACTCACCTAACCTATTCAAATCCTCCTGTAGCTTCCTTATGTCCTCTTCACAACTTACTTTCCTAATTACCTTTGTGTCATCAGCACACTTAGCAACTGTACCATTGGTCCTTTCATCCAAATCATTCATATAAATTGTAAAGAGATGAGGCCCCAGTACTGAACCCAATGGCACAGCACTCATCACATGCTGCCAACCAGAAAATGAGCCATTCTGTTTCCTGTTAGCCAGCCAATCTTATAGCCATGCCAATATGGTACCCCCTACACCATAAGTTTTTATTTTCTGCAATAACCTTTGATGAGGTACCTTACTAAATGCCTTCTGAAAATCTAAGGATAGTACATCCACCAGTTCCCCTCTATCCACAGCACATGTTAATTCTTCAAAGAACTCCAATAAGTTGGGTAAGCATGATTTCCCTTTCACAAAGCCATGTTGACTCTATCTGATTGCCTTGAATTTATCTAAGTGCCCTGTTATAACATCTTTAATGATGGCTTCTAACATCTTCCCTATGCCAGATATAAAGCTAACTGGCCTATAGTCTCCTGCTTTCTGTCTCCCTCCCTTTTTGAATAAAGGAGTTACAGTGACTATTTTCCAATCCAAATTGCCCGAATCTAGGGAATTTGGAAAATTAAAACCAACGCATCAATTATCTTACTAGTTGCTTCTTTTAAGACCCTAGGATGAAATCTATCAGGACCAAGGACTTGTCAACCTACTGTTCCAACAATTTGCTCAGTACCAGTTCTCTGGTGATTATAATTTTCTTGAGTTTCTCCCTCCCTTCCAATTCCTGATTTACAGCTATTTCTGGGATGTTGCTTGTATCCTCTATAGTGAAAACCAGTGCAAAATACCTATTTGATTCATCTGCCATCTCCTTATTTTCCATTATTAATTCCCCAGAATCCTTTCTACAGGACCAACACTCACTTTCTTAACTCAATTCTTTAAAAAATATTTATAGAAACTCTTATTGTCTGTCTTTGTATTTCTAGCTAACTTTCTTTTGCACTCTAATTTTTCCTTTCTTATTAATCTTTTAGTGTTGTTCTTTGCTGTTTTTTATATTCTGTCCTTTCTTCTGACCTGCCACCCATCCTTGGACAATTATATGCTTTTTTAAAACTGTCTTTAACTTTTTTAGTTAACCATGGATGGTAGATCCTCCCCTTGGAACTTTTCTTTCTTGTTGGAATGTATCTATTCTATGTATTCTGAAATATCCCCTTAAATGTCTGCCACTGGATCTCTATTGACCTTTCCCTTAACCTAAATTGCCAGTTCACTTTCACCACCTCTGCTTTCATGCCCTCATAATTGCCCTTATTTAACTTTAAAATACTAGTGTTAGACCCATTCTTCTCTCCCTCAAACTAAATGTAAAATTCAGTCATATTATGATCACTGCTACCTAGGGGCACCTTCACTATGGGGTCATTAATTAATTCTTTCTCACTGTACAATACCAGGTCTACTGCAGCCTGCTCCCTTATTAGCTCAAGAACTTGCTAATCTAAAAAAATATCCTGATAAAATTCTATGAATTGATTATCTATGCTACCTTTTCCAGTTCCAGTCTATATGTAGATTAAAACCCCCCATGATAATTGAGTACCTTTCTGACAAGCTCCCACTATTTCTTCTTTGATACCCCACCCTCCTGTCTGATTGTTACGGGGCCTGTACACCACTCCCACAGTGACTCCTTGCTTATATCATTCCTCAATCGCTTCTATATCCTGGTTTCCTGAACTTAGGCCATCCCTCTCTATTGTGTTAATGTCGTCTTTAATTAACAGAGCCACCCCTCCATCTTTTCCTAACTTCCTATCCTTCCTAAAAATCACATATCCTTCAATGTTCAGGTCCCAATCTATCCAATCCTGCAGCCATGTCTCTGTAATGGCTATCAGATCATACTCATTTATCTCTATTTGGACTATCAGTTCATCTATTTTGTTTCAAATGCTACATGCATTCAGATACCGAGCCTTAAGTTTTGTCCTTGTATTATTTTAGTAACCACTAGCCTTATCTGTTGGTTTACTCTTAAATTTGTATTCTCTGTCCCTGCCTGTCATGGTTTGTTTATCATTCCCCAAATTAATACCTTTCTTCCTTACCTTGTATCTACTCTTTAATGTACAACATCTTTCTACATTTGATCCCTTGACCCCAAGATTTAGATTAAAACCCTCTCTACCTCCCTAGTTATGCAATTCGCAAGAACACCCATCCCAGCATGGTTCCAGTGTAGACTGCCCCAATGGTATAGCCCCCACTTTCCCCAGTACTGGTGCCAGTGCCCCACGAACTGGAACCCACTTCTCCCACACCAGTCTCTGAGCCACACATTCATCTATTTGCCCGATGCCAATTTCCACATGGCTCAGGTAATAATCCAGAGATTATTACCTTTGAGGATCTGCTTCTTAATTTGGTACCTAGCTCCCCATAGTGACTATGCAGAACCTCTTCCCTTGTCTGACCTATGTCGTAGGTACCTAAATGGACCACAACAGCTGGATCCTCCACCTCCCGCTACAAGTTCCTCTCCAGCCCTGAGCAGATGTCCTGAACCCTGGCACCGGGCAGGCATCACAGTCTTCTAGACTCCCGCTCTTTGCTGCAGAGAACAGTGTCAATCCCCCTCACTATACTGTCCCCTACTACCACCACATTCCTGTTTGCTCCCCCAGCTTGAACAGCTTCCTGTAGCATGGTGCCATGGCCAGCCAGCTTATCTACCTTGCAGACCTCACTTTCACCCACACAGGTTGTGAGCACCTCAAACCTGTTTGACAATTGCAAAGTCTGAGGCTCTTCCCCTACTCTCTGCTCAGTCCCTTTATCTTCACATCTTCATTTATTAATTATACCAATATTGCTGATGATTCAGAATTTTGAATTTGGAATTCACCAAGGCTCCTTCAACAGCACCTTCCAAACCCACGAGCACTACCATCTAGAAGGACAAGGGCAGCAGATAGATGGGAACACCAGCACCTGGAAGTCCTCTCCAAGTCATTCACCATCCTGACTTGAAAATATTATCGCCATTCCTTCACTGTTGCTGGATCAAAATCCTGGAACTCCCTTCCTAACAGCACTGTGGGTGTACCTACAGCATATGGACTGCAGCAGTTCAAGAAGACAGCTCACCACCACCTTCTCAAGGGCAATTAGGGATGGGCAATAAATGCTGGTCCAGCCAGCGAAGCCCACATCCCATGAATAAATAAAAAGAAAATTAAATTAAGCCTGTTTGAATGGGATGAGCAGTTTGGAGCCATGAGGCCATGTGAGAGTATCTCAAGGAATATGTCCAACTGAAGTGGACAACCCCAAGTCCTTCTCTGGTTCTCCTCATGCTAAGGCACCTCTGCTGCTGTTGACCAAGTATTGCTCTTTCCTGTCCATTTTCAACTTCCTTGTCACCACCTCCTAGACCCACCCTTGCACTTGGAATACACCCCATCCGCAGTTCCTGAAGGTAAGGGTCACACATATAAGTACACTGCACACCTCATCTAATTCATCACCAGCTTGAGCTATATAAAGGGGAGGGAAAGACCAGCCATGAGACAACAGTATGATAAACAATAATTTCATGTTAACAACCTAAAAGGTTTGTCTAAAAATAGAGATTTTCAGTGTAGTGAGGATTAAGGGATTTGTCTGATTTGTGACAGGTTTGTTCAGTCCCTATTTCTGTGCAATTAGCAGACACTGTCAGTCCTTGTGAACGATGACACTGCCTCTGTGTGTGAGTTAGTAACAAGTCTGTCATCTCAGATGGTTTCATTCCTTCATGGGGATGAACTGCAGAAACTGATGAGTTTCATTGGTCTCATATATAACAATGTTCCCAATTTGCACCAGGGCTGATTTTCTTTAACTGGTGCGAGTCATGTCAGAAAGATCAAGAAATGGCTCCAAGTCTTCCTGAATACTAATGTCTTAATTGCCCTCAAATTTCCTGGGTCAGCTCATTTGCGGCATTAGTCACAGATTCAGGTGCAGAGGGTGGCAGGGGAGTGGTGAGGTGAGTGTGATTTTCCTCATCAGAATGCCTTATTAGCAATAGGAGCACATCATTAACAGGAGTGGAAAATTGCTGGTAAATACACTTAAAAGGGATAGAGACAATTAAAGGTAAAGTGTAATAATGGGAAGGGAGGATTCTGAAAGCCTTTAGAAGGTCTCATAAGGCACATAATGCAAAGTCACGCAAAGCAGTGGTCGGTAGATTTCTAGATACCAATAACATTATGAAGGGGTACGGGCACAGTGCGGGAAGATGGCATTGAGGTAGGTCAGTCATGATCTGGTTAAATGGTGGAGCAGGCTCGAGAGGCCAACTGGCCTACTCCTGCTCCTATGTTCCTACGTTCCTATGTACCCATTGGCAGCCTTTGCCAAGGCTGCTATTGAAAAGTGACAGACTAAAACAAGATGCAGATTGAACATTTCCAACACTTGCATGTTCCAGACCCGTGGTGGCATATTGGCAGAAGGGGCCCTTACTATAGATGGTATAGCTGGCTCTGTTGACCCAGACACTGTGAAAGTATTTCCTCAGCCTAGTGAGTATGACAATGCCTACAAATATTGTTGGCAGCAATTAGGCTTTGTCACACACCACATAAAGCATGAGACTCCCAGACTGGCGTACTTCTGAAGAACCATCCAATATCACTGTTAGTCGGGTACCCATTTTTCTCTGTGTCATTGTGTAGGCTGCCACAGCCTATATTGTGAATTGCAACATCACCCTGCACTAAACACCTTCAAAAGTATAGTCTGATCACCTTTGTTTGCAGCTGTAGGTGTAGAGGCCTGGTCCGAGGGCACAGAGCTACTCATGTGTATCATCACCTCCTTGCCATATTATCAGGGGGTCTCCTTTCCTTCATAGCAGAAGATTCTCATTGGGAAATGCTTTGATGGCCCTGCAGTGACGCTGTCCAAAAAAACAAGACTGCAAAAGGTCTCATGAGAAAAAAATAAGAGAAACAAATGAGAAATAGCTTCCGTTTATTAAAAAACGTTCTTCTGATTTACCTGCACTACTCATTGCCAGGCAACACTGGTTGCCCAGTTACATTGGGCATTCGTTTCAAAGACATCATGAAAAAGGCACAGGAGGCTCAGAACAATGGCTGTGTGTCATTTAAGTATTAAAATAAAGCTACCACCCATTTCAGTCTGGATATTCCCCCTCCCAGCTATGTCATGTGTTACTGAAAACAATTACTAATAAGACATTTTGATGAGGTACATCACACTTGCCCCCACCACCCTCACCTGCCATGCGCCACTATTTTTAGTATGTACATGAATCAGGTATTGTAATATGAAATCTGAAAATATCTCATGAATTTTTTCACTTAATTTCCTGCTCATTGAGGTGAGGTAGTGCTAGTAATTAAACATTTTGTGATTGCGGGTGTCGAGTGTTAGCATCCACCACTCCCAGACCAAGTGCAGCAAGTGTAGTTTTCCTCAGGAGGAGAGTGATATTTATTTCCAACCCTCGCTATTATTTAAACATCTGGCTGGGAGCCTTCAGAGGACGTTAGTGTGGGCTAGAATAAAGTTTGGGCCAAACCAAGTACGTTTGGAAGATTCTCTACCTGGAAGGACATGAGGAAACTGGTTATGTTTGATAAAGTAAAGATCCTTCTACATTCTCTCATCAAACACTCGGGATACAGAAAAGACTAGATACAAAATAAAGTTCTGTTCACACTATCCCAGCAACAGAGCTGGCTACTCCAGTTAAAACACCAGCAGATCAAAGCTCCCTCTGGTCTCCTCAATTATGTATTTTGACTTCAACGTTTAAAAAAATCACCACATTTCAAAATGTAATATTTCAATTCATCATCATACATGAGAATCATCAGAATTTTACATTAACTGTGAATATTTTGAAGACCTAGTCAGCATATCATTGTTCGCTGTCAGAAGCCATTGTGTACTGGACTCACACTTCTCAGTTGCACTATTCTTTCTCATGTTCTCTTATGTTCCCCCCATCTCTTCCCAAGTCTTTGCCTTCCCCATGAGTTCTGACAGTTCTCCCGAGCTGTTAAAGGACCTGCTTAGGAACTCTTTTCAATGCCAATAACGGTAGTGACCCCAACTACTATATCCTGTAGGCATGAACTCTTGTAGGAACACAAACTGCTGCCTACAGCATACAGCTAACAGGATCACTACCATTGGTAGCATTGAGAAGGAGTCATGTAGAAATGAAAGGGAAATGGATGACAATAGAGAGAAATGAAGGAGAATAAGGAGGGCAATAGATGGTAATGAACTGGAAAAGAGAGGGGAAAGGATGCCAATGAAGGAGAGTGATATGGGTTGATGAAGGAGAACTGGATGATAGTGAAGGGGAGAAGAGTGGTTCAAAAATTGTGAGTTTTTTTTGGGTTTGGGGGAAGGAGCATGTTTACATCAACTCAGCAGATTGAAGGGGAAAACAGTAACTTCTTGTGTGCTGGGAGGGAAGAGGAATGCTATTTTAAACAGGTTGGGAATGGGGAAAGATGATTATCAGCTTGAACCAGGTGTAGGGGGTTAGGAGTGCCGGATTAAATTGAGTGGCACAGGGAAAAGCATGTCAGTACAAGGCTAACCATGCAAAACCTCTTGTGGGATCCAAACAGAAAACTGTTTAGCCTCACTAAATTCTGGACTGAGGTTGCCTCAAAGCCACTTCACACAGGACACCAGCAGCCCACAAAGGAAGGGTTCATTTATCCCCAGGTCCCAAGATAAAATGGCAGTGTGCTAACTGCACCACCCTGACTCTCATGCCAAATGGAACTGTTCATCTCATCAGTAAAGACTTGATTTGTAATCCACACGTCAGAGGGCTGATTTTTACCCAATGGTGCCCCAGGAATTGATTTTGATTAGAATCTTAGAAAGTTTACAGCACAGAAAAAGGCCACTTGGCCCATCCTGTCTGTGGTGGCCAAAAACCGAGCCACCCAGACTAATCCCACTTTTAGTGTTTGATCCACAGCCCAACAGATGCATATCCAGACACCTTTTAAATGAGTTGAAGGCTTCTACCTCTACTACCCTTTCAGGCAGTGAGTTCCAAACCCCCACAACCGTCTAGGTGAAAACATTTTTCCTCATCTCCCCTCTAATCTTTCTACCAAATAGTTAACATCTATGCCCCCTAGTCACTGACCTCTCTATCAAAATAAGTAGGCCTTTCCCATCCACTCTATCCAGGCCCCATCTCAATGAAATCTCCCCTCATCTTATTCTATTCCGAGGAGACCAACCCCAACCTTTCTGATCTTTCCTCACAGCTGCAATTTCCAAGCTATTGGTGGGTTAAATCAGTAAAGTAGAAGAAAAAAACAAGTAGATGACTACAATGAAAGTTGCATCACAACAATTTATAAAAGAAAAATCACTAATTTGCATTTTTGAGAAACAGAGGAAACAAATTCAGGATGGGCAAATCAGAAAAGGACGATCAATATTGACAGCACAATCCAAAGGAGTAAGTTATAGCGTGCAAATCACCTGGTGCCCCTGAACAAGTCAGGGTTACCACTTTAAACATAGGTTAGGGGGGCTGTGGGGTTGCTGGGGTTGAGATGAGGGCACTGAATGGTGCAGTGAGATAGTCGCCTTTTCAACTAGAGATCCAGGTCCACAACTGATGGGATGAAAGTCTCTGTCGATTGACAATAAAAGTTGTCTCGTGACTTGAGTTTCTACCCAGTTCAGGGAGCATCAGCTCACGCCTCTAATTACTCTTGCTTGTGACATTATGGAACAATAACAGAAAGCTAATAGATGACTGATGTGGGAATGAAGAAGTGTTAGACTGGCACAGTAAAAAGGTTTAGATTGAAGCACATTGTTGGGGTAAATTAGAGAATTTAAGAGAAACAAGAATGAGAAAGATCTGCCCATCCCACCAGTCTTCCTTCACCCACAGTCCATGTCTGATTATTATATCCTGGACTTCCCTTTGAACTGATACTTTAGAGAATTCTAATTTCCATCTCCAAACTCCTGTGAATTACAATTAAGCAGCCCAATAGCAAAAACAGAAAATGCTGAAAATACTTTAGACATTAGACAGCATCTGTAGAGGGAGAAACAGAGTCAACATTTCAGTTTCATCATCATCAGTGCTGGGGAAAAACCATCTTCAAGCGCTTACTGTATAGACGGAGCCTCATTTGACATTTTAAAACTGTGGCCTACTTGAAATGGGAATACTCTTTGTTGACTGGGTGATCAAGATAACAAAGTGTTCCATTTCCTGAGTCTAATATCCAATGACAAATAATTCAAATCAAACTTCCCAAGTTAATGGTTTTCCACACAAATGTTCATATATTTGACAGATTATGGAGAAACAATCTGTGATGTTATGATTTGATCTGGTTCAAATTTCTGATCAATTCATTTGTAATTCTACCACTCTTTTGATTCCTTCAGTTGCTTTGAAATATGTTCCTGGAACAAAAACATGTTTAATCATTTAACAAACCGTGCGTATGATTCTAAATTATGTACTTTCTCCTTAATAACATCAATTGTGATTAAATCTCTGAGTTTTTTTTCCATTGAATCAATCAATCTGCCTTTGGTAATTTGAAAAAAAGATTAAGTGAAGTGCGCAACTAAGTTCAGAACTGGAACAGTGCCCAAATCTGGAGCAGGATTTGAATATTGAGCATAATCTAGCATGGAGCCTCAGGCGGGAGCAGACCTTAAAGCTGAAGTGGGGCCAGAGTGGAACTGAATTTGGCCTGAGACATGAAATAAAGAAAGAAATGAAGGGGACCTGTCAGGCTGGAACTAAATCCAGGGCTGTATTGCGATCTGGGGCTGAAGCAAAAAATCTGTTTCAAGATGTGTACAGTTTGTGTCAGCCTTGACATGGGGCTCCACCCATGTTCCTAGAGATAAATCCTGCTTGGCAAAGTATTTATACGCTGTATCTTAGAAAGAATTTGAGAAAACAGAGTTAAATCAGCACCAGCAGTCAGTGTCACCATCGTTTGGACAATATTTTTGATTTCTATCCATTTCTGGAAATTTTGGAACCCCCTGAGAAAGAGTCAGGGTGATGGTCAGCGGGAGTTACTCTGCTCAGTAGTGTGGAAGGCTGGGTTAACATCTATAGACAGACTGTCTGTAATACAGGACAGTGATGGAGGAGCTACCGAGTCCAATTGTTCGAGGGAACCTATTTAATACGACTGCTGTAAATTGCATGTAAAGGCATAATGAGGGAAGTGTGACAGCAGGGGAGTGTAAATCTTTCTGATTCTTCTTTCCATACAGAGAAAAATGAACTAACACTATTTTTTAAATGAACACCACGTTCTGTTGAACATTGGTCTTCCACCTCAAAAAGTGTTTAACTTCAATATTGAAAGGAAGAAGCAACAACAACTGGCATTTATATAGCGCCTTTAATTTAGGCAAATGCCCCAAGGTGTTTCATAGAGGCGTGAATGGAAGTAAATGGATGTTGGGCTGAAGAAGGAGATGCTGAGAGTGGTGCCCAAAAGCTTGGTCCAAGACTTAGGCTTAAGGAGGGCCTGACAGGAAGAGCGAGAAGTGGGGAGGCAAGGAAACTCCAGACTGTGGGGCCTAAGCCACTGAAGGCATTGTTACCAATGGTGGGCAAAGGGACAGGAAAATGGGCGAGATGCCAGAGTCAAAGGAATTGAGAATTTGGGGTTTGGGGAATGGTATTCTAAGGCTAGAGGACGTTACAGAGATTGGTGGGGTTGGGTGGTGGGCAGGGGGGAGGTACAGGGTGGCAGGGAACAGGTCATGAAGGAATTTAAAAGATAAGAATAAAAATTTTAAGTTGGAGGCATTCGGGGACAAGGAAGATCAGCGAGCAAGCTTATCAGAGCTTGATGTGGGATAAAACATGGGTAGTTCAGTTTTGAGGAGGTCTTGCAGCGCAGTGATTAGTGTTCCTGCCTCTGAGTCAGAACTCCAGGTTCAAGTCCCGTCCCAGGGCTTGATAGCCAAGTAAGGTGCGTTCATAACATGGCCAAACAGGTTAAGAATCAACTTGCAAATTCTTCCAACACACGCCAATGGCAGGCGGTACAAGTGGAGGAGATTCCTGGTCAGCCATGTGATGGAAAGAAAGTTGGAACCTCTACCATCACTATCCAAATTTCCAGAGTAGAACATGCATGGAATGAAGTGCACGGTGCCGCAGCAACCTGAACGCCCCGAATGAACTGTGACACAACACCAGTAGAGGTTTGAGTGAGCTGAAGTTTACGCTGGAGAATGGGAGGCTGCTCAGGAAAGGATTGTAATAGTCAAGTCTGGAAGTGGCAAAGGCATGGATAATGTACCTGCTGCCAAGGGATGGTCTGTACAAGCTGTGAATAGTGGCTCTGGCCTATATGGATGCAATGGGAGACACAAGATAATGGGCAGAATTTTCTGCCTGTTGGGCGGGCGGGCCTGACCCAATCTCTCGTGGGCGGGGAGCTGATCCCCACCGGAGAAGTGGACTGTGCCACAATTTTATGTGGGCGGGCCAACTAAGGCCCGCCCAGTGTGACGCCCGGTGGGAAGCACTATGCGCTCCCTGTGCGGGTGGGGGGGACTCCCCAAAAGCGAGAGTGCGCTCTTTCAATCATATGCACGAGAAAGCGCACATCTTCCTGGGGCTAAGTGCAGCCTCAGGGAGATCGCTTCCTCATTAAAAAATATTAAAAATAGAAAAAAACTTCCCTAACATGTCCTCCTCATGTGACAATGTCATGGGACATGTTCATAATTTACATACTAACTTTATTAAAATTTTTAGAACCCTGCATGAAACCTCATCCCGCCGCTGGATGAAGTTTCATGTTTTCTTTATTTGCGGCCGGGTCTCCTGGCTGACCAGCCAACATTAATGTCGGACGTGCTGGTCTTTTAATTGGTTAAATGATCCTGTCAATGGCCTCAATTGGCCATTGACAGGTCGGTGGGCCCGCAGCTGATTTTGCTGCGCCTCCACCTTCCTGAAAACGTACATGGGGCGGGGTGACGTCGGGGGTTCCGTCTGACATTATCCTGCGTCATTTTACGCGTCGGTGAGCGGGCCCCACCCCCCCTGCTCGCCAACAGCAAAATTCTGCCCAATGAGTCCAATGCTACATATTGGCAAAGACAATTCAGCTATGTTGTTGGTGACACTTAACTGCTAGAAGCACAGCAGGAAAACCCCCAGCGATGCTCAGAGAATTCCAGAGCTTAGATTCTAAATGGCTAAGGGTGGTGGGACAACGGAAATCTGATACACACAATAAGCCAGAATTGAAGGAAGACAAAGGGCTGTAGGGCTGGAGAAGGTTACAGAGATATCAGCGCTATGGGTGAACACCAAGCATACTATACTAACTCTCATACATTCACTGCTGAGGACATTAGTTCCCATGTAAGGGCCCAGCAGCGCAACAGTGTGCTCACACTGCTCAAAGATGCTGGATCACAATCGGCTCTGGGCTATTGCTCCAGGAAAGTGCTGAGTCCATGCAGATGAGAGCCAACTGACTGTAGGAAAGCCCTGTAACAGCAGCTAGCTATCACTGTAAGCTTCGGAGCTCAACAGGGATTACAGGAATCAATGAACTGCAGTGTTTGGGCATCAGGATGGGACCTCGTCATTGTGCTGTCAGTACAGCTCACGAAAGGGACCTCGATGTGATTCAGTCAGCATGCCTGAAATTAGGCCAACAGCAATGCTGGGATCCTCCATTAAACTGATCGGCTTTCCGGAACCTCACAGAATTTGTTCCAATTCTGAGCACTAGGCTTTCATACCACTTTGCTGAATGTTGGAACTTAAAAGAAATTGCGCCACTACAGATTCTCTCAAAAGATGTAAATGTTGACTTTGCAGAACTGGAAATTAGATTATATCCATTTTAAATACCAATGTAAATATTCAGGAGAGATATAAAACAGGTTGCCAATTCACCATCATCCATTTTAGACTATTGCACAAGATCAGAATATAATCTAAAGTGTTTAATTAAAAATAAGAGCAATATATAAAATTGTGCTAGCTGATGCAGTAATGTCATCTGATCACCAGGAATATCTATAACACCAGGTTTAAATGGCTTGCAAGTGTTTGGGAGGAAGTAAAAAGATCAGAGGGAAACAATGAGAGACAGACAGGGCTAGCGAGAGAGAGAGTGAAACAAAGGATAAAGAAATAAAGGGAGACGGTTGAGAACTGAAAAGGGATAGGGATACAGAGGTAGAAAGAGAGCAGGCGATGAGAGAGATACAGAAGTGAGAGGGAGATAGGGAGGTAGAAAGATACCTTGGTAGCTAGACACAAGAAGAGGAAAGTAAGAGAGAAAAAGACAGGGATACTGAGAGACAGTTAAAGTGACAGGAAGAAAGCAAAGTGGCATGAAGTTAGAAAACATTTAAGAGTCAATTAAGGACAACATTTTAAATGATTAAAAAGCAAGCACAAAGGAGGCAGTGGCCTTTATGGTGCCTTTTCATTTCTGCCTTTGAACCGGCCCCAAAATGACAGGGCACAGCTCAGTGGTGATTACCGAAGGCCATGACGTGGAATCCAAAATCTGGTCCCAACAGGAGATTATTTGCCTCATAAAACATCCCATAATTTGACACTAATTGGCACTAACTGTCACCGAGTAATGCAAGTCAGAAAAGCCACAGGATGAATGGCGAGGTTGAGGCTAGAATATCAGGAATAATATCCAGGTTCTTCACTCATCCCCTGCAGAAAGGAGCTTTCAGCTTTTGCTTTGAACCCATTAATGGCAGACTAGCAAATATCAGCAAATTGCTGTGTGTGGTTTTCACTGCAGAATTAGAGAGCTTTGTGGTTCAAACTGTTTCCTGTTTCTGCTTTATAACATTGATCATTAAAAATGTATTGACTCTTTCTCCAAATGTTTTTAAGATGTGGTTGTTTTTTTGAAAACAGGATTGCTCTTTCTCTAGTCCAAATTACGTAGTTGGTGAGTTGTAATCCATTCTTTTGATGAAATACTAGGAAAATTAAAATTCAATCCACTTATGAATCTGAAGTTGGTCTGGTATCTCTATTGCCTGAGAAGTTAGACAGGCGCAGGGCACCTCACTAATAGCACCATCTCTTGGGCAGTCTGTCAAATTACAGGCATTCCAGGATGGTAACTGTCCAACCAATACTTCAACGATTAATGCGATGGTCTTAACAAGGTCGGACCCATAAATCCAAAAAGGAAACAAATCTGCTCAGGGTGTATCAGGCTTCACTGAACAGGAGAAGACAATTAACAGAAAATCTGTTATGTATGGTAACTCCAAAAACATCAAAAGGTATCAGTTAGCATGTACGGCTCACAGTGAAAGAAAGATTACAAATCTGCATTTATATCGCACTTTACTATCAATGAAGCACTGTTCAAAGTGTTATCGTTATTGTATTGTGGGAAATGTGGCAGCCAATTTTGTGCACAGCAAGCTCCCACAAATAGCAATGTGATTAAAAAAAAAACACAGATTATCTGGTCATTAAGTGATGTTGGTTAAGGGATAAATATTGGCCTAGACACCAGGGAGAACTTCCCTGCTCTTGTTCCAAATAATGCCATGCGATTTTTTACGTAGACTTGAAAGCTGTCTCATTCAAAAGATGGGGTACCCCAATACAGTGTAACATTGAGATGTCCAAACTAGAAAGCTCCATTTCTGCCCTGTGCTCAGTCACCTGAGCTCAGCTGGGGCAGAATTAGAAAGATGACATCAGTGTCTCCTAGCTAGGGGAGGGGCAGCCAGGATTATGGCTTCCGCTCACTATCTGTTGACTCTGGCTGGAAAGTGCACAATTGTATGGGCAAATTGCAAGGATCCAGGAGTGGGTTCAGCTGAGATGCCAACAATTGTTCAAAAGCCTACTGGCAATGTACAGACTCAAAGAGGAGGAATGGCCATAAAGGTGACAGCAGCTATGGAACCAACATCTGGGCAAGTGAGAGAGGAAAGGAATATTACAAAGGAAAAGTAACTGTATATGTAAGGAATGCATTGCCACAGGACTGACTCTGAATTAAACTGGGACAGTAACAAATCTGTTTATATCAGCATTCTAGGCTCAGAGACAGGTTTACATATACTTTATTAGTATGCAAATCTAATTATATATAGTTTAAACACAATCATTCTCTTGGTAGCTGCTTTGCGAATGCCACATTTTAAATGTACCTTTGGTAAATTTTCAAACTCTGCTTCAAAAAACAAATGCAACATTTGGAATGTACATTCCCCTAATTTGAAATAGAAATCATTTGTCTTTTGAAAGCTGTAGAGGTCACTGAGCGCTCGTAGGCTGCAAATTCGATTCCCAAGTCATTTGCGACATTTTTAAACTGTGCCCTAGATTTTATCTCATCTAAAAATGTTGCAGGAGGAGACTTGAAGAAGGAGGCTGTTATGTTTTACGACACGGGAAATGTATTTTCTAATTCTTCCTTGAAAGGCACGGTAAAAGATTCAAAGCAGAACAGAGGCAAAGTGTTTAGAATAAGCATAAGGAATAGATTACAGCCGACTGAAATATCTACATGCTAATTCCCCTCCCAACCAGTGACTGCTGGTTTATCAATCCAACTTCAAAGCAATACAATCTCTAGTGCTTCTGAAGCGGGTATATTGATGTAAGTTATATATATGTCAAAGTGAGTACTTACATTTATTATGACCCCAGGATCATTGACTCATAGAATGATGCAGCAAAGAAAGATATCACTTGGTCTATCATACCTGTAGCAGCTCTTTAGCGATTCTATTAGTCCCACACCATACTCTTTCTCTTTAGTCCTGCAATTATTTTCCCCTTCAAGTATTTATTGAATGCCCTTATGAAGGTTATTATTGGTGATGTTTCCACCATTCTTTCAAGCAGCGCATGGCAGCTCATAACACACGGGCTAAAAAAATTTCCCCTCATGTCACCACTTGTTCTTGTGCCAGTTACCTTAAATCTGTGTCCTCTGGTTGCCAGATCAACGGGGAACAGTTTCCCCTTATTTAATCAATCAAAATCTTTCATGATTTTGAACATCTATCAAATCTCCTCTTAACCTTCTCTGCTTTGCATTGGAACAATGATGCCCCGAGTGCTTCATGAGCATCAAAGTACCTTTGAAATGTAGCATAATGTTGGAAAACACGGCAGCCAATTTGCAGACTGCAAGATCCCACAAAAAAAGTAGAACACCCAAAGCTCTAGTCACAAGTTGTGATATTTGCAATTGTGACCAAGACATGGGTTTTCCTCCATTTCAGCTTGTTCACTGTGGTGAATTTGGCAGCTCCCTGTTTCGGTTTCAGCAAGGAGAGACTGGCTTCAGCCAGAGGCTTTGTCCCAGCCAGAAGATGATGAGCTAGAGTGCACCCCATGGTTAATAACTGAGCATCCTGCCAACCTGCTGGCAGCACTGGCACTAAGTTTTGAGAAGTCCCCCACCTAAACTCTCTGGGGCAAAGGATTGGACTTTGAATCACAAGGTTACAAAGAGGAAAGTCAGTCCTGGTTCCTACTTTTGATCATTATCCGAGGTCTCTCCTGGAACATGAGTGTGTCTGGCTGTCGGGTAACACAAGATCAGATTCAATGGTGGTATAATCGTTCAATACTCAATACGTCAATAACCTTTCAATACTCAGTATTCAATACATAAGCCAATGCATCAAGACTGACCGGTTAGATGAGGTACTAGAAGGCAGCACCTGTGCAATCCATACTCCAGCAATAGTAAATACCCTCAGGAGGGGCGAAAGAAATTGGCAATTAGAAGATACACAATTTTCATTGAGATTGAACTCAAGCTTGTTAAGGTTCCATAGGTCAGCAACATGCAAGAGATTTGTTGTAGTCAATGTTCCACCTACCATGCAGCTGATAGTTAAGGGCAGAGTTTTCCCACAGTGTGTTCTGAAAGCTTGTGGGAAAATTCAGCCATTAACTGTCAGCTGAATTGTAAGTAGAACATCAGTTTCCTTTTTTCAGCTCTCACCCCACAGCGCCTCAAGGATCTTGAAAGCTTCCAAGAAAAATTATCTGTCATCTACTAATCCACAGAATAAAAGGTTGGTGCAGTGTTGTAACTTACATCCAGACACAACACAACATGTCACTGAGTGATGGGAACAGGTCCACATGGGCTTAAAACAAATATCAGGGAGAGCTTTCCCACCCCAAAATTAATAGATGGTTATGTGGGAATAGTCGTTCAGGCAGAATGGTGAAGGAAAAAACGTTAGGCAGTTTCGAAATGCAGCTGGAGAAGGGAGACTGAGGGTAGCAGGATGCTGTCACCAGGGCTCCTGACTGGGGACCAGTATTTTCCCACATGGGCAGCATTTGTCTTGTGAGGGCTTCATGCAAAGCTTCAATTTGGGGCCAACTTAATCTGGTGTCGAGTCTGACTTGACATCAGAGAAAAATACAGAATTCCCCACTGAAAACATTCATCTTTCTCTCCAAACACTGATCAAAATGCTACATCAATTCCAGCATTTGTTGGTTTAATCTTCTTCATGCGTATGACATTTTGCAGCTTTACATGACAAAGTCCAGGATGTGCAGCCAAGCCACAGCACTGTGCGGGGTTAGGTGAATTGCTCTGAATCCTACAGCAAATTTTCGTAGACTACATCCATTCACAATGTGGTGAACAATCAGATCTGGGTGACCACAATCACGCGCTGCGCTGTTCTCGAAAGTCCATTTGTGGAAGAGATGTGATGTCCTTGCACGGAGAGTGTGGATTCTATGGTCTGTGTACCACTGTTTGGGGGAGGCAGAAGTGGGGTGGGAGATGAAAACCTTCAAATTGTCCACCTTTTTAACAAATATCATCATTTCAACTTGTCACATGTGTAGCTCAATTATTACATATCTTGTAGTGCAGAGAGAACATAAGAACAGAAGAACATAAGAACTAAGAGCTGGAGCAGGCAATTCAACTCCTCAAGCCTGCCCCACCATTCAATACGATCATGGCTCATCTCATTTCAGCCTCAACTCCAATTTCCCACCCTCTCTCCGTAACCTTTCAACCCGTTATTAATTAAAAATCTGTCTATCTCCTCCTTAAATTTATTCAGCGTCCCGGCATCCACTGCACTCTGAGGTAGTGAATTCCACAGGTTCACGAACCTTTGAGAAAAGTAATTCCTCCTTATCTCTGATTTAAATCTACCCCCCCTTAGCCTAAAACTATGGCCTCCCATTCTAGAATGCCCCACAAGGGGAAACATCTGCTCCACATCCACTTTGTCTATCCCCTTTAGCATCCTATATACCTCAATTAGATCTCCTTTCATCCTTCTAAACTCTAGCGAGTATAGGCCTAAATTGTTCAATCTCTCCTCATAATTCAAGCCCCGCATCTCTGGAATCAATCTAGTGAACCTCCTCTGAACCGCCTCCAATGCAATTACATCTCAAGTAAGGGGACCAAAACTGTGCACACTACTCCAGGTGCGGCCTTGTACAGTTGCAACAACACTTCCCTATTTTTATACTCTATTCCTTTCGCAATAAGTGCCAAAATTCCATTTGCCTTCCTTATTACCTGCTGTACCTGCATACTAGCTTTCAGCAATTCATGCATGAGGACACTCAGATCCCTCTGCACTGAAGCATTCTGAAATTTCTCTCCATTTAAATAATAAGTCGCCTTTTTATTCTTCTGATCAAAATGGATAACTTCACACTTATCCACATTAAACTCCATCTGCCAAATTTTGGCCCATTCACCTAACCTGCCCATATTCACTTGTAAATTTCTTATTTCTTCATTGCAACTTACTTTCCCAACTATTTTGGTGTCATCGGCAAATTTAGCGATAGTACCTTCTATCCCTGAATCCAACTTATTAATATAGATTGTAAATAGTTGGGGCCCAAGGACTGAACCCTGTGGCACCCCACTAGTTACAGCTTGCCATCCAGAAAAAGACCCATTTATCCTGACTCTCTGCTTTCTGTTGGTTAGCCAATCCTCTATCCAAGCTAGTATATTACCCCTAATTCCGTGTGATCTTATCTTGTGTATTAATCTTTTGTGCGGCACCTTATCAAAGACCTTCTGGAAGTCCAGACGCAACTACATCTACAGGATCCCCATTATCCACTTTGCTTGTCACATCTTCAAAGAACTCTAGCAGATTAGTCAAACACGATTTACTCTTCATAAAGCCATGCTGACTCTGATGGATTGCATTTTGACTTTCCAAATGCCCCATTACTACTTTTTAATAATGGATTCCAACAATTTCCCAATGACAGACATTAAACTATCTGGTCTATAGTTTTCTACTTTCTGCCTCCCCCGCTTTTTGAATAAGGGCGTTATATTAGCATTTTTCAAATCCACTGGAACCTTTCCAGAATCCAGGGAATTTTGGAATATTATAGCCAATGCATCCACTATCTCCACTGCTCTTCGCACTTACCAATTAAATGTGAAAGGTATATCATGAGCAAAACATAACTGTGTCAAGAACTGCCAAAGACCACGTTAGTTTAATGGCAAAGAGTTGAGATTAAATTAGCCTGCATTTTTTTTTAGTCATTTTTAGAGACATCCTTAAATGAATGGGGAGTGTGTGCTCCCTAGCAGTATTGGCAGGATTGGGAGTGGGGAAAAGAGATAATCTCACCCTAGGTTCCTGCCCTCAGTGACACTTTCATGGTTTATTTTAACGCTCACTAGCTGGGCTCTCACTTGGCAGAGGGGGGTGAACTGTAGCCTGGCAACAGTATGCAGAGGAGAGAGAAAGCTTTTACTTTTCTTTTCAGAGGTGGGATGAAACCAATGAAATATGTAAATTGTTAGGGTGCATATTAGGTGCACCAATCAGACCAGTTATGTGTTAGTTGAAATTTCAGAGTCAATTCATTGGGTTAAAAGATATTACAGGACATTTCAGAGATTAAATAAATTAAGTGCATGTCAACTGAGATTAAAGCACAAAGAACCAATACAAAGGAAGTCCAGTTCCAAGTAACCACTACCTCTAAATTAATACTTTCAAATAATGATGAGCCATTTGTTGAGTCAGCACAGTTACAGGAGTTAGTTCACCCGACTGACTTCAGCCACCTCTTCCTTCATGTTGCTAAACCATTTTATACAAATTAGGTGAATAAATTTTTTTTTATGTCTTTTCTAGGTTCTTATTGTATCACTATCACCTCCTTTCTCTCCACAAGCCTTGACAGGTTGAAAGGAAGTAAAACAATTCATTTGCCCTGTGTTCCCAGACTGACTGTTGCATTTCTGATTCACTGTCTATAAGAGAAATTTCACTACAAGATGTTATTGAATCAGTTGTTTCTTATACACATAATTGGAACAATTGCTTGTTGACTTTCCTGAGAATGGCTGTATAACACAGGGAATGGAGACCTTGGATTCACATTAGGCCTATTCTGCTTTCATCCACACCAACATAGATATAGAATAAACCTCCCCCTGCACTGTCCATACAAGCGCTTCAAGGCCATGCACAACACAAGTTTGATACAGAGTGAAACTCCCTCTACACTGTCCCATATGCACACTATTAAGAAAGACAGATTTGCATTTATATAGCACTTTTCATGACCACCAATGTCTCAAAGTGCTTTACAGCCAATTAAGTACTTTTGAAGCGTAATCACTGTAGTAATGTAGGAAATGCAGCAGCCAATTTTGCACACCTTAAACTCCCACAATCAGCAACGTGCTAATGACTAGATAATCTGTTTTTTGTGATGCTGACTGAGGGATAAATATTGGCCAGTACACTGCAGATAATTCCACTTTTCTTCAAAATACTACCATGTGATCTTATACACCCACCAGGTTGGGGAGATTGAGCCTTGGTTTAACACCTTATCTGAAAGTCAGCATCTCCAACAGAGCTGCACACCTCCAGTGCTGCACTGGAGTGTCAGCCTTCATTTTTGCGCTCAAGTCTTACAGTGGGACTTCGATCCAGAGCCTTGTGAATCAGAGGTGAGAGTGCCACCAATTGAGCCACCACTGGCCAATAAGAATTAATTGAAGTTTTAGAATCAGTTGATCTCTTTCTTCACTATCATGCATTCCAGGTCAGGTACAGTGCAGGTTACAGGCAGACTAAAGCTCCATCTACACTACACCATGCACTTCCAAGTTAAACACAGCACGAGTTAATAGTGGATTGGAACTCCTCAAGTATTCCCAGATTAGGTATAGCAAGGGTTAGATGTAATCTTAAATCCAAACCACAGAAAAAACTTCTCCTCTAATGAGCCACATTCCCTATTCCAAGTGACCTTGCAGGCTCCGTGAATGTGATTCTAACTTACAGCCATATTGTAGAAAGAGCTATGCCGTAGAGAAATTGAGCTGAAGCCTTTCCGATAGCAAAGAGAAAAGACCCCTCAGGGATAGAGACAATTGCAGGTGCCAGAGGCAAATGGTCAGTGGATTCACATAGTCACTCCTGAGTGTTTCTCTCTGAGCCTTTGGTTGAACCAATTTCCAATACAAGAGTCAGAATAATGTTACTCTGTGCTCTGTTCCGAGGTTGAATGACAAATTGCACCATCCTCAACACAGATAACAAGGAATCATTGGGGCGCTTGTTAGATTGTTGTGCATTTCAGACAAATAGTTATTTCAATTCTCCACTGAGCATAGAGGTAGAGAGCAAAGAAGGGAATGCAAGAAAATTCTTTTCTCAAGTAGTTAGTGCTGCCTTAGTAGAAGTTTAAATAGGTAGACAGTGTGTGGACTGCAAATCTCTCGAATTTCCTCCTTTTCTTTCAGAATAGTTGTTTTACCAACCAGCAAATACATTAACCTAGATCTTTTGGAAGGAGACTGAAGGATTAGACAGCAGTTTCGGCATGACTAATAGTGTATATTATCTATGATCATTAGGCTCCAAATTAAATGATAATCCACAGTCATCCAGGGAGAAATATATGAGAAGTTGGTAAAAATTAAGAGTGTATTTGAAAAAGGGACAGTGCTAGACTGGGGAAAGCGCAGGTTGCAGGGGTCAGTGTTATCCCTGTTATTCTTTATCTATATTATAATGGTTTACAACTTGGATAGCTAAACTGAATGTTTTGGGATGTCACTGGCCTTTACTGCAAGGGTATTGGAGTACAGGAAGAAGTCTTGCTACAGTTGTGTAGGGCTTTGGTGGAATACTGTGTGCAGTTTATCGGTGTACATATTTAAGGAAGGCTGTACTTGCATTGGAGGTAGTACCAGAGGTTCAGTAGATTAGTCAATGGGCTGACAGGGTTGTTCTATGATGAGAGGCTGAGTAAATTGGGTCTAACTCTCTGGAGTTTAGAAGACTGAGAGGTAATCTCATTGAAACATACAAGAGTCTGAAGGGCCTTGGCAGGGTAGACACCCAGAGATTACTTCTGCTGGTCGGGGAATCTAAAACACAGGTGCACAGTCTCAAGGTGAGGGGCTGATCATTTAGGAATGAGGCGACCATAATAAGACTATAAGACATAGGAGCAGAAACTAGGCCATTCAGCCCATCGAGTCTGCTCCGCCATTTTTGAACCCCATTCTCCTGCCTTCTCCCCGTAACCTTTAATCCCCTTACCAATCAAGAACCTATCTATCTCGATCTTAAATACACTCAATGACTTGGCCTCCACAGCCTTCTGTGGCAATGAATTCCATAGATTCACTACTCTCTGGCTAAAGAAGTTTCTCCTCATCTCTGTTCTAAAAGGTCTTCCCTTTACTCTGAGGCTGTGCCCTCGGGTCCTGGTCTCTCCTACTAATGCAAACAGCTTCCCCACATCCACTCTATCCAGGCCTTTCAGTATTCTGTAAGTTTCAATCAGATCCCCCCTCATCCTTCTAAACTCCATAGACCCAGAGTACTCAAACATTCCTCATATGTTAAGCCTTTCATTCCTGGGATCATTCTCGTGAACCTCCTCTGGACCTTCTCCAGGGCCAGCACATCCTTCCTGAGATACGGGGCCCAAAATTGCTCACAATATTCTAAATGTGGTCTGACCAAAGCCTTATAAAGCCTCAGCAGCACATCCCTGCTTTTATATTCTATTCCTCTCGAAATAAATGCCAACATTGCATTTGCCTTCCTAATTATCGACTCAACCTGCAAGCTAACCTTCAGAGAATCCTGGACTAGGACTCCCAAGTCCCTTTGCACTCCAGATTTCTGAATTCTCTCCCCATTTAGAAAATAGGCTATGCCTCTATTCTTCCTACCAAAGTGCATGACCTCACACTTCCCCACGTTGTATTCCATCTTCCACTTCTTTGCCCATTCTCTTAACCTGTCCAAATCCGTCTGCAACCTTCCCGCCTCTTCAATACTACCTGTCCCTCCACCTATCTTTGTATCATCTACAAACTTAGCCAGGATGCCTTCAGTTCCTTCATCTAGATCATTAATGTATAAAGTGAAAAGGTGTGGTCCCAACACTGACCCCTGCGGAACTCCACTAGTCACCGGCCGTCATCCTGAGAAGGACCCTCTTATCCCCACTCTCTGCCTCCTGCCAGACGGCCAATCTTCTGGTGAGCAATGACTTCACTCAAAGGGTTGTGAATCTTTGGAATTCTCTACCCCGAGGGTTGTGGATGCTCCATCATTGAATACATTGAAGGCTGAGATAGACAGATTTTTCATCTCTCAGGGATTCAAAGGATATGGGAAGCTGGCAGGGAAGTGGCGTTGAAGCCTGAGATCAGCCATGATCGTATTGAACGATGAATCAGTCTCAGTGGGGTGTATGGTCTACTCCTGCTCCTATTTCTTGTGTTCTTGAGGGCATGAAGAGTCAACCATATAATGTAATCACAGATGCAGGCCTGACCGGGGCTGGGAGGGGTGCTGGGGGGGAGTTGGGGGGGGTGGGGGGGAGTTGGGGGGGGTGGGGGGGTGGTGGGGGGGGGTGGGGGGGTGGGGGGGTGGTGGGGGGGGTGGGGGGGTGGTGTGTGGTAACAGGACATGAGAGAATCAGCTGGGTTTTTACAAAAAGATCTGAACGTGATGCAAGCCAAAAATGATCAGATTTATTGAATTCAATTTTACACCTTGCAATGGTGGGGTTTGAAAGCACAACCTCTGGATTACTTGTCCACTTCTATAATCACAATCACTACACAACCACACACATTGATATTGCAGTAGAAGAGTTAAGATGTAATTAAGCGGTATGGGTAAGGTCAATCCGAAACATTACTGGAATTTTTCGCGGAGGTGATGCCCCGCCACTTGGTTGAAAAGTCCAGGTGAGCCGTCCCTCCACCGGGTTGGGAAGCCATGGCCTGATCCTATGGCCATCTGGCTGTTAAGTGGCTCAAACTGTGGTTTTGCCCCCGTTTATGAGCATGGCCCGCCTCCATGAGCTGCTGACCAATCAGACAGCCAGCAGCTCTCCAGATCCAGCAGTGCCACTGTGAGCGGTGGCCACTGCTGGGACTGCAGTCAGTTCCCCCCATGAGGAGCAGCTTGAAGCCAGACTGCAAGGCTAGTCCGGTGGTTTTGCCAGGGCCAGCCAAGCAGGTGGGAGTGGGGGTGGGGGCACAATTGGAAGACTGGGGTTGGGGGCTTGGGGGCGGTGGTGGAGACAAATGGGGTTGACAATCACTGGTGGGCAGGGTGTCCTCCATTGGCATGCCCCCCCTCACACTGGTCTGCAGCCAGGCCATCAAGGTTTAACTGCCAGCCTTGGCACATGGCATGAGCATCCCCTGCCACTGGGAAAATACCAGTGGTGATGGGAGGAGGCCCTTGTGGCTGTAAATTACCCACTGAAGGGCCTAAATTGACCTAAGGATGGGTGGGCCACCCGACACATCACTGGTAAAGTTCCAGTGGAGACAGGTGGGTGACGGGCACAGTGTCCCCACCATGCCACCCAATTTTAAACCTGCCACAGCTCCCAATCCAATCCCAGGGTAAGTCTGGCCACTTTTTCAAAGTACGTCAAGGATATAGGACCAGGAGTCCAAAATAAAAAGAGTGAAAATGAAAATTAAGAGATATCAGGGAGAACATTACTTGAAGAGTGTAAAATCTCTGGAATAGTCTGCCAGTTGGGAAGAAACAAAAACATTAGGGGCATTCAGAGTTCAGCCAAGTATTATAATGGGAGGGTGTATGTGCTATAGGGTTGAGCTGGTTAGGTCAAGTGACTTTTTTTTTGTCATCCCTTTCCTGTTCTTTTATGCTCCCTCTTACCCCCTCAGGCTATCCTGCCTCCCATAGATCACAGGCTAATAAAAACCCAAACTTAGCCTCACATCTTGATTCATCTCATTTAGTCTCCAAATCGTTTCAACTTGTGTCCAACAGAATTAAAATATGTTCCAATAGGAAGGCAGCGCATTTTGGGTTTTGTGTTATTGATTTGCACTGAGCTGGTATAAAGGGGAAGCTTTTAAAATTCCATTAACATGAGCATGGCAAAAAGGGTGTTCCTTCTTTCTCTTCACAGTCTTCTCTTTGAACTCTGCAAGCAGAGACTGCCTGTTACAGCCTGAGTTCAGCAGTCAATAAGACAGTGCTACCCAGGGAGCTAACAGGGCAACTCTCACAGCACAGCCATGCACAAACCCAGTCAGAGAAATTAGAAAACTTTGGCAATTCTTCACCCAATAATTAATTAGTCAACTCCTTTTCCTGGTGTGGCCAACATATGAGCCTCCACTCCTTGACTCTCTAGCAGAACCTGGGCATTCAATAATGGTAGGAAATCCAGAACTACAGCATGGGTTGAGGCCATTTTTAGGGGCAGCTGGAAGATGCACCCTGATCATGACACTGTGGAAATGCAACATCATTGCATGGATAACAACTAAGTCCCAGACCAAAACTATCTCCCAAGGATTTAGGTCTTTTTCTCCCAGTTGCATTTAACTGCAACGGACCAGAACTCAAAAGCATAAGAAAGGTCAGAGATTATAAAAGTTCATTCCTACATCAATTTTTCCATTGAATGAACACGATGACGAGGGGATTAGGTGAGTGCCTTTGACCTCTAGGCCCTGAGTTCAAATTCAGTCCAGACTGCTGAGATGCAAGTCTCCACTGTCTGTTGGCTGTAACAGTTCCAAGTGAAATTAACCTGAAAAGTGTCAACCACTTCTTAACGGACATGTCTATAGAGCAATTTGCTACCAGTTGGTAATTTCAATAAGAAATGTCACAAGAATGCTGATAAGGAGAATGGAGAAAAATATTACACATGTGAAGTGCACCATAATTTTCTGAGGTTGGGGTGGAGGCAGATTGCTGGAGCAGTGTAGTTGGAGCATCTTGCTTTCGACCTGATTATGTTGTACTTAATGCTGTTAATGGGAAGAGACCCATTCCCCAGGATTAATAAAAACTACCTTGAAGAGCACAAAAGTTTACTTAAAGTTATTAAAAATCTCTCTCATTAGAATGGCTCTCTGATACATTAATTTTCCCATCAAAGCGCATCTCACTAATACATTAGCTTTTACCAACAAAATCCATTCTTATTGTACATTAACAGTCCAAATGACTTAATGTATTAACTCTTGTATCAAAGCACATCCCTCTTGTACATTAACTTTTCCACTGAAGCCTATTCCACTACTAGCTCTTCCATTGTGGCTCATAACCCTACTGTCTCAACTCTCCTATCAAACTCCCAAAGCATTCTGTCCCACTGAAGCCCATCAGTACTTAACCCTCACGTTCTTCTAACACATTAATCCTCCCACTTAAGCTTACCATCGGCTAAATTTACTCTCCCCCACTGAGGAAGCTCATTCCTCTGAAACATTAACACTCTCCCTGAAGTCTATCCCTCCAGTACATTACGCTCCCATTGAACCACATTCCCTTTCTATATTAATTCTCCTATCATGGCATCTGTATTTCTGAATAATTGCAACATTTTTCTCACAACCTTCTGCTCTATCATTTATTCCAGCTATTTCTCACCATTGGAGTAAAGCTATTTTCATGATATTTGTGTATATTTACTTTTTGATCTTATCTAGTTCTAACCTCTGGCCTTACTTTCTTGATTGAATTTGAAGTAATATTCCAGGTTTCTCCTTTCTATGCCACTTAATATGTTAAATATCTTGATGAGGTTTGCTGCCTTAACCATATCTATGATGAAAAATCTGAGTTTTTGACTTTCCTTGTTACCCATTACGGGACCAATCTTATTGTTCCACTTGACACTCATTCCAATTTAGGCATATCATTTTGTGGTTCACTTACCAGAATCAAATTGTTTCTGATTGACATTTGATGGTGATTGTGGAGCCTTAACATAAATCTCTGGACTTGTATTATGCTGTGTTTGCTGTATACTCAGCTTCCTACTAGCCTATTCCATTGATTTGCTGCATAGTGTATTGTCACTTCCAGCTCCATTTCTGCATCTTGCTATATTAGTTCTGTTTTCCAGCACACCCCGAATGACATCACCCATGTCCTATTTTGTAGGAAGTCCTACTCATTTATAATGCCAGTCGTTGCCTGGTTCCCAGTCCTGACTGAAAAATTCAGGCCATTAACTCTGTTTCCCCTCTCCACATGAGTTTTTCCAGCACTTTCTGTTTTTGTTTCTAATATCTTGATCATCTCTGCTGGACGCTCGATTCCCCCCCTTTTCTAAACCATTTATCTGTGGCTTGTGTGCAGATAGCCCTTCTGACCCCCATCTCAGCTCTGGGAAAATGAGACGGTGCTGGCAAATCAGTCCATCGGCTGGTGGTATGAATTTTCTCACCAATGCCTCAGTACTCACCCCCCACATGGAAGCAAAAATTAAACCCCAGGAGTCCAGGCACTAAAGTTTGTGGCACCCCTTCCAAAACTATCCCATCTTACAATTTTCACATGTACTTTCCACTTTGAAGATTTCCTCAAGCAGTGCAATGATCTGCCTCATACACCTGTGGCTCTTAGTCACTCTTCTGTGTTTATGCTTCTCAAACATATTTAAAGTAGGATTTCTTTGAACTAAGGTTCTTGATTATAGGCTGATCTCTTATTTTATGGAAGTTACTGGTTAGTAATGTTGGTTTTATCATGAAGAGTGCATTGTGGAGAGTTATGGCCTTTTGCAAACTAGAAGACCAGAAATTTAAATTATGTTTGATGTGCAGTATTTCATAGTGTAACAGGGAGAGAGGGGCTGGAAGAATAACAGATTGACTCCTCATCGTTCAAGCTCCTTTTGACAATCATCTTAGTTTCCCGCAGTAAACATATTCATGCAGCAAATGAAGTCACAAATTAACTCACGTTCCAACTCTTAGGTGCTAACACACTTTAATACATTTCAATTTCCCTAATTAATTAGCCATCGGAGTCAAGCTCAGCACTCAGTCTTGCATATTAATCAATTAAATCATTTTCAGAATTTTCATAATCATGTGAAAGGTTACTAATTAATTATCCAAACTGACACACCACAGATGTACAAATAATTCAACATCCTAAATACAAAACCAGCGATTAGAAATCATTTCACAGATTTAAAATAATTATATCAGAATATTGACACCAGCCCCAGGCTTAAAATCCAAGATTGCACTAACCATGCTGAACCAATGACTCACCAAAAATAATGCACAAATCCCTCAGATCCAGTGAGTTCTATGTTATCACAGCTACCACATTACAAGACACAGCTTTTGACAAGTTTGAAATACGTGATGGGATTAGTTCCCCATTTCACAAGTCAATTAACTCAACTGGTCCTACATGAGGCCTGATCCTCTCAGTGAAACATTCCTCCAGAACATACCCACATATTCACCAAATGTTCATCAGTGTACTCTTAATATGCCACTGGCTCTGTATTAGATCCTTGGTAAGATGTATTCCCTCTGCCAAACTAGATCAAGTCAGGTGCGTTTCCTGGTTCCCAAATGTCTATGAGGATCTTCCCATGCAGGACTCCAATGTGGAGCAATGTAATACCAAATAACTTCAATGCAGCTTTTGAGTTGAACTAATTAATCCTGAAAGCACAAATAGAGACAGATTGTTCTAGAATACTCTTTTTTTCTTGAGGAAGCATCAGTACATACAGTGGAGCAAGGCTTCTTTTGGTAGCTATCCGTTAACATTCACTGGATTACTGTGGCCAAAGGCTGGAAGCAGACCCTAAAAGGATGTTGTGTTGATAAGATTCACCTGTTTCAGAGTTTGGATTTTGTTGGTAGTTTTGCTCCTAGTTGTTGATTTGAAGATGCTTGGAGGTGCTGAACCAGACATCGGCAAGTTTACCACTCAGGTGCTGATTAGATGCAGTTTTCACAGAGTGGCATATTGAGCTCCTCACATCCACTCCCATTGAAGGAATGGAATGTTGAAACCTGGCTCACAGGGGTGCATTGCAGGATGGCTCAGAGATTGAAGGTGAGGGTGCACAGGTGATCAAATGCAGCACTGGAGATACAGGAGGAGAAGGTCCAGAGGAGGAAGGTGTTATAATATGCCTTTGAGGGATAGCAGCATGACATCACTGGAAAGGAAGTGTGTCATGTGATCCAGTCATAGTTTCACTTTTGCCTTTAAGCAGAGCACACATACACACACACACACACACACACACAGAGCTCTGCTGCTGATGTCTTCAAACTTTCGACTGAGGAATAAATGTTCCCATGTGCCTAATCCAAATAAATGAACACAACGTGATTACCCAATCCCTTTTGAGAGATTGGTGCTTTTATGTCATTATAACAACATGACAAGCGGAATTCTTATAGCTGGGGGGGAGGGAAGGGGGGGAAACGAGTCGACCTCCTCCTCTTACTATTCGCCTTTCTTGCAACAGTTGGTGCTACTCTGTCTGGTGGCATATCCTCCTCCGTCTTTTCATCAAGATCAAAGTGAACCCCTAGAGGGATGCCAAGGGCCACCCCTTCTCTTTATGGCTCCTGTAAGGTCATCTGATGTATTATCTTCTTATGTGGCTCGATGTCATACTTCATTTTGTAATGCTGCTGTGAAGCACCTTGGAATGTATATGGAAAAGGTATTATATAAATATTCAGAGAATTTCTGGAATAAATGTTGCTCAACTTTAGGTGAAGTCTGGACAAAGCATTGCATAAAGTCTCCTGATGTGTTTCAAAGGTCCTCTCCACAGCTCCACAAGCAAGTGAACATGAATTAGTGAGTATCCCTTCAAGTAGTGTTTCAAATCTACATTAAAGCTGTATTTCCTCATAACTCATCATTAAGAGACAGGGTTTGGATAAGCACTCACCAACAAAATGCCACACAACATCTTTAATGAGGACTAGTGGGCCTTTTAAGTGACAAGCCACCCCTTAATGAGCCTTTGGACAGTCACTCATAGTGCAACCCCCTACCCCTTTGTTACATTAACCACAGTCTAAGCCAATGTTGCAGCTTAAGACCACAACTTGGCCAGCTCGGAAGCTGTTTAGTGGCATGGGTATGTGGGGAAAATGGTGTCACCCAACCCCACCCTAATCTCTAGTACAACCATAACTATGATCTTTTAAAATAGCATATGTGGAAAATGCCCCTGCTATACTTAGAACGTTACTGTCATAGAAATCAGATAAACTCTTCTCCCACAATCTCTTTCACTTCATATAAATAGTGCACATTCTATAATCCTTCTTTTGTTTACTCTGATTTTCACTGTTTTCAGGTAACACTACTCACAAGATTGGCAGGGACAATGCTGTTATGGGACTTGCCAGATGGGGAAAAATAATTTTTGGCATTTGCACTGAAGTTCTCACGGCTTTGATTACACCGTCTAGCACAAGATGCTAAATGGAGGTGGCTGCTATCCAAAGAGGAAACGTGCAAAGTCACTTCCTCTCATATGCCGAATACACAGTAAAAAAAATTCCTATTTATGAAATCAGTTATAGTATCAAAGTAGGAAATGATGCCCCAAGAAAAGAACTTAAACTTTGTCAGTAATTTGACCACAGTATCTCATTGAGATGCTTTGTAGTGTCTGGATGAGATAAGGAGAAAACTTAAAATGACTCTTCACAGCTTCGGCATTTCATGGGGTTTGATGGTAAAAGGCTTGTTGTGCTTGCAAATTAAAGGCTTCATTCTGAAGGTCTTCAAAGGTGAATTGTGAGTCCGTCATGAAAGCCAGGAGAAGCTAATGTGAGCACCACAGAAAATGTTGACTGATGGGCCAAAAGCATATGGGAGTGCAGCCATGAAAGGCAAAAAATGGGGTTGCACTCACACTTCGGAGTCACAAAATCATGCACCCAAGGCCCATTCTAGAACTTGAGCACATAATCAGAACTTACATTCCAGTTTACAACTTGTTATAACTGTACAGGGCATTGCTGAAACTATACCTAGAGTACTGTGGGCAGTTCTGGTTACCTTACTTGAGCAGGGACAAGCTTGCATTGGAAGCAGTTCAGAGAAGGCTCACTAGGCTGATTTCTGGGATGAAGGGATTGTCTTATGGGAAAAGGTTGAGCTGGTTGGGCCTATACTCATTGGTGTTTAGAAGAATGAGATGTGATCTTATTGAAACATATGAGGTTCTAAGGGTGTTGATAGGGCAGATGCTGAAAGGATGTTTCCCCTCTGTGGGGAAACCTAGAACTAGGGGGCACAGTTTCAAAATAAGGCACCTCCCATTTAAGACGAGATGAGGAGGAATTTCTTCTTTCAGAGGGTTGTTAGTATATGGAAGTCTCTATCTTTGACAACGGTGCAGGCCAGGTCATTGAATATATTCGAGGCTGAGTTAGATAAATTTTTGATTGACAAGGGAGTTAAGGGTTATGAGGGGCAGGCAGGAAATGGAGTTAAGGCCACATCAGATCAGCTATGATCTTATTGAAGGGTGGAGCAGGTTCGAGGGGCCAAATAGCCTTCTCCCGCTCCTATTTCTTATGTTTTTACTGGCAGGATTTTTAGGTTGGCGGGTGAGGGCAATCGGTGGGCCCAGCAGTAGCCGGGGACTGGTCTGCTGACCGCAATCAGCCCCCGACTGCGATTTCACATGAAGCGTCCGCTGAAATGTTCAGCGCTGCTAAGGTGCAGGTGGGAGGTGAGTGGGCACTGATGTAAGCAGGGGCACAGGGAAGGGCTAAATGAAAGCTCCCTGAAGGCAGAGAGCAGCTGCTTCAGGGAGCTGAAAACTTGCAAACAATCAAATTAAGTTTTTAAAATCAGGAAAAAAGTGTCCAAGCATCACAATCAGCCACCTGAACATATACATGATTAAAAAAAGTGCTGCCCATAGATTTTTAAAAATTTAATAGTGGAAACCTCATCCTGCCCTTGGATGAGGAGGTTTCATGAAAAATGCAAAGTCCGCCTGGCCAATTCGCCCACCCGCTGAGCGTAAGGTTGGACGGACCACGAAAAATTGGAGACAACTGCAACTTTAATTACACTAATTGGCCTCTTAATTGTCGGCGGGCACGCTTCCGACTTTTGCATGTGCCTGCCAACCGAAAGTGCTAGTTTCCTAAGTTTATCAAAATATCAAAGATCTAAATTCTCTGGGGTGATATGCATGATCCCCAGACCTCCTACGTAATCAAACTCCTGTGCTCAACCATGTTGTCCCTTTCAGTAATTTCTAAGTTCATCATTGCTACAACAACACTTTTATTTTTCCTTCCCTTACAATGAATGTGGTGGAATATTAGGGATGACAGAACATGTCCACACTTCCAAACTGAAAGGAGCCTGGGTTATTTAAAAAAAACACTGTAGCCTCAATTTTTTGACCTGTGCTACTCTAAGCATAGCTTTCTGCTGGGAGAACAGAACCATGGAATTGAGCCTGTTGGCAATATCTGCAGCTTAAGTAACGTGTCCTCATGTGCGCTCAATCTTAACTTCTTGCCTTTATGGTTCAGGTTTGTTCTTGAGCTGTCAGCTTCTCTGGGCGGTGGTGGGGTTACCTTAGCCCTTTTTCTTGAAGCACTGGATGATGTCGGGACGCTCAGCCGCCTAAATCGTGCGATTTCACATCCAATCAGGTTGTGCGCGCGCCCGCACGCCAACTTAAACATTCTGCCCTATGTTTCTCAGTACCAAGGGAATGCTGTATTGTTCGAGGGGCTATCTTTCATTTGAAGTGCTAAACCAAGGCCCATCCGTCTATTCCACTGGCTTAGATGGATACTTTTGAAGAAGTGCAGCAAGTCCTTCTAGTGTCCTGGCCACCTTCAAATCAACACCACCAAAAACAGATGATCTGATCATACATTTCATTGCTGTTTGTTAACCTTGCTGTGCGTAAAATGGCTGTCATTTTCACCTGCAAAACAGTTGCACTGCAGCGGTGCGTTTCCTCTGAATGCACACAAACTTAGGAAACTAGTAAAAGCTGACCAATGGCTTCAAGAAGAAGGGCTAAGGTAACCCCACCGCCGCCCAGAGAAGCTGACAGCTCAAGAACAAACCTGAACCATAAAGGCAAGAAGTTAAGATTGAGCACACATGAGGACACGTTACTTAAGCTGCAGATATTGCCAACAGGCTCAATTCCATGGTTCTGTTCTCCCAGCAGAAAGCTATGCTTAGAGTAGCACAGGTCAAAAAAATTGAGGCTACAGTGTTTTTTTTAAATAACCCAGGCTCCTTTCAGTTTGGAAGTGTGGACATGTTCTGTCATCCCTAATATTCCACCACATTCATTGCAAGGGAAGGAAAAATAAAAGTGTTGCTGTAGCAATGATGAACTTAGAAATTACTGAAAGGGACAACATGGTTGAGCACAGGAGTTTGATTACGTAGGAGGTCTGGGGATCATGCATATCACCCCAGAGAATTTAGATCTTTGATATTTTGATAAACTTAGGAAACTAGCAAAATCTGACCAATGGCTTCAAGAAAAAGGGCTAAGGTAACCCCACCACCACCCAGAGAAGCTGACAGCTCAAGAATAAGCCTGAACCATAAAGGCAAGAGGTTAAGATTGAGCGCACATGAGGACACATTACTTAAGCTGCAGATATAGCCAACAGGTATTGTTTCTAGAATTTTGAGCTTACTGTAAGGCAACTCTAATTTCATTGGGGAAGTTTATAGAGATGTCTAACTATTAAAATAAAAGTTGTTGTGAGGACAGCAACACAATTTTACAGGGGAAAGTACAGATGAATCGGTTGATGGCCAACACACATATGAAGTGTTTATTTGCTATTACCAGTGACAGTGACAATCTATCATGTTCTACTCTTTTTAATCTGATAGTGGCCATTGATCGATCTTCCATTTTGTCCAGTATGAAACATGGAAACAGGCAGTTTAGGAACTGTATACTCTTTATATGTTGGCCCATCCTTAAACAAACAGATGTGTGAATTCCACAAATGGCTGTGAGGTACATTAACCTATGTCTGTGTTTACTTAGATTCACTGGATACTTGATTCTGTCTTTAGTCCAAATGCCAAAAGTCACATGATTTGCAGCAGCTATATCAACTGCTTGTTTGTGCCCATTTTTTAAAAGTATTAACTAAAAGTTTATAATATGACATGCCTGTTCTGGGTACGACACTTTGAGTCTCAGCTGACTATAGTGATGTTGTAATCCATTAAACTTTTATTAATTGTTAAAGCAATTCCTCCCTTTTCCCTATAGATGTTGATCATTCTAATTTGAAAAGTTTGGACTCTGTCCTGGTTACTCCTCAGAAACAGCATGTGTAAGCAAACTGGAAACTACCTTCAAAGTTGCATATTATAAGCAAAGACTGTCATATATTACAGGAGTGTGTTCTGTAGAAAAGTCCTAAATATGGGACCCACAGTATAATTTGTAAAAATAAGCTGCTTCATGTTCACTCTATTTAATATCTGAATCATCAGAATTGCACAGCATAGTGCTAGGAATAATCAATAAAGAGGATTGATGCATGCAAATCGAGAATTACCTTCCTTAATGCAAAAACTTGTTTGAATAAAATAGGCATCTTATGCCCCAGAAAGTTCCTTCAAGAAAATGAAAGGTTTTTAAACATAATGCCTTAGAGATATAATTCTTTGGAGAAAATACAAAATAAGTATAACCCGTAACTGCAACTCTCAGAAATCACTACCAGCAAACAATAGCAACTTGCCTTTACTATAGTAAAACATCCCAATGTGCTTTGCAAGAGGATTATCAAACAAAATTGGACACCGAGTCACATAGTCACAGGAAACAATAGGACAGGCGTCCAAGAGCTTGGTTCAAAAAATTAGGTTTTAAGCAGCAGGATGAATACTCCCCACTTGCCTAGATGAGTGCAGCTCCAACAACACTCAAGAAGCTCGACACCATCCAGGACAAAGCAGCCTGCTTGATTGGCACACATTCCACAAATATTCACTTCCACCACCACTGACAAACAATAACAGCAGTGTGTACCATCTACAAGATGCAGTGCAGGAATTCGCCAAGGCTCCTAGTCAGCATCTTCCAAACCCATGACCACTACCATCTAGAAGGACAAGGGCAGCAGATACATGGGAACACTACTACCTGGAAGTTCCCCTCCAAGCCACTCACCATCCTGATTTGGAAATATATCACAGTTTCTTCACTGTCATTGGATCAAAATCCTGGAACTCTCTCCCTAACAGCACTGCAGTTAAAACACGCTTTCATTTTGCGCTCCAAATTACTCAATTTATCTGCATCACTACTGCGATCTAATTGACAACATGGACAATTTCCAAAGCCAACAAGAAAAAGTAGATTTTTCTTCTGTGACTTCTGCTTAAATAGCTGACAGTTACCATGTTGGCATTTCAATAAGTTAAGCAGAAGATATTATAATCATGTAACCAAAATGTGTAACAAAGGGCCAACTAGGAGCAGGAATAATCCCCCTGCCTTCCTTTACAACTGTTAATGAAACTGTGAAAACTCTGCTGCATTACTTTAAAGACCCAGTGTGACTGGACAAACTATCCTTGGATGCTGTATAACCTTCCGTTAAGTACTTTGGCCCCAAACACAGGTGTACAGAAAGGATTCAGTTTGGCCCTTTGCAGACAACAGTACCTACAAACTGCAGAGGTCAATTGGAAATGTGATAATATAGGTTTATGATATCTCCCCCCTCCCTTACCATTAATGTTGTTAAATGAATATCCTAGTTCCTGCTTCTAAATCTCAACATTAAAATTTTATCTGAAATCAAATCCAGTCAGCCAAGCCAAAGAACCAGCCAAAGTCTATCATTGTGAATGATGATTTAATGGCATTCATTGGTATGTGGAGACTGGAGGACATTTACTGACATATTAATCACCTCCAGTCAGACCTGAAACAATGAGTGAATCCTCACTGATAAAGCTTTAGCACATATATATGTGCACCCTCTTACATTAAATTTTTCTCATTCCTTCACCACTTGCCCGGGTGATCGTGCCTCTTTTTCTGCTGGACCTGAGTTGCCTCTCACACAGCAAAAGCCCTGTCTCAAAACCCAATGTGGGTAATGAGGTAGAGTTAAAAATTGAAGAAAGAGGAAATTTGTGCCATGGCAGAGGATTGTAATGGCCAAGAAATGTTCCAGCTGGACCCCTGGGAAAAGGATCTCATGGTTTTCTCAATCCAGGTTTTAAGGCTAAATGCAAAAGAATAAAGCTTCAGATGGACCATTGAACAGCAATTTAGCAATGCACTTCATTTTCCTCCATTGTACTCATTAAAAGGTCTGTATAGAGTCAGGCTGCATAACAGTTTTCAGTCAAATAGCCCCAGAGATGCAGGGAAGTGTATGCATAAAATGGCCAGGCTTCACATAGGAAAGGAGAAATTATCTCTTTTTTGTCCGCAGATAATCCTCGTGACGTTGCAAATTAATTGAATGGATTTTCTAGCCATCTTGAAAATGATGAACTTGAGGAACATGTGATTCTGCAGCAGGCTTCACATTGTGAACTAGAAGGATCTTGTGTTACTATGAACAAATAGGAGGTAGAGGAGCAATTCAAGCAAGTGAATCCACGGAAAGATCAGCAGATCAGATCAACAGAAACATTCTTAAGGAATGTGCTCATCAGTTGGCAGTTCCTTCCCTTCTGGTCTTTCAGAAATCATTCGACACGCATACTGTTCCTTGCTGTTGGAAAGCAGCCATTTTTGTCATGGTTGCTAAGAAGCCACGACCTGCTGAGCTGAGTGATTACCGACTAGTTGCTCTTACATTGATTGTCATTAAGTTTTTTAAGTGCATTGTGTTAAAGTGTCTTTTGGATGCTCTTGTTCCACATATTGATCAGTTGCAGTTTGCCTAACAACCTCACACGTTAGTGAAAGATTCTGATCTGACCTTGGTTCACCTGATCCAACAGCACACAGATATATTAAGCAACTATGCTCACACTATATTTGTTGGGTTCTCTCCAGCTTTTAATAATGTAAAACTATTCAAGTTTATTGAAAAATTGGAAAATTTTGATGTCAATCCTATTCTCCTACTTTGGATCAGTGATTTCCTTCACCACAGGACCCAATGAGTATTAGTTTCTGGAATTTACATGGATCCCATGTTAACAAATACTGGAGCTCCTCAGGACTGCATACTTTACCTTTGCTTTCCATCCTCTATTAGAATGATTGTCAACCAGAGTATGATGACATCATGTTCCTGGAGTATGCTGATGATATGGTACTTATGGGTTTCACAAGAAACCATGAAGGAAACTATGGTAACTCAGTGCAGAAGTTTGTAAAATGGTGTGATAGCAATTCTCTTAAACTGAACAAAAACAAGGCGAAAGAACTAGTTATAGGCATTAGGAAAAAGCCAGTTAATGATATTGTTCCTGTGAAGATTCACAATGTGGACATTGAAATAGTTACTAATTACAAGTATCTAGGTGCTAAAATAGAGGATAAGTTGAATTGGAGGGAACATCGTATAGATGTGGTGGCCAGGGGTGTGGTGTCACACAATGACACTGTCTCAGAAGATGAAAATCCTTTTGAGTAGATCCTACAATCACAACACTCATCTACACAGCTGTAGTTGAGTGTGCTACCCTTTTTGGACGTATCGACTGATACTGTTGTCTTAGGAAAGCAGATTCTTTAAGGGTTCAGAGATTATTGAACCAGGCAGGAAGGACTTGTGATGAACAGATCTTTCTTGATTAAATCTGGTCTCAAAGAACTTTGATGAAATTAAAGAGTGTCATGGACAATGAGAATCACCCCTTGCTTCAGTATTAATGCTGGTTGTGTTCAGGGAAAAGGCCACAATTCCTCAGGTGCAGGATCAATCTGTTCCTGAACTGGTCTGTGCCCTTCGCTATAAGAATCTTTTCACTGAAATTTGACGTGTAGATGAGGATATGCACTCGGGGTAGGAACTCACTGACTGATTATTTTAATGTATTTGAATAGTTTTTAATACATATTTTAATTAAAGTTAGACCTCCGTGATAGGAAAATTTTCTTTCTTTTATTCTTATCATTCGTTTAAATGTAATTTTTTAAAGAAACGAGCACTGTACCTGAAATGAATTTCCATGTGGGCAATAAAGTAGAATAGATTGACTGAATTGACTCCCTTTTTTCTGGATCATAATGGCTTATGCTGGAGTAACACTGCATGTGTCCAAATAGCCCTAGATAATGAATGTCAATTAAGTTCGTCACAATATCTAAACCTGATTCTGTGCTCACCCAGCATCCACACACACACACACACACACACACACACACACACATATATACAGATGTTTTCTGCTCGGGGCCATTAGGTAGTCATCAGAGTGAGCGCTTTACTTTATAATTACAGGATTGCATTTGCACAGTGGATTTATTAAACATCTGTCTTAAACGTGGAATCATATATATGGAGAAAATTTTCTAAAACAAATCAAGCATCTTTCTGCCTCCTGGCCTTTATTAATCATAAGACACAAACACTTCTTCAAGCACTTGTAAGGTAAAAATCCTATTTACTTTTTCTCTTTCTAGGAAATAAATGATCTCAAGAAACATCAGACTGTGGAGCAGCACTTCCTTTTCTTTAATTAATTTAACGTTCCTGTCTCCATTCATATAATTTCTCCTCCTATTTATTAATTTCATTTCACTCATTCTCTCAGTCATTTCAATTCTCTCCTGTCATTTCTCACCTCTCCCCCTCCCTCATTTTACTTTCCTGAATCATTCAATTCACTCCCGCAACTGTCTGAAGCTATGGAGACAGGAATAATAATCTCCAGTTTTGATTGGCTATCTCCCTGCAACCTTTGGCCCTTCCCATTTCAAAACAAGTGGACACAGCAGTGGCTGAATGGACTGCCCCTTTCATAACATTGTTTAAAGCACGAAGATAAAAGCAAAATACTGCGGATGCTGGTAATATGAAATAAAAACAGAAGATCCTGGAAAAACTCAGCAGGTCTGACAGCATCTGTGGAGAGAGAAACAGAGTTAACATTTCGAGTCTGTATGACCCTGCTCTGTCTGAACAAGAGTCATGTGAACTCGAAATGTTAACTCTGTTTCTCTCTCCACAGATGCTGTCAGACCTGCTGAGTTTTTCCAGCATTTTCTGTTTTTATTATTGTTTAAAAATCTGTGCTTTACTTCTGTTCATTTACTTACATTTGTAAATTATCCAGACCATCTGCTGTCTTGTTAAGTGCATCTGCACTGGAATTTCAGGCTTGGTCTTCCTACTTCTCTCGTTTTCTGTGTGAAGCAAAATAAATTGGATTTCCATTAGATTAAACTTAATATAAATAAATGTTGGTATCCCATTGATCCTTGGCACAGACATTACCTTCTGTAGCACCAGGATATTCCAAGCTGAAATTGTCAAGTTCCATTTCAAATCTGCACTGTGTTTTTGATTTAATTCAAAGGAGGTGCTGATGCTAGGGAAGAGAAACTCAATTCCCCCACCTAATTGCTTTCCAATACCCCTGCTGGTAAGTGTGTGTGTTGATGTCAAGTGAGGTCAGGATCAACCTTGGCTGCAATGCATGCTGACATCTGTTGCTTATAGTCACACCTGAGAGGTTTCTGGTGACTGATGTAGCAAGGATCTGCTGATTCTGTGAAGAGTCAAATCAGCACCAACACAAGAGTCAGAGTCAGCACCAGGGCCAGGGACAGTGCAAGGACCAGGATCAGCATCCGAGATAGAACCAGGACTCAGTGCAGCACTAGAACCAAGGATAGCGTCAGGAAACAGGGCCAGGAACAGTATCAACATCAGGACCAAGGCCAGCGCCAAAAGCCATCAGCACCAGAATCATTGCCACAAACAGTGCCAGCATTAGTCTTGATCAATACATGGTAGATGTGTCAGTTGTGGTTCAGTTGGTAGCACTCTTGCTTTTGAAGTAGAAGGTTGCATGTTCAATTCCCATTCCAAATACTTAAGCACATAACTCTAGACTAACAGTCGAGTGAGGTACTGAGGGAGAGATGTGTTATCTTTCAGGGGCGGCATTAAACAAAGGCCCTGTCTGCTCTTATAAAAAAATACCGGGGGCGTTATCCCCAGTGTTCTGACTAATGTTTCTCCTTCAATCAACATCACAAAATCAGATCACCTGGTCATTAGTATCACATGACTGGCTGTGCACAAATTGGCTGCTGCATTTCCTACATTGCAACAGTGTCTGCACTTGAAAAAATACTTCTTCGTCTGTAAATTGCTTTGGGACATCCCTTGATTGTTCATGATGCTAGATAAATAAAAGTATTTCTTCTCCTGCATGATTGACATCTGAAAATGTGATTAACCAACTCACGCCTTTGCTAACCCATATTAATTAGAGTTAATAGGCTAAACTGTTTTAAGTGTCAGGTGCATCTCCTGTAAGGTGAAATTTTAAAAATGCAATCCTTTCTTTGAGCTCAATTATTTACTGCAGTCATGACATCCACTGTCTCCACAGTGCCATCTTGTTATTTTTGACAGTAATCAACCAAACTTGATCTGAAAGTGGATGAAACACTGGCCCCTGGATCCCTCCTCCCAATAAATAAAAATGACTAATTTAGATTGAACAAACTGAGAGACAGTATATGAGGTCAAATCTTTTCATGGAAAAGAAGGCAAACTATACCTCTCTGATACAGATCAGCTGACATAGTCTTTTATTCCATGAGTAGCACAATTTTTTTGGCCTATTCGCACTCAAGCCCATTTCTAGAAAATAATAGTCATATCCGAAGGAGTTAAATTTAGTCACAAGTTATTCACATTGAGCTGTTTTAATGTGTGTTACATTTCCGTGTTGAGCCATATTTATTTGAGCTATGAACGATGGATTTGTCCTTCCCCCACCCCCCAACTATGATAGTGGAATGAAATACAATCCTGATCAATGTAGCCCCATGACGGTCAAAAACACTATCTGAAGTCCAAGCTTTCAAAATTCATTGCCTCTGAGTGACTGGTCAGCTAGTTCCTGAGAGGGAAGAAAGACATTAATTTACACAGCACGTCACTCAGAAATCTCCCAAAGCACTTAACATAAAATGAATGGCATTTATATGCAGTAGATGTTAAGCAGACAAATGCTGCAGACATTTAGCACAGCAAGATCCCACAAGCAGCATTGAGATGAATGGTCAGTTATTCAGTTTTTGGTATTGGTTATGAGCATACGGACATACAGATTAGGAGCAGGAGTAGGCCATTCAGCCCCACAAGCCTGCTCCGCCATTTAATAAGATCATGGCTGGCCTAATTGTAACCTCATCTACACAGTCACACCTACCCCTTATAAACTTTCATCCCCTTGCTTATCAAGAATCGATCTAGCTCTGCCTTAAATATATTCAAAGACTCTGCTTCCACCGCCTTTTGAGGAAGAGAGTTCCAAAGACTCACGACCCTCTGAGAGAAAAGATTTCTCCTCAACTCTGCCTTAAATGGGCAACCTCTTATTTTTAAATAGTGATCTCTAGTTCTAGATTCTCCCACAAGAGTAAAAATCTTCTCCACGTTTTTAAAATTTATTTACAGGACGTGGGCTTCGCTGGCTGGGCCCGCATTTATTGTTCATCCCTAGTTGCCCTTGAGAAGGTGATGGTGAGCTGCCTTCTTGAACCACTGCAATCCATGTGGTGTAGGTACGCCCACAGTGCTGTTAGGAAGAGAGTTCCAGGATTTTGACCCAGCGACAGTGAAGGAACGGAGATATATTTCCAAGTCAGGATGGTGAGTCACTTGGAGGAGAAATTTCAGGTGGTGGTGTTCCCCATCTATCTGCTGCCCTTGTCCTTCTAGATGGTAGAGGTCGTGGGTTTGGAAGGTGCTGTTGAAGGAGCCTCGGTGAATTCCTGCAGTGCATCTTGTAGATGGTACACACTGCTGCTACTGTGCGTCGGTGGTGGAAGGAGTGAATGTTTGCACTTGTGGTGCCAATCAAGTGGGCTGCTTTGTCCTGGACGGTGTCCAGCTTCTTATGGGAGCTGCACTCATCCAGGCAAGTGGGGATTATTCCATCACACTCCTGACTTGTGTTTTGTAGATGGTGGACAGGCTTTGGGGAGTCAGGAGGTGAGTTACTCATCACATAATTCCTAGCCTCTGACCTGCTCTTGTAGCCACAGTATTTATATGGCTAGTCCAGTTCAGTTTCTGGTCAATGATGACCCCCAGGATGTTGATAGCGGAGGAATTCAGTGATGGTAATGCAATTGATTGTCAAGGGGCTATGGTTGGATTCTCTCTTGTTGGAGATGGTCATTGCCTGGGCAATTGTGTGGTGCGAATGTTACTTGCCACTTGTCAGCACAAGCCTGGATATTGTCCAGGTCTTGCTGCATTTGGAAATGGACTGCTTCAGTATCTGAGGAGTCACAAATGGTGCTGAACATTGTGCAATCATCAGCGAACATCGTCACTTCTGACCTTATGATGGAAGGAAGGTCATTGATGAAGCAGCTGAAGATGGTTGGGCTGAGGATATTACCCTGAGGAACTCCTGCCATGATGTCCTGGAGCTGAGATGACTGACCTCCAACAACCACAACCATCTTCCTTTGTGCTAGGTATGGCTCCAACCAGCAGAGAGTTTTCTCCCTGATTCCCATTGATTCCAATTTTGCTAGGGCTCCTTGATGCCACACTCAGTCAAATGCTGCCTTGATGTGAAGGGCAGTCACTCTCACCTCAGAAGTTCAGCTCTTTTGTCCGTGTTTGAACCAAGGCTGTAATGAGGTCAGGAGCTGAGTGGCCCTGGCGGAACACAAACTGGGCGTCAATGAGCAGGTTATTACTAAGCAAGTACTGCTTGATAGCATTGCTGATGATCCCTTCCGTTATTTACTGATGATCGAGAGAAGGCTGATGGGGCAGTAATTGGCCGGGTTGGATTTGTCCTGCTTTTTGTGTACAGGACATACTTGGGCAATTTTCCACATTGCCGGGTAGATGCCAGTATTGTAGCTGTACTAGAACAGTTTGGCTAGGGGCACGGCAAGTTCTGGAGCACCAATCTTCAGTACTATTGCCAGAATATTGTCAGGGCCCATAGCCTTTGCAGTATCCAGTGTCTTCAACTTTTTCTTGATATCACTTGGAGTGAATGGAATTGACTGAAGACCGGCATCTGTGATGCTGGGGATCTCCGGAGGAGATCAAGATGGATCATCCACTCGGCACTTCTGGCTGACAATTGTTGTAAATGCGTCAGCTTTATCTTTTGCACTGCTGTTCTGGGCTCCTCCAGCAGTGAGGATCGGGATATTTGTGGAGTCTCCTCCTCCACTGAGTTGTTTAAGTGTCCACCACCATTCACAGCCGGATGTGGCAGGACCGCAGAGCTTAAATCTGATCTGTTGGTTGTGGGGTCGCTTAGCCCTGTCTATCACTTGCTGCTTATGCTGTTTGGCACGCAAGTAGTCCTGTGTTATAGCTTCACCAGGTTGACGCCTCATTTTTAGGTATGCCTGGTGTTGCTCCTGGCATGCCCTCTTGCACTCTTCATTGAACCAGGGTTGATTCTCTGGCTTGATGGTAATGGTAGAGTGGGGGATATGCCGGACCATAAAGTTACAGATTGTGGTTGAGTGCATTTCTGCTACTGCTGATGGCCCACAGTGACTCATGGATGACCAGTCTTGAGCTGCTAAGTGTGTTTGAAATCTATCCCATTTAGCATTTAGGTGGTTGTGCCACACAACATGATGGAGGTATCCTCAATGTGAAGGCGGGACTCCATCTCCACTGCGGCTGTGCGGTGGTCACTCCTCCAGGTACTGTCATGGACAGATGCATCTGCAGGAGGCAGGTTGGTGAGGATGAGGTCAAGTATGTTTTTCCCCCTTGTTGGTTCCCTCACCACCTGCTGCAGGTTCAGTCTAACAGCTGTGTCATTTAGGACTTGGCTAGTTCGGTCAGTAATAACCACTCTTGGTGATAGACATTGAAGCCCCCCACACAGAGTACATTCTGCGCCCTTGCCACCCTCAGTTCCTCCTCCAAGTGGTGTCAGCATGGAGGAGCACTGATTCATCAGCTGAGGAAGGACGGTACGTGGTAATCAGCAGGAGGTTTCCTTGCCCATGTTTGACCTGATGCCATGAGACTTCATAGGGTCTGGAGTCGATGTTGAGGATTCCCAGGGCAACTCCTTCCCGACTGTATACCACTGTGCCCCCACCTCTGCTGGGCCTGTCTTGCCAGTGGGACAGGACATACCCAGGGATGGTGATGGTGGAGTCTGGGACATTATCTGTAAGGCATGATTCCATGAGGATGACTATGTCAGGCTGTGGCTTGACTAGTCTGTGAGGCAGCTCTCCCAATTTTGGCACTAGCCCCCAGATGTTAGTAAGGAGAACTTTGCAGGGTCGACAAGGCTGAGATTGCAATTGTCGTTTCTGGTGCCTCGGTTGATGTCGGGTAGTCCGTCCGGTTTCATTCCTTTTTTGTGACTTTGTAGCGGTTTGTTAGAACTGAGTGGCTTGCCAGGCCATTTCAGAGTCAACCACATTGTTGTGGGTCTGGAGATATGTAGGCCAGACCGGACAACAGGTTTCCTTCCCTAAAGAACATAACTTGAACCAGATGGGTTTTTACAACAATCAACAATGGTTCCATGATCATCATTAGACTTTTAATTCCATATTTTTTATTAAATACAAATTCCACCATCTGCCATGGTGGGATTTGAAACTGGGTTTTTACCCCGGGTTTCGGGATTACTAGTCCAGCAACAATACCCCATCGCCTCCCCTAACAACCATTTTATCAAGACAGCTCAAGATCTTATATATTTCAATCAACTTGCCTCTTACCCTTCTAAACTCCAGCGGATACAAGCCTAGCCTGTCAAACCTTTCCTCATAAGACAATCCACCCATTTCAGGTATTAGTCTGCTAAACCTTCTCTGAACTGCTTCCAATGCACTTACACCTTTCCTTAAATAAGGAGACCAATACTGTAAACAGTATGCCAAGATTTGACTTCACCAGTGCCCTACATAACTGAAGCATAACCTCCATATTTTTGTATTCAATTCCCCTCAAAATAAACAATAGCACTCTATGAAATGTCCTAATTACTTGCTGTACCTAACTACTAACCTTTTGTGATTTATGCACTAGGACAACTAGATCCCTCTGCATCTCAGAGCTCTGCAATCTCTCACCATTTAGATAACATGCTTCGTTTTTATTATTCCTGCCAAAATAGACAAGGTCACATTTTCCTACGTTATACTCCATTTGCCAGATCTTTGCCCACTCACTTAACTTATCCATATCCCTTTGTAGCTCCCTTATGTCCTCTTCACATCTTACTTTCTCACCCATCTTTGTGTCAGCAGGAAATTTAGCAATTATACCTTTGATCCCTTCATCCAAGTCACTTATATAAATTGTAAAAAGTTGAAGCCACAGCACTGATCCCTGTGGTATGCAACTCATTACATCTTGGCAACCAGAAAAAGATCCTTTGATGCCTACCCTCTGATTCCTGTTAGCTAGCCAATCTTCTATCCATGCCAATATGTGTTTCATAATAACCTTTGATGTTCAAGTTATCAAATGCCTTCTGGAATTCTAAGTACAGCACATACACCTGTTCCTCTTTATCCACAGCATTTGTTACTTTTCCAAAGAACTCCAATAAGCTGGTTAAACATAATTTCCCTTTCACAAAACCATGTTGACTCTGCCTGATTACCTTGTATTTTTTCTAAGTCCTTTGCCACAACATCTTTAATAATAGCTTCTAACATTTTCCCTGTGACAGATGTTAAGCTAACTGGCCTGTAGTTTCCCGTTTCCTGTCTCCTTCCCTTTTTGAATAAAGGAGTTGCATTCGTTATTTTCCAATCAAACAAAACCTTCCCCGAATGTAGGGAATTTCGGAAAATTAAAACCAACACATCACTTACATCCTTAGTCATTCCTTTTAACACCCTCTGATGAAGCCCATCAGGACCTGGGGACTTGGCAGCCCGCAGCTCCAACAATTTGCTCAGTACCACTCAGTTGAGGGTAGAATGTTGGCAAAGATATTGGGAATTCCCTGCTCTTCTCCAAATAGTGAATGGGATCTTTAGTCTGCACCCAAACTGGCAGCAAGTCTGATCCAATATAAAGGGTGTGCCTCCAATAAAATGTCATTCCCTTCAGTACATAAGAACATAAGAAATAGGAACAGGAGTAGACCATTCGGCCCCTCGAGCCTGCTCCGCCATTCAATAAGGTTTTGGCTGATCTTCCTGTGTTTCGATTTCCACATTCCCGATTACCTTTGATTCCCTTGCCTAACAAGAATCTATCTACCTCTGCATTGTCAGGTTACCCTAGGCACTAGAAAGCTGATTTTCTTGCAAGCAAATGCATTATCAAACCTCCTGGCATCCTAGAATATTGTCTGATTGAGGTTCTTTGGTTCACAGTGGAGATTACCCAGGGAGCAAGTTCCTACCTTCAGTTGTGCTCGGGAGAGAGACTGACCATATGGTAGACAGAAGTGTTCCTACTAGGAGGGAGTGATAAGATACACCCAATTTACCTAGAGTGATTTTTACACTCTTCTGTCAGTCAGATAACAACAGTTTGTATTCTTGATGTGGAAAAGCAATTTCAAAGCCCTTCACAGAGAGCTATAATGAAAATATGGGCACTAAGGTGTACAAAGAAAAAGGAGACTTTGGGTCAGGGAAACAAAAGCTTGATCAAAGAGATGGGTTTTAAATAAAAGTAGGTGGAATTTTATCCCAGTGGGATTTTACGGTCCTGCCAGAATCAGTGGACTTTTGAATGGCTCTCCACCCCTGCTGCAATCGGGCTGGAAAGTCCCACCCAATGTCTTAAAAGTGAAAATGAAGGTGGAGAGGTTTAGGAAGGAAATTTCAAAGCATGGTGCTAGGAAATGGAAGGAATGATCACCAATGGTTGGATGAAGAAATGGGGTATTGCGGGGGCAACGCACAAGAGACCAGATTCTGAGGAATGGACAGCCTGGGGACGGCGTTTGTAAAGCTGATGAAGATCATAATGATAGGGAGGGCCAAGGGCATGACTAAGCATGACAATGAAAATTTTAAATTTGAGGTGTCGGGACACAGAAAGGCAAGTTAGGGTCATTGAGGACAGGAATGATGGAGGAGCTGTCATGAAGGCAGCACAGTTTTGCACGCGCTCAAGTTTGCAGATGGTGGAGGATAGTTGAGCTTGGAGGGGACAGAGATAAATTAGTAGAGACTGCATATCGGATTTCCTGTTCACTTTTTCCAGAACCAGAGTTGCGTTAATTTGTTACAATATTTAGTAATATAGACAGATTATATTGAATTGATTTATCCACAGACTTCAGCAAAGCCCCTTAACTGCAAATTGCCACAAACCATTCCTGGCTTGCAGCACAGAAGGAGGTCCTTTGCCTGCTTATCTCACAAAAAGAACAATTAAGTCATTTCTACAGAAGGTGCTAGTATCTGGCGTGCTAACCGAGGGCAGAATATTGCTGTCGGCGTGCCAGGGTGGGCCCGACACACTGACACGTAAAATGACGCGCGATGATGTCGGGTGTACGTCCCGATGTAATTGGACGTCGTTTCGATATTTTGTCTGGCGGGTGAGCGCTGGAGGCGGCTGTGCACCCGCCGAACTGTCAACAGCCTATTAAGGCTATTAAAAAAGGAACTAAAGTTGTTAGCAAGACTGCCCGTCCAACCTTAAGGTTGTATAAAATAATTAAATAAATTTTCGTGACTTCACAAACATGTCACGTGAGGGGACATCTTTAAATATTTTTTTACTTTATTATCTAAAAACTTTTATTCTCTGCTTAATCTCCCTGAGGCAGCTCCGTGCCTCAGGGAAATTGCTGTGCTCTATCGCACCCGCCCTGCCTGCTCCCACTCAGCCTGCCCGACGTGGGTAAGATTCAACCCAGAGTGCATATCTACGCCGGCATTTTGAGCGTGAATAAACCTTTCTCACTACAGAGGAAATAGCCCAGTTCTGCGCTCCAAAGATGAGTGGGGGAATGTTCTGGACTCCAGTTAATGTGAATTATTGACACTTGGTTTCAGAACTCTATTGAGAAATCCCGCGGGGAACTAGAAAATAAAGCAACTGAAGGAAATCAGCAAAACTCTGCAGAAACTGGAGAAGTTCTCAACTTATCCAAGACTGCCATAATTGTATCTTATTTTAATAATCACATTCCATCCCACTTACTGTGCAAGATGTGTCTCTCTCTCAGTTGTGCCATGATACTTCAATAGCTTTTGATGTAGGTCTGGATGCACTGTGAATAGTTTTGGTACACAGGTAGACAGTAATGGGAAGTTTGCTTCATAGACCGAACACATTTTGAAGAGACAGATCAATCAATAAGTAGATACAGAGCAGAATTCCCCAAACGCTCTTACCATTCCTATGCTGTTTAAATACTCTGCAAACGAATGTCAAGACAGACACCAGACAAAATAAAAATACATAATCACAGAAAAGCTCTGAGGAAGTCATACAGACCCGAAACGTTAATTCTGTTTCTCTCTCCACGGATGCTGCCAGACCTGCTGAGATTTTCCAGCATTTTCTGTTTTTATTTCAGATTTCCAGCACTGGAAGTAGTTTTAACTCAACCTGCCTGTTGGGAAAGTGGATGGCAGGAGGAGTGGGAGCGGGTGGGGAGGTGGAACGCTGGTTTTAATTCTTACGCAATTTTGAGCATTGAGCAGAACGTAAATTCAGCATTTCACTCAATCCCATAGGATTGTCCCCACGTGGAATATGAGGTTAAAATTATCTATGATGTATTTGTGTTTAGTTTTGAAAATTATGAAGGGCCCTTATAAAAGTATGAGACTTCGTTATTAGGTAGAGAAATTAAAACTGAAATAACGTTTTTGGATATCCCAGAATAGCAGGCCAATAGCGCACCGGGTCAAGGGCATAAAGGGCAAGTTTAGGACTGACACCAAGAAGTATTTCTTTACACAGGTGGTGATGAGCTGAAATGATGTTGATGCGAAAGGTGTTTGAGGACAGGACACAGGATTAATTTGCGAAACAGCTTGACAGAGTAACGTGAAGACCATAGAGTGTAGTTCACAAGCAGGGAATCAGGTAGACTGGCAGGCCTTCTTCAAACGAAACCACCCCCAGTCAGCTAGTTAATTTTTCAGAGCTATGTGAATTTTTGTATAAGATTGGATAGCCTGATCCCCATGTTCCTGTATGAGCTTAAACCATAACCTTATTTGATTTGAAAAACTGGAGCTGAAAATTTCTAGATCCACAGCTTCATCTGCTTCAGTCCTTTGCAAACATGACTGCTCTACCATGAAAATACCACCTTTCCAAATCGCTATCCTCACTCGTGAGTTGTTAGTTTGAGATTGTTGCCTGGTGTTCTATTGTCCTGCTGGCTTAGGTTCTGAAAGTATTGTTTCTAGTTTACTTTCTCCTTCCATTTCCTAACTTGCACGCTATAAGCATGCCTCCGAGGCATCTCTTTATATTTTGCCCTTTCTCACAGCAAAGTACAATTATATTGTGGACTACGGTGTGGTGTCTGATGCCTTCCTTAACTGGTTGAGTATTTTAAAAGGGCAGGAATCTTTAGAGCGCTTGGGAATTTCTGCTTTTAATGTACGGATTAACCACCCTGTCCCATCACAACATGTTTAGTCTATCAAGAAAAGTTCCCATTACAGCCTACCCTCATAATAAACCATTTGCAATGTATCCAGACTTCATATCTAAAGCTGCCATGGTATTCTGCACAGCAACGAGATATATTGGACATTCAGGATTGGTGGGATGGAATGTGATTATAGAAATCCAATACAATTATGACAGTTTCACACAAGTTGAGAGCTGCTTCAGCTTCAGCAGCACTTTTTTCTGCTGTGTGATCCAAAAGCAGAACATTGCTCCGAATATTTACCAGACATGGAGGAAGTCATTTTAAGGCCGGAAAATGGGTGGGTAGAGAGATAGGTGAGATGTAAAAAATTTAAAAATCTCATTGCCAACTTCCAACCTGCCCTCAAACCACCCATTTCCAGGTTGAATGGAGGCAGGACAAAGAGGTGGGTGGTGGGCTTAAATATCATAATGAGAAAGGAGTCTTTTTTATTTCACCTGTTTTTACAGGTTAAGCCCTGACCAGCCAGGCTCTCCAGGAACCTGGAAACACAGCAATTCAAGAGAGGCAAGGACGACTTAGGGAAAAAGATAATTGTTTTTGCAGCACTGCTCGTGGGCCAAGAGGAGAAGGACTGCTTCCTCCCAGTGCCCTAACCTATTTGCTTCTCTGTGATTGAACATGTGTCCCCACCCCCTCTTCATCAGGGGACACACATGCCATTGGTCTCTCCATCCAAAGACACCCACCCTGGCTGGGTTTCAGACTGTAGCTCACCGCCACCCGTACACTCCAACTAGCAGCTGCAGGCTTCATTCCTGCATCCAGGTGTGCTCTGGAGTGCTCCCCATGTGACCTTTCATTGAACCAGGCGTCTGGGCAGGGATCCTGTTTAAAGAAAACACATGCCTCCACATCTGAAATTCCACCCCTGCTCAGTAAACCTGCTTCTGCCAATATAGGGACAATACAGACCAATCAAAAGGACTAAGGACTCTCTCACCACTACAGGGACACCTTATCAACAGCAATAACTCGTACTTAAATAATGACTTCGATGTAGTAACATCTAACCCTAAGCTACATAAAGAGGCATTAGGACAGGTAACATTAGGGTAGGAAGTAGGAGTAGGAGTAGACTATTCAGCCCCTCAAGCCTGCTCCGCCATTCAACCAGATCCTGGCTGATCTTCCACCTCTTGGCCATTTTCCTGCACTGTCCCTATATCCCTTGATGCCTTTAATATCTAGAAATCTATCCATCTTTATCATGAATATACTCAATGTCTGAGCCTCCTCAGCCCTCTAGGGTAGATAACTCCAAAGATTCAACACTCTCTGAGAGAAGAAATTCCATCTCATCTCAGTCCTAAATGGCCGACCCCTTATCCTGGCCAAGCACTGGGTCAAAGAGTTGGGTTATGTATGGCGCCTTACAGGAGGAGAGAGAGGTAAAGTTGTGGAAAAATTTAGGGAGGCGGTTTCAGAGTTTAGGGCCTGGATAAGTGAAGACATGGCTGCCAAAAGAGGAGTGATTAAAATCAAGAATATGCAATAAATCAGAATTGCAGAGTTCCTGGAGGATTCTGAGGCTGGAGGAATGTACAGAGATTAGGAGAAGTGGGGGAGGATTTGGATACAATGCTTAGGCACACTGCATGCCTTAATATAGTAAAGGCAGCATAAAACCACAGCTTGTTAGAAATATCTGGCAAATTGTCTAAACTTAAAAATCATAAGAATTAACTGGTTTTATCCTTTAATTCATACAGGGAAAATGAAGAGATCTCCAGCCTGGCAATTGCGCAATCCCTTGCTCAAAACTTCTTTCATCTTTTAATTATTTTCTTTAATATTTGGATTGCGAGCCCAAGCCCTGATCTCAGTGAATTAAGCTTTAGATTGTCATGTTTCCACAGGATGTAATCCTTTCTTTATGCTTTCCCGAAAGAGTGCCAGTTAATATCATTCTGTAAGCTGCCTGAAACCTCCCTCGTCTGTGTTAACATATGTTGAAGATTTGCACTAAAGATTACTCGTGAGACCAAATTCAGGCAAACTCCGTCACAGAAATAGGTATGAGACATACCGGATAAAGAGTCTGGCTGAGCCCCCTCGATCCCTCAGTAAGAATTTTGACTTTGGAAGGCTGTATAAGCAGGATGATAACAGATTAACCTCTTTTGTGGCAATCAACACTGACAGAGGGATACAATGGGTGGCTGAACAATAAATGCCATTCATTTTATGCTTTCGTTCAAAGTTCAACTACCCCCTGGCGAGTTTAGCCAGTAAGCAGAGGATCAGTACAAACCAGGGAGGTCCCATATGCCATCACTGGGCTGTGCTGAGTTAGCAGATCCCCGATAGCCTGGTGTTCAGCTTTTTATAATTTGCTTTGGTTTTGAAGGAGGAGCAGACAGAATATGAACCAAAGTTCCTGCTCCTCAACACCATCCAATAATTCCTGCTTGAATTGCACATGTGGCAGTTGGACAAAGCCAGGATCAACAGTGACTGCGATTCTCTCCATGAATGAACACTCCACTGATGCTCACTGAATTAGGTCCAGTTTCAACCCAACAGAAACCCGTTCACTTAGACAGAATTAAAATCTGGCTCCGCAATCATCTGGTTGCTTTACTAGGAGATTACACACACTCGTTGAAGTGTGTCCCAAAAAGGAGTCAGCGCTTTCAGACATCAAGGAGAGGTTGGCAGGGACCGGCTTTAAAAAATGTGCATGCGAATTAGCAATGTATTGACATTCCTGACTAACTCCCCATTCCCTGACCAACCCCACCGCCCCCCAACGACTGCCCCCCAACCCTTGACAACTCTCCCAATCCTCTGACTAAACCCAAGCCCCAACTACACCCCGATTGCTCCCGACCACCCCAACTACCATTCAGACCCCCAAATACTCCCCACCCTGACTAAATCCCCCGGCTAAGGCTCCCCACCCCCCGACTAGCCCTCACCCCCACATCACCCTCCTGACTCCCCCAACTACCCCAACCCGTTGACTACCCCCCAACCCCTGATCACCCCCACAGTCCCCACTGCCTGACCTCCCCCACACACCCCTAGCTACTCTCCCATCCCCCACCCCCGACTAACCCCCACACATCCCCCGACTACCCTTCACCCCTGACTACACTCACATCCCCGACTACCCTCCCGACCACCCCGACTAACCCACCACTTCCTGACTACACCCCAAACCAACACTGACCACCTGACTCACCCCCCCCACCCCCCCACCCCCCCCCCCACCGACTGACCACCCGACACCCGAACTGACCATCCGATTCCCCTGACCCATCCCACCCACCTCCACTAACCACTTGACCACCCCCAGCCGATCCACTTACCTTTCACACATCCCTATTCTCCGGCTTCTCAAAGCGGCTGGGACTTTTAAACCTACCTGCTTTATGGCAGCTAGTGCTGTAAAATGCTCCTTTCATCCAACTCTGCTGCCCTGGACTGAAGGTCTCTGGAACCCGCTAGGCTGCACTTTCCTCACCCAGCCCAAGTTGGAGGTGGGCAACGGCTAAGGTAGGAAAAAGGAGGGGATTGGCAATCCAACTGTGATTGCCACTGCTCAGAAGTTCTGGCCCAAGATGTCATCTGTGCTCTGCCTAAATGCAGGTTCTTGGCTCATTGTCTGCTGATGCTTCATCATGAGCTGTTTTCTTGCCATTTCTTCCACTGTCAGAGGCAGGTCCCAAGTCTACCTTGGACAGAACAGGATTTGAACCCATTCTGTTGGTGTTATTCTGAACCACTTGCCATCTAGCCAACCTCGCTAACCAGCTCCCCGAATAGTCATTAATAAATCTGATAGGGAAATCAGGAAAAAATTCTTTAATTCAGAGAGTGCTCTGTACGTGGAACTCACAAAGTAGTTGAGGTAAGTAGTGTAAATGCTTTTAGGGGAAGCTAGATAAAAACATGAGAGGGAAACTTATATAAGGTAAATACTGATGTGGTTTTGTGGTAATTACGGTTTTATCTAATGTGTAAAATACCTTTAAGAGTAATACCTCTTAAGGAAGATCACATGATCTTTAGTAACCAATAGGAGAGTAGCGAGGGCTAGCTCTGTGGTTAGTAATGTAGAGAAAGAGTTTGAAATGAAAGCACATGTGTAGTTTTTTACCTTTGTAAATAAACATAAAGTTTCAACCTAAGAAGTGTCTGCTGATCAACTCTGTCAATAGCATCAACTCGACCACCTCTCACAACAAACTGGTGATGAGGATCCACAGGATCCAACAGTTTAGATGAAATGTTGTTGGTGGAGACTCATGTGGAGCATAAACACTGGCTGGATCAGTGTTTCCCAAATATTTCGCGCCACAGAACACTGTTGACCTCCCAAGAGTATTGACAGAACCCTTACAGAACATTCTTAATATGTTGAAAAGTTAAACCACAAAACAATTGATGGTTTTTGTGCAATGGGTATAAACATATAAAAACAATTTTATCGAAGCCTTTTCTATTTCTTAGATGTATACATTTATTATAATTAAAATGTTCTCTTATTCAACAAAGTACTTAAGTCTTACCTTCTTTTTGTCATTTTTAATGGGAGGAGTGAAGCTGCTTTTTTTTCTCACACATTTGTTCAACATTAGGAGTGATGCTGGACAGCTGGATTTTCATATCAGACACAGACACACATAGTTTTCCTTCTCTCTCTGTCACATACACACACACACACACTCTCTCCCCTCCTCGCACTCTCACACACACACTTTCTCCTCTCGCTCACACACACTCTCACTTCCCTTTCTCTCTCACACACACTCTCTCCCCTCCTCGTGCTCTCACACACACAGGCACACACGCTCTCACCTCTCTCTGTCATTCACAAACACATTCTCCCCTCTTTCTCGCGTACACACGCTCTCACCTCTCTCTTGCACACACATACTCTCAGCTCTCTTGTGTGCACACACTCCCACCTCTCTCTCCCACACATGCACATTCACCCGTTTCTCTCCCACACACACATATTCACCCCTCACTCTCACACACACACTTCACCTCTCTCTCTCCCTCTCCACACTCTTTCCCTCTCTCTGCCTCACACACACACACACACACACACTCTTCCCTCTCTCTCACGTGCTGGTGGGCCCCATTCCCTCCAACACACCCCTCACCCGATTCTTCCCCTCAACCCGCTCTCACTCCCACTCCAAGGCCCACTCACCCTCTCACACTGAGGCTTGCTTTCCTCTCGCTCCAAGGCCCGCTTTCCCTCTCACTCTGAGGCCCGCTCATTTGCTCGGAAGCCCACTCACCCACTCGCTCCAAGACCTGCTCGCCCTTTCATTCTGAGGCCCACTCTCTCCCTCACTCTGAGGCCCACTCACCCACTCGGGCCGAGGCCTGCTCACCCTCTTGCTCCAAGGCCTACTCGTCCTCTCGCTCCGAGATCCAGTCACCCTCTCGCTCTGAAACCTGCTTGACCTCTGTCTCCAAGGACCACTTGTCCTCTCAAGCTGAGGCCCGCTCTCTGCCTCATTCCAAGGCCCGCTCACCCTCTTGTCCGAAGCCCACTTGCCCGCCCACTCCAATGCCCACTTGCCCGCTCACTCCCATGCCCACTCACCCGCTCGCGCCAAGGCCTGCTCACCCATTCACTCTGAGGCCTGCTCTCTCCTTCACTCCAAGGCCTGCTCGCCCTTTCACTCTGAGGCCTACTCTCTCCCTCACTCCAAGGCCCACTCTCTCTCTCGCTTCAAGGTCCACTGACCATCTCAATTGAGGTCCACTCGCCCTTTCACTTCGAGGTCCACTCACCTTCTTGCTCTGATGCCCACTCTCCCTCTCGCTCTCGCTCCAAGACCACTTGTCCTCGCACTTTGGGGTCCGCTCTCCTGCTCCTTCCGAGGCCCGATCCCTCCCTCACTCTGTGGCGCACATTATTCCTCGCCCTCTTGTTTCAATGCCTTCTCACCCTCTTGCACTGAGGCCTGCGTGTCCACTTGCTCTGAAGCCCGCTCTCTCCCTCCCTCTGAGGCCCGCTCGCCCTCTTGCTCAGAGGCCAACTCACCTACTCACTTCGATGCCCACTCACCCACTCGCTCCAAGGCTTGCTCACCCTTTCAATCTGAGGCCCACTCATGTTCTAGCTCTATGGCCCTCCCTATCCCTCACTCCAAAACCTGCTCACCTTCTTGCTCCAAGACCCACCCACCTTCTCATTCTGAGGCCCACTCTCACCCTTGCTCCAAGGCCCATGCCCTCTTGTTCTAAGGCCTGTGCTATCCCTCGCTTTAATACCTGCTCATTCTCTCACTCTGAGGCCCATTCTATCCCTTGGTCTGAGGCCCACTCGCTCTCTCACCTTGAAAACTTACTTTCCCACTGTTTCCTGCTCGTCCAATTACACCAGTGAGCCTATCAGCAGCCAACACAAGGAGAAATCAGCCTCTGGTTGGACTAGCAGTTTTATAGCATTTTTCAAATGTACATCAGCTGAATGAGTTGAATGCTGTGAGCTGGACAAGCCAGGCCTACTCCTACACTCTGCCCACACTGCCATGGAACCCTTTGATATATCATATGGAACCCCAGGGTTTGGGAAACCCTGGGCTAGACCATTTGGACTGAATGGCCTGTTTTTGTGCTGTACATGGTGTGATTCGAAGTAAAATAGTTACAGTGTTCAAACTGGGCACCGAGCATGAGTGAATAAAATACAAGATAGGAAAAATCTGGATCAGCTCATCTACAGTTTAAGCTACCATAATGCTAACATTGCACACAATAGAAAGATTGATTTATAGTATTTTATAATTTTTTATGGCTACAGTACTGTAAAATTGATAGGTTGCAATAAAACTAAGAACCACTGGAGGATCCATTCTCATTATAATGTTTTACATTACACAGAGAGTGCTAATGGGTAACTATGAAATGCAAGCAAGAGGGCCAAATTGTTAAAGTCAATGAAGATCTTTCTCACATTGACCGTTAATGTGGTGTCCTGACAGTCACTGGGGATTTTAAAAATTTGCTCATTCATATAAAAATTTTAATTGGTGGCTTTCAAGTTGGAAGGAAAATATGGACTGAAGCACTTTTCTCTGTGGGCTGCCATTCGAGGGAGCTGGAACTGGGTGCACAGTTTCAAAAAAAAAAGGGTCTCCCATTTAAGATGGAGATGAGGAAGAATTTCTCCTCTTGGAGGGTCATTAACGTTTGGAGTTCTCTCCCCCAGTGAGCAGTGGAGGCCGGGCCATTGAATAGATTCAAGGGTGAATTAGACAGATTTTTGATTGACACGGGAGTCGAGGGTAATGGGGGGCAGACAGGAAAGGGGAGTTAAGGCCACAAGAGATCAGCCGTGATCTTATTGACTGGTGGAGAAGGCGTGAGGGGCTGAAAGGCCTACTCCTGCTCCTATTTGTCTTTTTCTTATGCAAGAGTCCAAAGTGAAATAAGTTTGGACAATCGCATCCCAGTTCTTTCTGGGAGCTGATAAACAACAAAACTGCCCTCGTTCAGCATCAAGCTGGCCAGCTAGTGCCATGAGGTCACAAGATGACTGATGCGGATAAAGCATCACATTGGTGTGTGTAGGATTGGAATCCCTTCCAACGAGGAAATGTATGGAGTATAAAACCTAAGAGTTGTGAATTATCGGAAGAAACTTGTCTCGCTGGTCATTCTGTTCAAGCCTCACACTCGTGAATCTGGTGTCACAAACTTGACTGTGGGGAGGGTCTCTGAGCGAGAATGGGAACACCCCGCCTCCCCTCACATGCATTAGGAAATTTTGCCTGTACAAAAAGATTGTTCTGTGGGGCAGTATAGAGGGAGCTTCACACCAAATCCCTGCTGAGCCTGACTTGGGACTGTGTGCAGGTAATACCGAGTACCAGAAATAAGAAAGTGTTCCATTCTTCTGTAACAACGCCCTCTCACCTAAACGAGTACATTTCACAGGGCACTTTTCACCTTCACGACACATCAGTAGTTGCTATATAATTACAGGTATAGCACCTACCCTAACCCCATACATTTCCCAGGGGAGCAAGCGGGCAGGACACTACTGCCAATGCTGACCTTGATCTAGTTGTTAAAGACCAACAGGGTGATTCCCACACCAATAAACTGGAGCTTTTCTCTCCACCACTAATAAAACACACAAAGTGCAGAGTTTTTGGTGTGGGCAAACTAGTGAGGTCAAATCTCATATCAGCATTGAAATTAACAGTGATAACTCTTCACCTCTGTGCTATTGAATGCTTTGACAAACAACAATCACGATGTATTATCACATTTAGTCATATTACATTGTATTTCAGCTGTGGTACTTGTAGCTTCTGCAACAGCAAAATGTTGAACTGACCTTTGTATAATCTGAAAGTGGCAGTGATGCTACCTGAAGCGTGATTAACAATAAAACAATATCTCTTTGGAGTATTAATGTAAACACAGGTCCTTGACAAAAGGACTTTCTCATATCGCAGCCACAGTCCAACAAAAATTGCAGTCAGCATGAGAAGTTTAAATGGAACAAAAACAATTTCCTAATCCCTGAATTATTGCTGAGTATTTGCCTCTTACACACTATAGGATCCCATCATTGTATGGCTTCTTATGTGTAAAGTAAATATTTCTATATATACAAAGTAAATATCTCTCATTGTCTACCTTCCCATAGCTATATAAAGTAATAATACCCAAATATATTAAATATTGTGTGGAAGTCCAAAATTAGGAGTCATAGATATAAGATAGTCGCTAATAAATCCAGTAAGGAATTGAGGAGAAACTTCTTCGTTCAGGGAGTGGTTAGAATGTGGAACTCGATATCACATGGAGTAGTTAAGACAAATAGCAATAATGCATTTAAGCAGAAGCTATATTAGTACATGAATGAGAAAGGAGATAGAAGGACGTGTTGATAGGATGAGTTGAAATCGAGCCTGTGTGGAGCATGAACCATTTGGGCTGAATGACCTATGCTACACATTCTATGTAATTCTATGAAAATACTTACACCATTCAAGAATTTAAGAAATAAAAAAATATAATTCGTAGCATTTTGGCCATTATAAAAAGGAAACATATTAAACTATCAATTTAAATCTAAAACATGACTTGCTGGGTGAAAGGGAGTACATTACCGAGATAAACTTCACTGAATTCTCTCCTCTCAGGAACCAGTGCATTTTGAATTGGAAGTGGCCATCAGCTGGAGTTTTCACCTTTCCTATAGACTCAGTGGCCTGTTACATTCAGAAATCTAACTTCAGGTAATACTTCAGACCTGACAGCAGAGCAACATCAAGATATCGCTGGTGGATTAAATGTCAGACACCAGACCACAAAGCATAAAATATCTGAATAATTCAGGCTGCAGCGTGTGTTTAGAGTGACCTCATTAGTAACCCAGAAGTGAAAGAAATGCATTTAAAGAAACCACTGCATTGTCACCAAGGAATAAAATGCAGTAAGGCAACATTAGAGAGTATTAAACTTACATTAACGTAAAGTACTGCCAGCAACCCTCTGACATCTATGCACCCCAATGTTCCACTGCTAATTGAGCTAATTCCACTGGATGGAAAGAAATACAAAGGGATGGTCAAATGGATGTATAAACGAGATAACTTGCTGATTGTATGCACACAAACAAAGCAATTGTCAGAGATTGGATGGGGAATTGTCAAAGATTGCTGTGTTCAGTTGTTTTTGCCTTAGTGTATTAACCCATTCCGTAATTATTTCACCATCTACCATACTTAATTCCATGCTTACTGCTTATTTCTGAATTTTTGTTCAATAATTTTTGGTTAATATTTGTATGGGAGATTAAGTGGGTCCATGGCCAGAGTCCACTGTAGGACAGAATTCACCTAATAAAAGGGATTGATTAGGTGGGGTTGAAGTTATGACAGTGTAGCTTGTACAAGGATTGTGAAAAGAGTTTAAATGGATGGGTATATTCAATGAAGGAATACATTTTTTATGTATTGTCGAAGAAGATTGAATGGTTGGGATACAGATAATGTCAGGATAGATTGTACATGGATTTTGGAGTGAGAATAACTGGATGGATTAGAGTCTATGAAAAGGTAAATTGTATGCTGAAGATGTTTAAATGAGTGGCTAGAGTAAATTGATAGAATAAATTGTGTTTGGTATTTGGAATGAGAGTAAATGGGTAGTTTAGAGAGTAAAGATATGGTAGATTGCACAAGATGTAACGTATAAAGAGATTAATTCTGCAGAGTGGAATCAATGATAAGTAGATTGTACGTGCACAATGGAACAAGTAAACTTGATGGGCTGAATAGCTTTTTCCTGTCATTCTGTGTTGAGTTTGGAGCTGTGAATGTTGAAACTGAAGATTTCTTCCTGACCACTGGCATTTTCCTATATTTGTCAGGAGGTCAGAACTTTTTATTTGAAATATGCTCAGCGTTATCTATCCTTTTTATCTGTCTTTATCTTTATTATCTATCCTTAGTTGCCCCGAGAAGATGCTAGTGGCTTTTCCTCTTGAACTGCTGCAGTTCTTGTGAAGATGGTGCTCCGTTAATGATGTTAATTAAAGCATTATAGGACTCAGGTCCAGTAGTAATGAAGATATATATTCGAATCAGGATGGTGTGTGGCTCAAAGGGGGTCTGAGAGGTGAAGGTGTTTAGAACCACAAAACCATAGAATAGTTATGGTGCAGAAAGAGGCCATTCAGCCCATCGTGTCTGTGCCAGTCAAAAAGAGAAAAAGAAACTAGCCGCTCATTTTAATCCCACTTTCCAGCACCTGGTCCATTGCCTTGCAGGTTACAGCACTTCAGGGGCAGATCTAGGTACCTTTTAAATGAGCTAAGCATTTCAGCCTCAACCACCAACTTAGGCAGTGAATTCCTGACACCCACCACCCTCTGGGTGAAGATGTTTTTCCTCATGTCCCCTCTAATCCTTCTACCAATCACCTTAAATCTGTACCCTCTGGTAACTGACCTCTCTGCTAGGGGGAGCAAGTCTTTCTTGTCTACTCTGCCTAGGCTCCTCATAATTTTGTACAGCTCAACATTGTGATAGAGATAACAGAAAAGAAAGCGCTCCAGCAATAATTTTAATGCCTTCTTACAGTACATTTAGTTGATTGTATATAGTACAGCCACAGTGCAGCAGAGCTGGAGGGAGTAGCAGGGGAACTGAAAAAGCAAATTGCTCTGTACTGGATAGTGTTAAACCACGAGTGTTGTTTTGGCTTCACCCACGCAGGTGGGTTAGAGAGTATTAACTTATGAATTCTTGAGCCTTATAAACAGAGAGGAGGCTTTGAGGAGTTAGGAGATGAGCCATTAGTTGCACATAGCCAACTTCTTCCCTGCTTTTGTAAGCACACTGTTTATAATGGCTGGTCCACCTCAAATTTTGGTCAATGCGGGCCCCAGCCCCCTTCAAGATGTCGATGGTAGGAGATTCAGTGACACTTGTGGAACAGGAGCAGCTGAGCCTTTCTTGTTTGTGATGACCAATATCTGGCATTTACATAATGTGACTGTTACACACTGGTCCATTGTTTCCCTGACTGAAGGGAAGGACGGGTCCTCCTCATTTCTCCAATCCTCCCTTCTTTTGTGCTTCAGTGTACTGCTCCAACTAAGCTCAGTCTCTGCTGAAGAATTTCCAAATGGTTTAATCCTAATGATAGGCATGACTGCAATTAAATGATATAAGAATAAGGTTTTGTCCAACACTAGAGTCCCTGAGCTGCCAAGAGCACGAAAGGGCCCTCAATCGTTTACTGGAAACACCAGCCAGACTGTCAAGTCTGAAGCATTAAAAAAAACATATCGTATATTTTTCAAAACATTTGGAAGCGGATTAGATGCAGATTACAGAGTAAGACAATAACTCCTGTACTAATCTGGAACTTTAAGGTGGTAGTTCTCAGAATGCGCAGATTCTGTGCCATGTTTTTAACCCAGTGCTTTGCCTTTTGCCTTGTTTTTCACTTTTTTCAGAAAAATCCAATTTTAAAAAGTAAACTGAAAATGATTTGTTCTCCATCTATGTCTACAATATGAATAATAACTCTGGTTGGAATTTGCAGGCGGGTATGAGTGTAAATATATAACACAGTGAGGGCAAAACCATAGCAATGAGGTAAGGGAGGTGCTTCCACAATCTGTGGTTGCTCACAAGACAGACACTTGAGAACTTATAAACACTTTCCCTAAGTACCCTAACTCAATCATCATTTTTCTTTTCAGTCAATGAATTGTGGTTCCTTGATCCCAATGATAAGGGATTGCTACTGTCTTGCAACAGAAATCTAAAATCCCAGCAGAAAAATTCAAATTTGCAGATTTTTAAAAATTTGTTCTTGGGATGTGAATGTCACTGATAAGCCCAGCAATTTATTGCCCAACCCTAATTGCCCTTGAGAACGTAGCGATGAGCTGCCTTCTTGAACCGCTGAAGTCTATGTGGTGTTAGTACACCCACAGTGCTTTTTTTCTGCTGTGGTTCAACACAATTGAGTGGCTTGCTAGGCCATTTCAGAGGGCATCATGAGTCAACTATATTGCTGTGGATCTGGAGTCATGTATAGGCCAGACCGGGTAAGGATGGCAGATTTCCTCACCTGAAGGACATTAGTAAATGAGAGTAGTTAATGAGGATAGCATTTTATCACAGAATTATTAATTAATCTAATTTTAATTCCTTCAGTTGTCCTGGTGAGATTTGAACTCAAGGCCTGAATTTTCAGCTCGGTGGGCGGACACGATCAGCGGGCCTGGGAACGGGTCAAGAAACAGACCGCTGACCACATTTGGCCCCCGACTCTGATTTCACACTGGCTGGCCAATTAACAGCCAGCCAGCATGAAGCATGCCCTGAAAAGGGTGGGAAGAAGGCAGGTGATGATGTCAATGCGGGCGCAGACAAGCGCTGACAGGAAGATCCCTGAAGGCATAGAGTTGCCTCAGGGAGCTGAAGACCCCAAACCCAGGAAATAAAGTTTTTAAAATCAGGAAAAACAAAATATCCAAACAACACAATCAGGCACCTGAATATATAGATTATAAAAATGCTGTCCATAGATTTCTATTTTTGTTTTATTTAATAACGGAAAGCTCATCCCGCCCTTGGATGAGGTTTGATGAAAAATGAAAAGGCCGCCTGGCCAATTTGCCCGTCTGTCAACCGTAAGGTTGGACGGGCTACGTAAAATGACAGACAATTGCGCCGTAAATGGGCTTAATTGCCCTCTTGTCGGTGGGCGCGCGCAAAAATCGGAAGCGCGTCTGCCGGCCAAAATATCGTGCGAGCACAAGGTGAAGTCAGGACACTCACCCAACATCATCTCACGCGATTTCACACCCGATCGAGTTGGGCACCCTACGTCTCCAGAACATTATCTAGGCCACTGGATTACTAGTCCAGTAACATTACCACTATGCTACTTTACCTCTACCAAAGCCGTCCATAGTACATTTAACTCCCAGGATTGTCATGTAACTCAATGGGAGAGAAAAATCAGCAAGTCATTTTTCTCATCATCAGTAATTCGTTGTAGGATAAGCTGGATAAGCACAAGATGTGCTATCTAACTACCCGCAGACTATTAGTTCTGAGGTAAAAAAAAATCTCTCCTCAAAGGAAGATTGACCCTCAAGTAATGAGAAAGTTCATTGGTTCATTCTCATTCACTTGCATACATGAATATTTCCATAAATCCACCTTGTCAATTCTCCTGTTGATGTAAAATTTCCAGTGTGTCTCTTCATCTTTCCTGGAATCCATTTGCTCAGTTTTGGACAGTTAAATGATCATAGACACAGACACAGGAATTTGCAAGTTACAATTATTTCGAGTGTTTCTGTAGCATCCTTTACTAAGGCTTATCCACTGAGTTCCTGGTTTCATCAATCCTATAATCATTCTCCACTGGTACAGATACATTTTAAAACTTCTCCTGAATCTACTTACTATTTTAGGTATTCCACTCAGTGTGTAATCAGTCTTGCATACTTGATGTTGCAACATATTTCTAAATATTATATTTCATTCAAACTCGTAAAAGTTACAAACCTGAGGAATGGTGAGTTCTGCTTGTTCAATCTCTTCTATTGCATTTATTGCTATTTTCCACTATTCCTTTATGTTCTTGCTCAATACTCACCCAAGTCTCTTTTAAATTATGCTATAGTGCCTGCCTCAATAATTGTCTAAATTAAAATATTCCACATTCTAATAACCCCCTGTGCAAAGAGGGTTCTTCAAATTTCGCCTCTTCTAGCAATAATCCTCACTCTATGCTGTTCACTTTCTAAGCTGTTGAATTGCTTTCGATCCTTAAAACAATATTTCACTCAAACTGTTCCACTTTCCCAACAAGTTACTGTCAATAAGAATTGTATGAATGGATTGTCAAGAGACTTTGCTGGCTCCTCTATAGTCTGTTCCCATCAGTAAGTCACCACTTCTGGCTAGTTAATTGTTTATTTCTTCTTCTTGATGCAACTTCAAACATCTGGAGAAGGTGCTTTCAATTTACCCACAAGTGTTTTATGACATACTTTATCATGTACTCCTTATACACTGAGGTCGAGAGAGTATCAATGCTCATTCGTTAACTCCAATGTATTCACATAGACATGACCCCTGCCTTTCATGAACATTGCCACTGTCATATTGTGAAGATGGTTTGGAATCACTTCCTTTAATTTCCTGTATATTTCCACAATAGATGTCACACTAAACAGGACAACAATTCCCAGGGCAATGCTTTGGGATTTTTTTTCTCTGACTGGAATCACATTAGTCATTTTTCCAGTCCTCCAGTAGCTCCTAATGAGCTTCACAGAGCTTCCGCTGTAGCACCTCCTATTCCTGGTTTTACTTTAGTACCCTCTAGTGATTTCCAACTGGGCCCAGTTTATGAATATTTCACTAATCTGCTTTCATGTCTGTTTGCTCAGATGCATGTCTCCCCATCCCAGCTACCAACTTGCTAATATGTTTTACACTGAGAAAGGTCCCAACTTTTGCTGTGCTCTCATCTTTAGCAGGACTTAATGTTTGCTCGATTACTCAATAATATCTGTCGCAATTTCTTTATCAGCCTGATTTTTTGCTGAGTATATTTACGTTTATACATTTTATAGTCTTCTCCATTCCTTTCCCACCGCTTGCCCTGCCCCCAACTGAGTTTTTCCCCGACATCAGCTAACTAATCACTTAGCTGTTGGTTTTTAAGATTAATTACCTACTCTTATAAAATTCTAGTGGTTGTGCTGCTTTGCTGAATTGCAGCTACGTCCAGCAACTGGTAGGAACTTTGCAAGGAAAGGGTCATTAGCATGGTTAGGGCAGGTGAATCACTCCTGCAAGTGCACACGAGCAATTCCTGTCACATCATTGGTCCGGGATGTTACAGCAGCACCTGGCGTGGAGTTGCCAACTCTGGTTGGAGGTGTTACTGGAAGTTCTCTGATCACATGGCAGCTACAAATATTATCATATCTCTCTCCCTGACTCCTTGGACTCGGGTTCTGCTGGGAGCTTTGGTCAGAGCCGATCTGCATTGGGACTTCTCATGTCTAAACCCTTCAGTCCAGCTTGACCTGAGTCCAACCGAGACATCGCCCAAAGGGCTTGGTGTTTGGAACAACCAACAATGTCCTAAAGTCAGCTCAGCACCAATATTTATAAACCACCCAGCTCCGAAGATCGGTTCATATGGGACTCGAAACATCAACTCTGTTCCTTTCTCCACAGATGCTGCCAGACCTGCTGAGTTTTTCTAGTACTTTTTATTTTTATTTTATAAACCGCCCCCCTTGGACTTGAGAATGGAGAGATCCCATAGAAATAACAGCACAGAATTCCACTGGGTCCCCAGTGCCTGTGCCTGTGCTGGCACTCTCTCTTGTAACCCTATTCCACCTCCCAACCCCTTTACTATACCCCATTTTTAAATATATTTATCCCATTCTCCTTTAAATGATGTTCTATTCTCTACCTCAATAGCCCACTTGTAGTGAAGCACCCAGGCTCCAATTCAAGGAACTTCCAGCTCCCTTCAACTTGGGTCTACCAGTGACAACCTTCAGCCTCCATCCCTTTGTTTCCCATTTGCCCATCAATGAAAACCAAGGGCAGAATTTTACCCTTGGCATACGGGCACGCGCCTGACATGCCCGTGTGTGAAATAAAGCGTCCCGACATCAACACGCACTGTTGCAATATTTCGGTGGTGCACCCGCCATTGATTAAGTGTCCAATTAAGGCCCTTGAGAGACCAATTGTCTCCGGGTTTATGTAGCCCGTGCGATTTTCAGGCCATTGCATGGGCAAAATGGGCAGGCGGGCAGGTAACAATTTGCAAAACCTCATTCACAGACGGGATAAGAGAGGTGAGTGGGCTTGACAAAGCAAATAGTGAGTAGTTTTGGATATCACTTGCTGCTGCTTGTTTCTGTGAACACGACGGCTTCAGTTTGCTTCAGCACTGCATTCAGAGCATCTTGAGGCTTCAGTTCAGGGCTCGTTGTTGTCTTCCAGGTCCCTGGAGGATTCACACCACATGGGACCTTCCTGGTATTGGACAGCCTTCCCATACCCTGGTAATGGGGATTGTGGTCTCTGATGGAGGCACCTTCTCTGAAGAGGAAGAGAGGGCCAGAAGGGGGTGGAAGCCATGTATCCCTATGCAGCTTCCAGGGAAGTGACCTATGGGAAGAGAGGCGCAGTCACAAGGGATGCAGGGCTAACAGGAAGTCCAAAGTGGAAGGGGCCGCAGAAGACGCCACTATCCTGCTGCCAGGGTTTACAGGCGGCGACGCAGCTACCGCAATATGTCTGAGGTACAATGCCGAAGGAGGCTCTGCCTCTCAAGGGAGACCTCCATCTGTCAGAGGATCAGCCCTGAGACCAGCTCTGACTGTGTGGGTGGACACCCCAGGCCAGTGGCACTGAAGGTCACCGTGGCCCTCAACTTCTATGCCTCTGGCTCTTTCCAGAGCTCAGTGGGTGATCTGTGTGGAGTCTCCCAATCAGTTGTCCACAGTTGCATCAAGCTGGTGACAGAAGCTCTGTTCAGGCATGCATTGACTTTCATTCATTATCGTATAGACAAGGCCAGACAGGCTGAGTGAGCCAGGAGCTTCACAGTGATTGCTGGGTTCCCCCATGTCCAGGGTGCCATTGACTGCAGGTGAGGCTGGTGCCTTCATCAACAGGAAGGGCTTCCACTCCATGAACGTGCAGATAGTGTGTGATCACAGGATGCAGATTCTACAAGTCTGTGCAAGGTACCCTGGCAGCTCCCACGACGCCTACATCCTGAGACACTCCCAGGTGACGAGACTCTTCAGTGCTCCAGCCCAACTGGATGGATGGCTGCTGGGTGACAAGGGCTATCCCCTCAGAAGGTGGCTCGTGATACCTCTCCACCATCCAAGAGGCTGAGCAGTGGCACAATAGGAGCCACGTCACCACAAGGGCTGTGGTGGAGAGAACCTTCAGTCTTCTCAAGATGCGCTTCCGATGCTTGGGCCGTTCAGGCGGTGCACTCCAATGCCCCCCAGATTGTGTGTCACTGATAGTGGTTGCATGCAGCGCTCTACACAATCTGGCACTGGAAAGGGGGGACGCAGTGGACGAAGAAGATCTTGACGCAGATGCACAGGCAACAGACGATGAGTCCAGTAATGGGTCTGAGGATGAGCACGGTGAGGAGAACACTGAGGGCATAGACGCTGACCTGGGTAACCTCCAGGGTGGCAGGGACACCCAGGACGCTTTGATACAACGCTCCTTCAGCTAGCCCACCAAATAAGAACCACCACCACCACATGCCTGGGCTGCAGGCTCCATATTCGATCCCAGAGAAGACCAATTCCTTGGTCAACAACATAAACTTTATTGCACTGACACAGAGTGTAAGGAGTCACACGTCCATCGTATCTTCAAGGCTTACCCTGCACCTACAGAGCAAATGAAGCATCCAGAAGCCAGTTGCAAAATAAACATCTCATTTACCACTGACTGACAAACATTGCAGAAATTAACATTGACCAGTGTTTTACATCACACATTAAAAAATAATAGAAAAATGGGGGAAACAAATAACACCTGTCATCAGGCCGTGTTGTGTTGTGTTTAAGGTGCTTTAAGTTTTCGCTTGTCAGTGCTACATCTAGGTGCTCCCCCCTCGCTGGCACCGGCATTGGAGGCAGCCTGCTCACTCTGCTGTCTTGTTGGACTTGATGACCTTGGCAGGCGTCCTCTGGCCCGTGGAGCCTGTGCTGGCCCCGCCTGGGAGGGAGCGGCCAGTGCCATGGCTGGCATCCCCCCAGTCGCAGCAGCCTCATTAGATGCCATGGTCACTGGCAGAGGGGCGGAGCACCCTGAGAGGAGCAGCTTGTGCGCCAGCGTCAGGTTGCTCTGGACCTCCCTGCTCACCCTTGATGGACGGGCACCTGGGATACTGAGTGCCTGATCCATCTCCCACACTGACACTGACCAGCTGAGGTCATTGCTAGCATGAGGGCTTGCAGGTCGAAGCCCTGATTGAGTCCCTGGAGGAGCCTCTCCATGAGACCCGCCACTCTTTCCATGGAGGAGGCATTGCGTTTGGTGATGAAGGTCAACACAGTGCTTATGCTCCGCATGGACTCCTCCACAGCGGACACCAGGGCACGCATTTCCTCATGTATCTCCACCAGATCCTCCCACACACCCAGCTGGACATCCAGCAGCTGCTGCCTCATGGATGACTCCAAAGGCCCATCATCAGTCATTGAATGAGCATTAAAATAAAAGCAAATTACTGTGGATGCTGGAAATCTGAAACAAAAACAAAAATTGCTGGAAAAACTCAGCAGGTCTGACAGCATCTGTGGAAAGGAAGACAGAGTTAACGTTTCGAGTCCGTATGACTCTTCACCAGAACTCGAATGAGCATTGTCCTGTTCCCCCTGTTCTCCGACTGCCGGCGCCCTGGGCACTCTCTGCCTCTGCCTGTACCTCAGACGAGTGTGAAGTGCCCTCACCAACGTGCATCGAGATACTGGACGGCGATCTTATGCCCACTGAGGTGCTGGTATCCATGCTGGTGCCTGCTTGACAGAGAGGGTGTGACGCTGGTGCATGCTTAGCATGCTGGTCCTCAGGGGTCAAGGGTGGGCCTTCAGGTTCCTTCCAATGAGGGGCTGCTGGTGAGCCTAAAATGGAGAAGAAGGACATGTCATTAGTATAAGTCATTAGATTGTCAGTGTGCATGCCTAGCACCCTGATGAAACAGAGACCTGCATCATGGTGCCCTCGTCTTTCCATTATCCAGGCTGATATACCAGTATATTACTGAGGGAGTGCTGCGTTGTTGGAGGTGCCATCTTTTGTATGAGATGTTGAACCAAGACCCAATCAGGTGCCAGCACTACTTCATTTTTATTTCGCTTTCTCAGTGACCATTCTAACATTGTATGAGCTGTTTCTGGCTTCATTCCCAATCCCAGTGTAAGCATTAACACACCATCTGCCCTCAACATAAGCTGCTTTGTAATGTCCTTTCATCTCTGGTAAACATAAAGCTGCTTCATTCACCTTATTGCCTCTTACCGCACTGCTGATGTGGAATATGGAACCTCCTAGTTACTTCCTCTGTAAAACCCTCTCTCAGGGCCTTTGTGCTGTGCGCTTTAGGCTCCTGTTTCCTTCCTATGCTCATTTTCCTTACTGTCACCAACTACTTCCCTGGTGATATCTTCCAGGACTCCCCATTACCTATCATGATGAACCATAGTTCCTAAATGTCTCTCTGGTCTCAAACAATCACTAATAACTTTTCAAGGCTCCAAATTTTACTGACGCTATGTTCTTCCAATTCTCAGGAGGCTGACAGACTCAATGTTATCCATCACTGAACTTCCTTTTCCATTGTTTCTTCCATGTATTCCTCTAAATCTTTTGTAAACAAGATCTGCGCTCACTGACCCACAGCTTACTCGCTTTTGAGTTTTCACCAGAGTTAATGACTATATCGTGCATGTTAATGGCATTAGAATGGAAATGTTATGGGTGTGGAAGGTTTTGTGAATTTGGTAAAATCAAAATTCTATTTTACTGATGCATGACCTTGATATTACATAGAATATACAGCACAGAAACAGGCCATTCGGCCCATCAAATACTGGTATCTATGCTCAACACAAGCCTCCACCCACTCTATTCATTTTATCTAACTCTATCAGCATAGCATTATATTCCTTTCCCCATCATGTACTAATCTTCCTCTTAAAGGCATCTATATTATTTGCTTCAACCACCCCATATGGTAGCAAATTCCACATTCTCACCACTTTCCCAATAAAGATGTTTCTCCTGAATACCTTGTTGGGATTAGTGACTATCTTATATTTATGGCCCCAAGTCTTGGGCTCCACAAGTGGAAGCATCTTGTCCAGGTCTACCCAATTAAACTCCTTCATAAATTTGAAGACCTCTATCAGGTCACCTTTGATTCTTAACTTTCCTAGGAAAGGTCATCCAGCCTGTTCACTCTTTCTCATAGAGTCATAGGGGTCTACAGCACAGAAAAAGGCCCTTCAGCCCATCAAATCTACGCTGGTCAAACAAATACCTAACTGTTCTAATCCAATTTCCCAGCACTAGGCCCATAGCCTTGTATGCTATGGCATCGCAAGTGCACATCCAAATACTTCTTAAATGTTATGAGGCTTTCTGTCTCTACCACCCTTTCAGGCAGTGAGTTCCAGATTCCCACCACCCTCTGGGTGAAAAGATTCTTCCTCACATCCCCTCTAAACCTCCTGCCCCTTACCTTAAATCTATGCCCCCGGTTATTGATCCCTCCACCAAGGGGAAAAGTTCTTTCCTGTCTACCCTATCTATCCCCCTCAAAATTTGATACACCTCAATCATGTCCCCCCTTAATCTCCTCTGCTCCAGGGAAAATAACCCCAGTCTATCCAATCTCTCCTCATAACTAAAACTCTCCAGCCCAGGCAACATCCTGGTAAATCTCCTCTGCACTCTCTCTAGTGCAATCAGATCCTTCCTATAATGCAGATTCCAGAACTCCAAGCAATACTCTAGCTGTAGCCTAATCAGCGTTTTCTATAGTTCCAGCACAATCTCCCTGGCTACTAAAGGCAAGTATCCCATATGCCTTCTTAACCACCTTATGTCCCTGTCCCGCTATCTTAAGGAACCAGTGGACATGCACACCAAGGTCCCTCTGATTCTCGGTACTTCCCAGGGTCCTAATATTCATCGTGCATTCCCGTGCCTTGTTTGTTCTATCTTTCTAGATAGTTGTACCCTCTCAATTCTGTGATCATCTTTGTAAATCTTTCTTTTTGTACTTTCTCCAGTGCTTCTGTGTCAATTTTCTAATATGAAGACCAGAACTATACACAGTAATCTAAATATTGTCCAACCAAGGTTCTGTATATATTTAACATAACCTCTGCCTTTAAATATTATTCCTTTAGAAAAGAACCCCCAGCTTGCTTGCCCTTTGAATAGCTTTAACCTGTGTTGTTCCTTTTAATGATTTGTCTTATCCGTATTGCAAGATGCTTTTCCTCCTGTTTGTCATCTAGACTCTTATTTTTCAAGGCCTAAGTAGCTTGTTATTCCTATCAAAATTCATCACCTCACTACTGATCTGAAATATTGAAATGAATTTGCCTTTTTCACACCCACTCTGTAAGTTTGTTAACATCTTGCATTTGGTCACATTTGTCCTTGGTATTAACTATACCCTCCAACTTGTCATCCGCAAATTATGATACTGTACGTTCAGTTCCCAAGTGTAAATCTTTAGTGTAAATGGTGAATAACGGTGGTCCCGGTACCAATCCCTGTGCAACACCACTTCCCACCTTCTGTCAGTCTGAGTAAATACCTTTAACCCAATGCTCTGTTTTGTACCCATTCTGTTACTTGTCCTCTCTCTCACATGATTTTGTTACTTTATATATCACTGGGGACCTTTAGAAAGTTCATGGACAAGATTTTTCGTTGGGCAGGATTTATAGTTGAGCAGGTGGGCGTGTGCAATATTTCGGTTGGCGGGGGGGAACAGGAGTCAGCAGCGCGCCCGCCAACAATTAAAAAGCCTATTAAGGCCATTAAAAATGTAATTTAAATACATTTTCCACTGCCCGTCCAACGTCATGGAGGGATTTTTTAAAATTCATCCTAATTTCTAACATGTCCCTGCTCCAGGGAGTTTTTTTCTTAACATTTTAAGAATCTTTATGAGTAACTTTCAAAACTCTTCATCTCCCTGAGGCAGCTCTGTGCCTCAGGGAGATTTTCCAACGCACACCCGCGCACATGTGCAAACTTGTGCTCTCGCCCTCCTCCCCTCCCCCCCCAAAACACAGGAAGTGCTGCAGCGCGCATTTCATGCTGGATGGGCCTTAATTGGCTAGCCAGCGTGAAATCAAGGTTCAGCCCCAATCATGGACAGTGGTCATCCAACGAGGGAAAAGTCCTGGTGCATGTACATTACATCCACTGCATTACCTTTGTATCCCTCTGTTATTTCTTTAAAGGACTTAATAATGTTGGTCAAGTACAACGTTCCTCTTCATTACATTTTTGGGCTCTAGATGTTTCTCCATTATATCCTTTGAGTAAAGTTTCCAATATCTTTCATATCACCAACAAGCTAACTGGTCGATAGCCCCCTGCATTTATTCTATATCCCTCTTTGAATATCGGAATAGCACCAGTGGTCCAACAACCCTCTGACACAATTCCGTTTTCTATTACAAAATGTAATAATCCGAACCGAGGGTCTTACCCTCTTAAGTTTGGCCCATTTATCAATTATCTCCATCGTTTCTACCCTAAATGTCTTAATATCCTTTTTGTTCTATTCTTCTGATGTCACGTCCCCCTTTTTGGTCTCTCTGGTAAAAACTGAGGCCGAGTAGCTATTCAATATTAATAGTCACTTAGTAGTACAGAATTTGAATATTGGCTGAAATCAGAGACAATGGGCTGCATTTTACGTGCCCCCGCCAGGTGTGTTTTCAACGGGGGTTGGGGGGGCATGTAAAATAAAGCATTTGCCCACTCCACCATCTTCCCACCCACCCCCAAGTTCAGCTCATAATACATACTGCGGGGGTGGGGTGGAGGGGGGGGTGGGGGGGTCCTGAGATCAGCAGCCCACCTGCCACATTTAAATAAATAATCAAGGGTCAAATGGTCTTCTTAACAAGCCATAAAACAGTTAGCGTGGACAATCGAGTGGGAGTGGGTAGACTACTTTTAAAAAACACTCTTTAAAAGGGCTGGTAGGAAGAGGTGGCTACTATCTTTGGGAGGGGCCCTTTGGGGATCGGGGGGGCAGCCCCCCTATGATAGTAACCCACCCCCCCCCCACCCCCACCCTTTCTTCAAATCCACCTGCTCCATTCAACACACCCCACCACCCCCCACACACACCCCGCCACCCCCTCCCTAACCTGCCCAAACCATCCCTACCCAAGATCCCAGACGTAACCTTACTCTGACATTCTTGGGCCTACTTCCTGGTCGTAGTTGCAGCCCCAGCAGTGCCCACTAATGCGTTCTTCACACAGTTTTCATAAAATTGTCCAGGGATTTTCTTTTCTGCTTTTGGCCTCCCCTGAGAATTATTAAATGGTAGTTGAGAGGCTTGCTGCTTAAAGTTGTTGGTTCTTAATGTTCACCTTTCTTCCTGACACAGCTCTGTTATAATCAGAACAAAAACAGAATTACCTGGAAAAACTCAGCAGGTCTGGCAGCATCGGCGGATAAGAAAAGAGTTGACGTTTCAAGTCCTCATGACCCTTCGACAGAACTTGAGTTTGAGTCCAAGAAAGAGTTGAAATATAAGCTGGTTTAAGGTGTGTGTGTGGGGGGCGGAGAGATAGAGAGAGAGAGAGGTGGGGGTGTGGTTGTAGGGACAAACAAGCAGTGATAGAAGCAGATCATCAAAAGATGTCAATGACAATAGTACAATAGAACACATAGGTGTTAAAGTTAAAGTTGGTGATATTATCTAAACGAATGTGCTAATTAAGAATGGATGGTAGGGCACTCAAGGTATAGCTCTAGTGGGGTTTTTTTTTTATACAATGGAAATAGGTGGGAAAAGGAAAATCTTTATAATTTATTGGAAAAAAAAGGAAGGGGGAAACAGAAAGGGGGTGGGGATGGGGGAGGGAGCTCACGACCTAAAGTTGTTGAATTCAATATTCAGTCCGGAAGGCTGTAAAGTCCCTAGTCGGAAGATGAGGTGTTGTTCCTCCAGTTTACGTTGGGCTTCACTGGAACAATGCAGCAAGCCAAGGACAGACATGTGGGCAAGAGAGCAGGGTGGAGTGTTAAAATGGCAAGTGACAGGGAGGTTTGGGTCATTCTTGCGGACAGACCGCAGGTGTTCTGCAAAGCGGTCGCCCAGTTTACGTTTGGTCTCTCCAATGTAGAGGAGACCACATTGGGAGCAACGAATGCAGTAGACTAAGTTGGGGGAAATGCAAGTGAAATGCTGCTTCACTTGAAAGGAGTGTTTGGGTCCTTGGACGGTGAGGAGAGAGGAAGTGAAGGGGCAGGTGTTGCATCTTTTGCGTGGGCATGGGGTGGTGCCATAGGAGGGGGTTGAGGAGTAGGGGGTGATGGAGGAGTGGACCAGGGTGTCCCGGAGGGAGCGATCCCTACGGAATGCCGATAAGGGGGGTGAAGGGAAGATGTGTTTGGTGGTGGCATCATGCTGGAGTTGGCGGAATTGGCGGAGGATGATCCTTTGAATGCGGAGGCTGGTGGGGTGATAAGTGAGGACAAGGGGGACCCTATCATATTTCTGGGAGGGAGGAGAAGGCGTGAGGGCGGATGCGCGGGAGATGGGCCGGACACGGTTGAGGGCCCTGTCAACGACCGTGGGTGGAAAACCTCGGTTAAGGAAGAAGGAGGACATGTCAGAGGAACTGTTTTTGAATGTAGCATCATCGGAACAGATGCGACGGAGGCGAAGGAACTGAGAGAATGGGATGGAGTCCTTACAGGAAGCAGGGTGTGAGGAGCTGTAGTCGAGATAGCTGTGGGAGTCGGTGGGTTTTTAATGGATATTGGTGGACAGTCTATCACCAGAGATTGAGACAGAGAGGTCAAGGAAGGGAAGGGAAGTGTCAGAGATGGACCATGTGAAAATGATGGAGGGGTGGAGATTGGAAGCAAAATTAATAAATTTTTCCAAGTCCCGACGAGAGCATGAAGCGGCACCGAAGTAATCATCGATGTACCGGAGAAAGAGTTGTGGGAGGGGGCCGGAGTAGGACTGCAACAAGGAATGTTCCACATACCCCATAAAGAGACAGGCATAGCTGGGGCCCATGCGGGTACCCATAGCCACACCTTTTATTTGGAGGAAGTGAGAGGAGTTGAAGGAGAAATTGTTCAGCGTGAGAACAAGTTCAGCCAGACGGAGGAGAGTAGTGGTGGATGGGGATTGTTCGGGCCTCTGTTCGAGGAAGAAGCTAAGGGCCCTCAGACCATCCTGGTGGGGGATGGAGGTGTAGAGGGATCGGACGTCCGTGGTGAAGAGGAAGCGGTTGGGGCCAGGGAACTGGAAATTGTTGATGTGACATAAGGTGTCAGAGGAATCACGGATGTAGGTGGGAAGGGACTGGACAAGGGGAGAGAGAAGGGAGTCAAGATAACGAGAAATGAGTTCTGTGGGGCAGGAGCAAGCTGAGATGATCGGTCTACCGGGGCAGTTCTGTTTGTGGATTTTGGGTAGGAGATAGAAGCGGGCCATCCGAGGTTGGGCGACTATCAGGTTGGAAGCTGTGGGAGGGAGATCCCCAGAGGAGATGAGGTCAGTGACAGTCCTGGAAACAATGGCTTGATGTTCAGTGGTGGGGTCATGGTCCAGGGAGAGGTAGGAGGAAGTGTCTGCGAGTTGACGCTCAGCCTCCGCGAGGTAGAGGTCAGTGCGCCAGACAACAACAGCACCACCCTTGTCAGCGGATTTGATGACAATGTCAGGGTTGGACCTGAGAGAATGGAGTGCAGTAAGTTCAGAGAGAGACAGGTTAGAATGGGTGAGAGGAGCAGAGAAATTGAGACGACTAATGTCACGCCGACAGTTCTCAATGAAAAGATCGAGAGAAGGTAAGAATCCAGAGGGAGGGGTCCAGGTGGAGGGAGAATATTGGAGATGGGTAAAAGGATCCGTTGAACTGGGAGAGGACTCCTGCCCAAAGAAATGAGCCCGGAGACGAAGAATAATCAGACTATTCCCATCTCACAGTCCTCCCAAAATATTTAGAAACCTTCATTTATAATAACATTGACATGGCTGTTGCTTTTTTTTAAATGCTCAATACTTTTTACAGATATTTCATTAGTATGATGGTATTTTGGGGTTGGTGGGGGGGGTTGTGGTTTACATCAATATCTGTTGAGATTACAGACTAGAGCACAGTTTGCCTTTAATCAATGATAGTGATGCATTCTCCTACAAACTTTTGACAGCATTGTGGCAAAGTGCATGAATTAGCAGCCTTAAATGTCTGCAGCAAGATTAATTCCCATTAATGTAGTAAATCCGGCAATTTCATGACAAGGAACAAACTTCAATGGGAAGCCTCAGAACAAGAAGGTAAATTTTTCAATTTTGTGGAGGGTGATGTCTAACAATTTGGGAAGAATTGGAACTCATGGTTCTTCTTGCTCTTCTTACCATTTATTTACATAATCCTTAATGTTTCATCCGGGTTTAATTATATAAATATATATATAGAGAGAAAGATTAATGTAAATTAACATAGATTGCTGTTTTGTTTCAAAAACTGACACTCATGGGCCCACTAAGATGTCATTATTTTCTGAGCTATTTCTGGTCCCATTTCTTTTCTGATTCTCCCATGACTGTTTTGGGCTGCATATCCATCCAAGGCTACTAATAACTGGTTTCTGTTGTATGTACTAGTGGATGAAGCTTCCCCCATCTGACACCAACTATTACCTGTCAGTCCAGTCGACTGTCGATGCCCTGATGCTTGGCCATTATTTGCCATACTCCTCGCTTTCACCTCCTCAAACACGAGAAGGGACATCGAAAGCAAAGAAGGTGGACAAGGTAAAAGGGATAAACGTAAATTCCATCGGAGAGCAACGCAGGCTTCTTCGAGCTGGACATTCCTGGAAAAGAAGTGGGAGAGAATTAAACACTAATACAAAAGCAAAATACTGCAGATGCTGGAAAGAGAGCTGATTAAAGCTCATCAATTCTGCATGACCTGCTGAGTATTTCCAGCATTTAATGTTTTTATTTCCAATTTTCAGCACCTACAGTATTTTCCTTTTGGCCCTTTTTGTTCTGAGATGGGTCCTTCTACATTGGACTCTAGGCATGGGACTTGGTTCTTAGACAGAATCTAGACATACTCTGAAACAAAAATAAAAATACCTGGAAAAACTCAGCAGGTCTGGCAGCATCTGCGGAGAGGAATACAGTTAACGTTTCGAGTCCGTATGACTCTTCAACAGAACTAAGGAAAAATAGAAAAGAGGTGAAATATAAACTGGTTTAAGGGGGGGTGGTGTGGGTGGGACAGGTAGAGCTGGATAGAGGGCCAGTGATAGGTGGAGATAGCCAGAAGATGTCATAGACAAAAGGACAAAGAGATGTTGAAGGTGGTGATATTATCTAAGGAATGTGCTAATAGGTGACATTAATGGTAGAAAGCAGGACGAGCAAGGCACAGATAGCCCTAGTAGGGGTGGGGTGGGGGGAAGGGATCTAAATAGGCTAAAAGGAAGAGATAAATCAATGGATGGAAATACATTTAAAAATAATGGAAATAAGTGGGAAATGAAAAATCTATTTTCCAATAAATTATTGGAAAAAAGGGGAATCGGAAAGGGGGTGGGAATGGAGGAGAGAGTTCATGATCTAAAATTGTTGAACTCAATATTCAGTCTGAAAGGCTGTAAAGTGCCTAGTTGGAAGGTGAGGTGCTGTTCCTCCAGTTTGCGTTGTGCTTCACTGGAACAATGCAGCAGGTCAAGGATGGACATGTGGGGATGCGAGCAGGGTGGAGTGTTGAAATGGCAAGCGACAGGGAGGTCTGGGTCATGCTTGCAGACATACCAAAGGTGTTCTGCAAAGCGGTCACTCAGTCTGCGTTTGGTCTCTCCAATGTAGAGGAAACCGCATTGGGAGCAACGAATGCAGTAGACTAAATTGAAGGAAGTGCAAGTGAAATGCTGCTTCACTTGAAAGGAGTGTTTGGGCCCTTGGACAGTGAGGAGAGGGGAAGTAAAGGGGCAGGTGTTGCGCCTTCTGCGGTTGCATGGGAAGGTGCAATGGGAAGGGGTTGAGGTGTAGGGGGTGATGGAGGAGTGGACCAGGGTGCTCCAGAGGGAACGATCCCTACACAATGCCGCTGGGGGGGTGGTGCTGAAGGGAAGATGTGTTTGGTGGTGGCATCATGCTGGAGTTGGCAGAAATGACAGAGGATGGTCCTTTGAATGCGAAGGCTGGTGGGGTGATAAGTGAGGACGAGGGGGACCCTATCATGGCTCTGGGAGGAAGAGGAAGGTGTGAGGGCAGATGCACAGGAGATGGGCCAGACACGGTTGAGGGCCCTGTCAACCAACGTGGGTAGAAAACCTCGGTTAAGGAAGAAGGAAGACATGTCAGAGGAACTGTTTTTGAAAGTGGCATCATCTGAACAGATGCGACGGAGGTGAAAGAACTGAGGGAATGGGATGGAGTCCTTAAAGGAAGCGGGGTGTGAGGAGCTGTAGTTGAGGTAGCTGTGGGAGTCGGTAGGCTTGTAATGAATATTGGTGGACAGTCTATCACCAGAAATTGAGACAGAGAGGTCAAGGAAGGGAAGGGTGGTGTCAGAGATGGATCATGTGAAAATGATGGAGGGGTGGAGATTGGAAACAAAATTAATACATTTTTCCAGGTCCAGACGAGAGCATGAAGCAATCATCGATGTACCAAAGAAAGAGTTGTGGGAGGGGGCCGGAGTAGGACTGGACAAGGAATGCTAGACATACTTTGATATCTGCTTAACACTTGTTTATTAGCATTATATCTAAACAGGTCACAGAGTAGGTATAATGCGCCTAGGCATGATTCCAACCTCTCTCGAGAGAGATTCTAGCACCTGACCGACTGATGTCAGTTGCCAATTGACTGATGTCAGTAGTACATTATCATCTACATCATACATTAGCATACCCCATCTGTTAACCTTTTATACTACACCTCCCTCCAAGTATACTATCCTACTTTTTAATGACAACACAAAACTGTCTTTACCTATTTACATTACATTTCTCTAATACCTGCTTGACAACTAGAGATTCTAGCGAACTCCAACTCCTACTCTTCTCCTTCCCAAATCACAGTCCTTGGGGATTCAATCTCCCACAGTATTCTCAGCCCTTAGGGAGGACATCTTTTTTCTACAGCTGGTAGGACATCATCATCTGCAGAATAGAACAACACTTCAGCATCATAGCTGTCAACATTGCTGGGAAGCAAAGTGTAGTTTGCAAGACGACTGAACTGCAAAGACAACAAAAACATTTCAGTGAAAGACTGATCCAAAAGAGAAGACTGAAGAGAATCAGCCTTTGGACCCTCTGGGACTAGAAGAGAAGAAACCAGGACACTGAGGAACTTGTTGCTCCCTCAAAGGACTCTGGGAAGAAGCTTCAGAAGAGGAATGATCTTGAACTCCAGGGAGGACTGTCACAGACGTATCATCCACTGCTGTATCAAAGACTGGAAAGGCATTGAAGATCCGAGATTTCAACAAGCTTAGACAATGAAGGAAAAAACAACTAATTTCCTGTAAGACTGTCAGGGAATAAGAAGAGATGATTTCCCAGTGATACTCTGAGAGAATTGTCTACTTTCTGTAGGCTGTGAAGAAGCAGGCTGTAAGAAAGTCACAATTCTCTCTGTACAAGGTTGCTCCTCTACAGGCAATGGGAAGGACTGCTGGGAATATGAAGACAAGACAGCTTCACCTTCTGTAATGACAGAAATTTCCTGTAGACAATCAACTGAGGGGCAAGATAGCTGTACAGGATTCTGCAGCTTCAGAAGTGCTAAAGATTCTGCTACAGCTTCTATGCTGACCTCCAGCTCTGGAGGAAAGAAGACTTTCAACTGGGACTGAAGTATGGGTCCAATTGACTGTCACCCTGAGAAGATACCAGCTCTACTGATGCTCTATGGACCCTAACCTGGACTCAAGCAAGGCATTCTCTGTGGAAGACTCTTCACAAAGAGCAGGGGATAAACAGGCAATACAGAACTGAGATCTAAATGCTGCTCAGCCAACAAAAGCACAGCTGATTCTTCTAAAAGGATGACAGAAGCTTCAAAAGGTGCAGCCATCAGTGGAAAGATGAATCATTTCTAGGACCTCACCCATCAAGAGATCACTCTGTACTGCAAGGAATTCTTCCTTATCACTCTCTAGGAAGAGCCAGTTCAGGTTCAGCAGGTCTTCATAGTGATGGTCACCATCTGCTGCAGTGCCTCCTGTATCTGCCACCTCTGGCCTTACTTCATGAAGCGCTGAGAGATTCAGAACTTCCATGTCTGCCATGGATTTAGTGGATTGTGTCTTCACAAAACAAATGAACTTACTGCTGAGTGTATAAACTTACTCAACTTCTGAAGGCTGAATTTCTACTGCTCATAGGTAAAAGGTTAAAGAGTGCTGTATGAAAGGTAATCAGTCGTTTAAATGATGAGCATCATCTGGTTTTTCTGACATTCCTAGAAGTAAGCCAATTTCACCACTCAATAAGGATGTACATTGTTTGTGAAGAACATGGAAAGAATCAACTATCTCTCACCCTGTGTACTAAGCAGGGCAATAATCCTGCCTTTGATTGGAAGGTCTATATCACCTGGACCTTGTAACTTTATGTCTGATGGATGAAGGGTCATTGGCTGAATTCAGTCAAGGTCATCTGCTAACATGTTAACAGCAGCTCCAGTATCAAGTTTAAAGGTAGTAGCGAAGCCTTGAACTTGGACTAACTGACCAGGAGTCTGGATTAAGACTATCTACTTCCCCTAGGAACTCTGTAATTTTGTCCTTTTTTGACCTTCTATTTTTTGAAAGGAATGTGTTTCATAAATACTTCCTGGTCTGCGACTTTGATTAAAATTACTGGATTTGCAGAAATGCTTGAAATGTCCAGTTTTGCCACATTGGAAGCATTCTGCACCCTGTGCTGGACAGTCTCAGCCTCTATAATAGGTTTTTGTGACACAAAAGAAGCATCTCAAAATGGCTGCCAGCGTGGATTTTCCCAACCTTTTTATTTGGTTTGGAGGGTTTTCTGATGGGCGGGGCCACTGCCCATGGGCCCACCCAATCTACAGGGTCATGTGAAGCCCCAGAGTCACCCCGAATTATAACCCGATTAAATGCTCTAAGCTCTGACTGCCTTACATACTGGACTGCTTGAAAGTCGGAGAGTTTTTCATCCCAGACACCCACAACTAATTGATCCCAGATTAGCTCATCCTTCAGTGCCCCTTATCCGTGAAAATTGCTAGGTGATATGGGTCTGGTAGGAATAATTCAATTGCTTCCCCATGTCATTGCAAGCGCTGGTTAAATTGTGCTCGAACAGTTACTAAATTTTGCTTCGGGCTAACATAGGCATCAAAGGCATTAATAATGGAGTCAAAGTCTGTTGTGGGCTCCTACACACCCTGCCTTCAGAGAACGTTGTCTGCTACCAGACCTACTGCACAAAGAAAATAACTAACTTGAAGCTTTAGCTCCTTTTCATGATGACATAATACTACTTGATACCAGAGAAAATTGCGTTTCCATATGTCCCACTATTTACCTCTCTGTGGGTCCTCGAGGTAGTCAAATGGGTGGGGCAGGGGCAGGGACTGCTCAGCAGGTATGGTTATCATTACCACTCTCCAGTGTGCCTTCTTTGTCCACTGAATCATTTTACGAGCTGTTTTCAATGGTTTCTTCACTCTGTGGTTCCTTTGATAACACTGATGTGCTTTTTACATTGATGTCTCCACAGCTGCCACCATGTTCAGAGATGGCTCCTTCTACCTTGGACTCTAGGCATGGGATTTGGTAGACAGACTGGAGACTATAGACCTACTCTGGTATCTGCTTAACACTTGTTTATTGGTGCTACATCTAAACAGGTTACAGGGCAGGCATGTTGCTCCTAGGCATGATTCCAACCACTCTCGAGAGAGTCTAACTCCTGACTGACTGGTGTCAGTTGTACATCATCATCTATGTTATACATTAGCATATCCCATCTGTTAACCCTTTATACTACACCTTTCACCTCTGGTCACTGACAGGCTTTTTGCTCCATGTGGCTTTGGAACTCCATACATTTACTGCTCTGCTATGGCATACTGACAGAGCTGAAAATCAAAGTGGCTTCTTCTTTTATTTATCTTCAGCAACAAAACATGTAAGTTTTTCCAAGGCAGGGTTACTTCATGTTTCGTCCATTGAGTGAAAAGATGCGATTAAAAAGGATAATTAAAGATGTTCATTTTCCCTGCCTGTACACAGGTTCCATTTGGAAACTGCCTCCAGTGGCATTGTGGATTTAAGGAACTCCCAATACATGGGAACATCTGGCGCAGATCTGAATCCCGTCATCCTGTGGAGGAAATTACAAATGCAGAACCAGTCCCATTATTCCATGGAGCAATGGTAGGTGCAGTCCTATATGCTAACAATTTGCACAGAATTGCAAGCTCATACCTATGCCCAGTCTTCAGTGGAAGAAATCACAGATGCTGACTTGCATCCCATCACTCCACGCAAGCATTCCTAGCCCAGATCCACACTCCATCTGTCCGTGGAGAAATCACCAGCCTAGATTCATATTCCATCACTCCTTGTGCCAATTCTAAGCACAGACCCTTATCTCATTCATCCATGCTGCAAAGTGACAGAGAATGCCCCTCAAGTTTGATATTGATTTTGATAATGCCCCTTGATAAAGTGATTGTGTGTAACATCAGTGGAGCACAATTAAATTGAAGATATCAAGGTTCTATTCAAAAACTTGATAAAACTTGCAATACAGGAATCAGGAAAAATTAAATGACCCTGAGATATAATTGATATCCAACACAATCTAACAATGTTACACAGGGGCCACTCTAACATCGAACAAAACCAATGCAATTTATTGCAATATTTGAATACATTCTTAGTTCACTGATCCCCTGATCAGGTGCTCTCTATAAAGCTGGTGTGTTTGATGAAAACGTCAACCAACATTACTCAAATGTGAAATTAGAATCCACCCAAAATTAATGTCACGACAGAAGCTGATGGAAACAACGAACACATTAAATATGAAAAGATATGAAAAAACAAGATTAAGGAGTTGATGCAACAGATGAGCAATTAGCTGGGAAAAAGTGCCCTTAACTGGAGCTCTCAGGAGATTCCCCAGCACACGTAGACAAGAAGATCTGTTTGAATCAATCATTGGAAGAAGCCACTTCCTTGTGATTGGAAGATGGCAGCTGTGTTCTGGGAAACAAGTACTTAGTTCATTAGTGACGATGCCCATCGCACACAACCTCCTTCAGATAATTGTCTGTGATAAAAACCCCAAATAGTTGGGCCATTTATTGACATATCCCCACCAGGCAAAACTGACAAATATCTGCTTGCCTTTTATTTTTCTTTTCAAAAGTCTTAACTTTTCAACTAAAGATGCACTTGTGTAAAATATGGATTAATTTAGAAGTTCTTAACAGATACAAACTGATACCTTATGATTATATTTGTCAAACTTTTTCACACCAGTGCTGGCTATTTGTTTCCTTAAGCCTCCCAAGTGATGCAAATTGATTTTTTTTTAAATAGCAAAGTGTTCATGTTGCATTAACCCTCCTGCCCCCAGAACACTCTACACTCTCGGGAAGATAACAATCCTTCTTGATTCTTCACTTACCCAAATCCAGCCTGTGAGATTGATGGATTGACATTTGGAACCAGGGATTAATCCTCGCTGCTGGAATTCTCAGCGTTCCTTCCATCCTAATTGCTATCCTGTTATAAAGTGTCCTGCAGTGACAGCAAAAAAGCATGTGAGATAGCGAGATCAGGGGAACCATTCTAAGAATGAATGCCCAATTTAGCTATGCAGAATGTGAGATACAACAGGCTATTATTTTGTGGATGATGCTCTTGGAGTTTGAAAATAAAAGAAAGTCAGGAACAAAAAGCAACCTTCCTAATTGGAAACCATCATGAAACTGCCTCTCTAGCATAATGTTCAAAACCAACCCCAACATTCAGTGTGCATTTCAACTTTAGAGAAACTGCCTTAAAAGCATTTTCTGTACTCACAGAAACCATTTCACAGTCACGCAAGCTCAGTAGTGTGACTGGGCTATTACCGAACACCCACTTGTTACTTGTGGCCGATGATGGTGAAGTTCTTTGGCAATACATTGCTTTAGAAATCCTGTTCAGTGGCATATATTGCTGCCAACAAATATATATTGAATGAGCACAGTGCCAGCGAGTCCAATAGGATTTGCATCTCCACCCTGGATTTCTGTACAGAAGATCAGGGAGGCAATTGATTTAGGTACATACAATTTCAAGGATCACATCTTCAATGTGAAGATAACTTGTATTGTTATTTTAAAAGAAGGATCAAGCCTTTTTTTTTGAAAGTTTGAAGCATTGCTCTGTATGTTAGCTTTTCTAAATTAATTCGATGTCCTGGGAAAGTTTTTTTTTATGATATATCAATGAGGTGGTGTAAGAAATATCTTGGGTTGTTTTAAAAACTAACATAAATTCCAACATGTCTCTTCACATTAAATGATGGATGTGGGTTTGCTTAAAAGGTAGCATTGCTCTGGTAAGACCCAAATAGATAGATAAAGAGGAGTCTTAAGTCCTAAAAATGGATAATAAAAATGGTAAAATTCTCAAACCAGATGCCAGTCAGCCTCGAATCTGCTCACTTTACATTTTAACTGAGATGGGACTGATGGGGGGGGTAAGGGCGTGGGCAGGCTGGGGACATTTTTAAAAATTAATTTACAGAATGTGAGCGTCGCTGGCTGGGCGAGCATTTATTGCCCATCCCTAATTGCCCTTGCGAAGGTGGTGGTGAGCCGGCTTCTTGAGCTGTGCAGTCCCTGTGGTGTAGGTACACCCACAGTGCTGTTAGGGAGGGAGTTCCAGGATTTTGACCCAGCGACAGTGCAGGAATGGCCGATATATTTCCAAGTCAGGTTGGTGAGTGGCTTGAGGGCGATCTTGAAAGTGGTTGTGTTCCCATGTGTTTGCTGCCCTTGTCCTTCTAGATGGTAGTGATCATGAGTTTGGAAGGCGCTGTCTAAGGAGCCTTGGTGAGTTGCTGCAGTGCATTTTGTAGATGGTATACATTGCTGCTACTGTGTGTCAGTGGAGGGAGTGAATGTTTGTGGATGTGGTGCCAATCAAGTGGGCTGCTTTGTCCTGGATGGAGTATCATTGGAACTTGACTCATCCAGGCAAGTAGAGAGTATTCCATCACAATCCTGACTTGTGCCTTGTAGATGGTGGACAGGCTTTGAGGAGTCAGGAGGTGAGTTACTCATCGCAGGATTCCTAGCCTCTGACCTCCTCTTGTAGCCACGTTATTTATATGGCTAGTCTTGTTCAGTTTCTGGTCAATGGTAACCCCCAAGATGTTGAAAGTAAGGGATTCAGCAATGGTAATGCCATTGAATATCAAGGGGCAATGGATAGATTCTTTTTTGTTGGAGATGGCCACTGCCTGGCAGTTGTGTGACGCGAATGTTACTTGCCACTTGTCAGCCCAAGCCTGGATATTGTCCAGATCTTGCTGAATTTGGATATGGACAGCTTCAGTATCTGAGGAGTCGTGAATGGTGCTGAACATTGTGCAATCATCAGCGAACATCCCAAATTCTGACCTTATGATGAGGCAGCTGAAGATGGTTTGGCCTAGGACACTACCCTGAGGAACTCCTGCAGTGATGACCTGAAACCAAGATGAATGACCTCCAACAACCACAACCATCTTTCTTAGTGCTAGGTATGACTCTGACCAGCAGAGGTCTCCACCAATTTCCATTGATTCCAGTTTTGCTAGGGCTGCTTGATGCCACACATGGTCAAGTGCTGCCTAGATGTCAAGGACAGTCACTCTTACCTCACCTCTGTATTCAGCTCTTTCATCCATGATTGAACCAAGGCTGTAACGAGGTCTGAACTTGAGTGGACCTGACGGAACCCAAACTGAGCGTCAGTGAGCAGGTTATTGCTAAGCAAGTACCGTTTGAAAGCACTGTTGATGACCCCTTCCATTACTCTACTGATGATGGATGGTAATTAACCGGGTTGGATTTGTCCTGCTATTTGTGTCCAGGACCTATCTGGGAAATTTTCCACATGGCTGGGTAGATGCCAGTGTTGTAGTCATACTGGAGCAGCTTGACTAGGGGCACGCCAAGTCCTGGAGCACAAGTCTGCAATACCTGTGGGCAACCAACCAGCTGTCAGGAAGCGGGTTGTTTTTGAAACACTTTAATAAAGTTGTGTGCCTAAGATTGTATCCTTCCTCCAGATTTAATATTGGCTGGATGGATTTCCTGGGTCTCTGGCAAAACGAGAATGCTCCTTCGAACAGGTCAGTATTTTTCCAGCAGTGTTGTGGGCCAAGGAAAACAGGAATCCTTATCGCAACACCCAGCCCCAGCCCACAAAGGAAACCTGTCAGCCTCCCCAGAAATCAGAACCCCAACCCCTGAATCCCCTAATAAGAACCCATGGGATTCAAGGCAAAGTGGCATGTTGGATCCAAAATTGGCTGAGAGGCAGAAAGCAGAGGGTGATGGTAGAGGGATGCTTCTGCGACTGGAAACCTGTTTCCAGTGGGGTTCCGCAGTGCTTGGTGCTGGGGCCCTTGCTGTTTGTGGTGTACATAAATGATTTGGACTTAAATGTAGGGGGTTAAATCAAGAATTTCACGGATGACATGAAAATTAGTAGGGTGGTAAATAATGAAGAGGATAGCTGTAAACTGCAGGAGGATATCAATGGACTGGTCAGCTGGACAGAGCAGTGACAAATGGAATTCAACCTGGATAAGTGTGGGGTAATGTACTTGGGGAGGGCTAACAAGGCAAGGGATTACATTATGAATGGTAGGAGCCTGGAAAGTACTGAAGATCAGAGGGACCTTGGTGTGCATATCCACAGATCGCTGAAGGTAGAAGGGCAGGTAGATAAGGTGGTTAAGAAGGCAGATGGGGTAGCCGAAGCATAGAATACAAGAGCAAGGAGATTATGCTGGAACTGTATAAAATGCTGGTTAGGCCACAAATGGAGTACTGCGTGCAGTTCTGGTTGCCACATTATAGGAAGGATTTGATTGCACTGGAGAGGGTGCAGAGGAGATTTACCAGGATGCTGCCTGGGCTGGAGGGTCTGAGCTATGAGGAAAGATTGGATAGGCTGGGGTTGTTTTCCTTGGAGCAACAAAGGTTGAGAAGGGACCTAATAGAGATGGATAAGATTATGAGGGGCATGGATAGGGTGGATAGGAAGGCACTTTTTCCATTAGTAAAGGGGTCAGTAACCAGGAGCCATAGATTTAAGGCAAAAGGTAGAAGGCTAAGAGATAAGTTGAGGAGAAATTTTTTCACCCAAAGGGTGGTGGGCATCTGGAACTCACTACCTGAAAGGGTGGCTGAGTCAGAAACTCTCGTAACATTTAAGTAGTATTTAGATATTCACTTGCATTACCATAGCCTCCAGGGCTATGGGCCAAGCACTGGAAAATGGGATTAGTGTAGTCAGATCTTTGCTGACTGGCATGGACACGATGGGCCAAATGGCCTCCTCCAGTGCTGTAGACCTCTAACAGCCTATGAGTAACCAGTGTCTCCTCCACCCACTATCATCACCAACTCTCCCTAACCCTTCATCTCTGCCTCCAGGACCTCTCCGGTCTTATCTACCCTTAATTCTCAAATGTCTCCCTCCGATCTCTCTCCGATTACCCACAGTCATGCCTGACCCAGCAAACTGCGCTGCACCTACTCACCCCTCACGATCTCTGCCATGGGTAGTGCAAACTTACCTGTTCCTAGGCTACAGCCTCCTCTGTAGCATTCTCCATCTGACAGGGAAAAAAAAGCTTTCGATCAGGCTGGCTTCTGGGCAGAGAACCTGTTAAGAAATAAATGTACGCCACGGAGTTAAAACTCCACAGTGTTTGAGGAAATCCGACTTCCAGATTTTACGACCAGAACTCCTACCCCCACTTAGAAATCCCATCCCAGTAAACATCAAGGCAAAAGACTTGAACTAATTAATTTCATTATTTAGCATCGCCTCAGAATGCTTCACATGCAATGAAGTACTTTAACCTGCGTCGACTGTAGACAAACATGCTGCCCGTTTTGGACCATCAATGTTACACAAACTGTAATGACCATATTTTGGTGTCAGTGGTTGAGGTGACAAAGTCAATCAAAACACTGGGAGAACTTCCTACTCCTCAAATACAATTATTGAATGATAAAGCAGAGAAGGAGGCCTTTCAGTCTGTCATACTTATGCCAGCAAGGAGCTATCCAATTAGTTCCACTTCACTTTCCTCTTTCCATAGCACTGCAAATGCTTCCCTCCTCAAATGTTTATCCAATTCACTTTTGAAAGTTGTAATTGAATCTGCTTCCAACAGCCTTTCATTCAGCACTTTCCAGATCATGACAACTCGCTGTGTAAAAACATTTCTCCTCATGTCGCCTCTTGGCTCTTTTACTAATTACCTTAAACCTGGGACTCCTGGTTATCAACCTTCCCACCAGTGGGAACAGTTCCTCCTTCTCTTTCATTGTCAAAATTCTTTATGATTCGGAATACCTCTATCACATCTCCTCTTAAGTTTAAGCGTTCCAAGGAGAATAAACCTATCATCTTCTGTAACAAAAACAGAATTACCTGGAAAAACTCAGCAGGTCTGGTAATTTTCCAGGTAATTCTGTTTTTGTTTTGGATTTCCAGCATCCGCAGTTTTTTTGTTTCTATCATCTTCTGTTCTCATTTCACATTTCCCACATTTGCTGTTGGTTTTCTGTATACTTAATGATTTCATTTGAAATTTTGGGAATAGAGAATGGCCAATCCACCCTTTAATAATCATCATGTGGATAGAGAGGGCCTCAGTTTAACATGAGTTAACATTTTGGGTTCTCCACTTTGTCCCACTATACTCTGGAAAGCAGGTTAGTCAGGGATCTAATGTAACCACAATCTAATATAATGCACATGGTTTCAATTTTAAATAATATTCAAAGTACCTATTTCTCCTCCACCAATTAAACCGGTGCTAAACTGACTGCATTACAGAGTCATAGGGGTCTACAGCACTGAAAAAAGCCCTTTGGCTCATCGAGTCTGTGCTGGTCAAAGAAGTACCTAACTATTCCAATCCCATTTCCCAGCACTAGGCCCATAGCCTTGTATGCTATGGCATCGCAAGTGCACATCTAAATACTTCTTAAATGTTATGAGGCTTTCTGCCTCTACCAGCCTTTCAGGCAGTGAGTTCCAGATTCCCACCACCCTCTGAGTGAAAAAATTCTTCCTCACATCCCCTCTAAACCTCCTGCCCCTTACCTTAAATCTATGCCCCCAGTTATTGATCCCTCCACCAAGGGGAAAAGTTCTTTCCTGTCTACACTATCTATCCCCCACATAATTTGATACACCTCAATCATGTCCCCCCTCAATCTCCTCTGCTCCAGGGAAAATAACCCCAGTCTGTCCAATCTCTACTCGTAACTAAAACTCTCCAGCCCAGGCAACATCCTGGTAAATCTCCTCTGCACTCTCTCTAGCGCAATCACATCCTTCCTATATTGCGGATTCCAGAACAGCACACAATACTCTAGCTGTGGCCTAATTAGTGTTTTCTATAGTTCCAGCATAACCTCCCTGCTCTTATATTCTATGCCTCGGCTAATAAAGACAAGTATTCCATATGCCTTCTTAACCACCTTATCTACCTGTCCCACTACCTTAAGGGACCGATGGACATGCACACCAAGGTCCCTCTGATCCTCGGTACTTCCCAGGGTCGCACCATTCATCATGTATTCCCGTGCCTTGTTTGTCCTGCCCAAGTGTATCACCTCACACTTATCCAGATTAAATTCCATTTGCCACTGATCAGCCCATCTGACCAGCCCGTCTATATCCTCCTGTAGTCTAAGGCTATCCCCTTCACTATTTACCACCCCACCAATTTTTGTGTCATCTGCGAACTTACAGATCAACCCTCCTATATTCAAGTCTAAATCGTTTATATGTACCACAAACATCAAGGGACCCAACACCGATCCCTGTGGAACCCCACTGGACACAGGCATCCAGTCACAAAAACACCCCTCGACTATCACCTCAAGCTTTGGTCCCCTGCCTGCACAGAGTTAATTGATGTCCCCTAGAATGACAACAAGGACACAATTGCTCTCAACACACAAAGTTAGGGAAAGGATTAAAGATCACCCAACATTCCTGTCCCAATCCAGAAGCTCATTCCGGAGAGCTCGTTTGTGAGCATTGAGTGCAGACATATTCAAGATCAACTCCAATGGAGACATTTTATTCTTACACCTGCTTTCTGGGTTCACATATAAAGAATGGCTGGTCAAGTGATGTAAGTGAGGACTGGTGTTGTCTCTAGAACCATACTCCAGCAATCCTCGATACTTTCGGATGAGGAGAGGAAATTGGAGGGGGAAAGCTTAGAGAAAAGCTGTACATCAAAATTGTGCTCTTAAATTAACTGCATCTCTAAGATTAACTAATAAATGGACCCTAATGGCCCCATTGGCACAAGGTTGTTATCCCATTTCTCTTTTGCACTTTCCTCAAAGTGACCCAATAAAAGCTGTGCTTGATAATTAATCTGAGGGAAACAAGTCATGAAATACCTGAGTGAATTTCTCTTCACAAATGTTGCCTCTGCTGAGTGAGCCATATGAAAAAAACAACAAAAAATTCAATGGGAAGGAACCACTCCAGATTCAGGTCACATCTATTAACTTAGAAACCAAACAGTTCAATGTTTTCCAATTAGTGCTCGCTCCTAGGGGAATGCCAATTCTGTTTTGCGTTGTTGTTGAAAGTCTTGGCATTCATATTTATTGTTGGAGGAGTATCTGATGCCAGCCCAGTTAGAGTCTGTCATAGGAACAGTCATTAAGTGGCATATGTACAAGGCAAACACAGGGCATGAAGGCAGGACATTGGTTCATAATTTGCTGCCAAAAATATCAGGCAAGTTTAATAGCACTTATCATTATTAACATGTAAAGCGTCCAGCAGCTTGTGGCAAGGAAGGGACATTCTGGGAATTGTGAATCACCACAAGTCACTGGTCAGCTTGTGTAACTTTGCTGTTATCCTCGTGAAAATAGCAGCCCACCCTCAACTGTTACTGCTGTTTTTAAGAGCTTTCTGAATTTACACATTAAATTCAAATTAATCTCACCACAGAAAAATAAAGTTGGCACTTTGACAGCATCAATGTCCTTTGAACCATGTGATAATTATTAATGCAAAGCCAATCAACTCCTCAGGCCCAGAAGAGGAACTATTTTTAAATTATTGAGTCTCATTACTACATGCGCTAAGTTCTCCTTTTAGATTTAAAATATTTACAATTTACAGTTTTGAAGGTTTCAAGTCTTTTTCTTTCTGCCTCTTCTATTCCCAGGCTGTGCTTGATTCATTAATGTCAATGGGAGATGGTGACTGACGTGTTAAAATTGGCCTCAGTTCTCTGGATCAGGAAGGGGGTTCCTGCTCTCGATCACTACTCAGATGCCCATCACTGAATGTTCCACGCGTGGATATGTGGGTGAGGACAGAATTAAGCTCATCTGTACTACCTACTACAGTCAAATAGTCCATGCACACTCGTTCTTCAGGGTCATACATTAAATATGCACCACACCCATAGCCAACATCCCAGTAAGGAATCAAGACCATCAGGGGAGAAAATTGAGAAAGTAATAATAAATGGGATGTGCATGTCTGTACCTGTTTTCTTCACAGATTGATGTGAAGTGTTCAGAAAAAGTATTCCCAGTTCAGGTACAGCATGGATTAGATGAAGAGCAAAATTCTCTCTAATCTGCCACATCCAGCACTCTCAGGCTCGACAGCTGCAGAGTAAAGCTCTTAATACTTTCAAGCACAGGTTAAATAAAAGAATGACTCGCATTTATATATTACCTTTCACGACCACTGGACATCTCAAAGCACTTTACAACCAATGAGGTACGTTTTTTGAAAGTGTAGTCACTGTTGTAATGCAGGAACCGTAGCAGCCAATATGCACACAGCAAGCTCCCACAAACAAATAAACTATTTTTGTGATGTTGATTGAGGGATAAATATTGGTCAAGGCAACATGGATTACCCCTCTGTTTTTCTTCAAAATAGTGCCATGGGATCTTTTATGATCACCTGAGAGGGCCTCAATTTAATGTCTCATCCAAAAGATAGCGCCAGTGTGGCACTACCTCTGTACTGCCCTATGGATGTCATCCTTGACTTTTATACTCAAGTCCTGGAGTGGGACTTGAACCTTATGACTCAGAGGTGAGAGCGCTACCAACTGAGCCATGGCTGACACGATCATCTCAGCTCCAGTTCAGATTAGATACAGAATAACACCACCCCTACTTAGTCAGTAACCCAACAACATTGTCTTTAGAATTAACACTGAGTTGTTCATACTTAGCTCTAGTCCCAGAAGTGACGGTATTGTATATTAATAATCCTTCTTCAATCCTTCTGCACTCTTAACCAACTATATTGCATGTCTGTTTACTCTTATGTAGTTTATTTACAGTAACAGAGTCTGGCTAGCGTCTGTAATATTGTTTTGGATTCTTGAAATCACTTGGCTATTTTTGCAGTACATCAGTTTATCACACTAGAGAGGTGTCAACCTTTTGTTCTGTAAGGATAAGTTCGACATCACAGAACAACAGGAGTTTTATTATGCCGGGAAGAAGAAAGGAATTGAAGTATAAGGACATCAAAAAGAAGAATGGAAAGCTAACAGGAACCAGCCAAAAGGTCAGAGCTACAAGTTTCAGAGAAAATGACAAGTGAGGGAGACAGGCGAGGGATAAGCAGAAAATGCTAAGTGGTCAAGTGGACAGGGAGAGTATTTGGGAAGCAATAATATATGAAACTGACAACGGGAGAAGTGAACTTTATGTGAGATGAGGTGATTGAAAAAGTAGCAAACTGCCCTGAAGCCTGGGTTAACTCGGGAAAAACAGCTGGAAGAAAGTTGCTGTGGGTTTGGGTGAGCGTAGACTGCATCAGTATCCAAATAGGAACACCTTGATGGGCCAATTTTCCTGGACTTTATCCCATCGAAGACCAGATGTAACAAAAAAGAAACATCACCAGCAGATCTTCAGTCCTTAAGGCTTTGATGTGCAGCCGGGTGGAGTTTTAGGTCTTTCAGCATATAAGACCCTGTGGGGTCCTGATAGGGTGGACATGGAGAGGATGTTTCCTCTTGAGGGACAATCTAGAGCTATTTAAAAATAAGGGATCACCCATTTAAGACAGAGATGAGGAGAAATGTTTTCTCTCAGAGGTTCATGAGTCTTTGGAATTCTCTTCCTCAAAAGGCAGTAGAAGCAGAGGCTGGGATTTTCCGGTCCTGCCATAAGCCAATGGAATTTTGGCTGGCCCGCCTCAGCCCCCGTGTGGGTCCCGCCACAGCAGGGCTGGAAAATCCTGGCTAAGGTCTTTCAACCTTTTTAAGGCAGAGATAGATTCTTGATAAGCAAAGGGTTGAAAGGTTATTGGGGGTCGGCAGGATTGTTGGGTTGAGATCAGCAAGAATCTTATTGAATGGTGGAGCAGGCTTGAGGGGCTGAGTGGCCTCCTCCAGCTACTAATTTGTACATTCGTATGTTCACATGTTCAGAGCTGTTGCTGTGCCCAGCTTTCCTTCCCCTTGTTCTTGGCACAGTGTCCTGTCAGGTGGCAGGCCTGATTCACAGCCGGAAATTCAGACCTGTTCTTTGTGCTGTGAGCACAGGTTAACCTTCACATTGAACCAGTTCAACCCCATTTTTCTCATGATGGCAACATTGAGGCTTGAATGCTGTCTTTAAAGTAAAACTGATGGATTTGAATGTTAAACAGAAAGAATGTATTTTATTTATTCAGCAATGTTTTACCACAGCAATCCGATGAGGTGTCTCATCCAATTTGTGTTGGAAGGGCAGTAGGAAGAATGTGCACTGGCAGAGTTACTCAAGGGAATATTAGACACATTGTTCCTGCTCTGTGAGATTAGTGCTGTAAGATAGTTATCATTCAAGACCTCTATGTGTCCTGTCCTATCATGTCGACACATGTTGGGATAGTAGTGTGCAAGCACATTAGATTTAATGCCTCTCATAAATTGAAGGACCACATGCTCTTCAGGTAAGGCCTGAGCTTACAGAATTGACAATGTGGATTGTCCATTCATTAAGACAATGGAGGTGAAATTAGTCTATGCCAGCAGTACGAAGCAGGCTCGTAACGAATCGATGGCCTTTATACACTGAGCCAGTTTTTAATTGCGCAATAATTGTTCAATAAATCTGACACCATCAAAATGGCTATGAAAGCTGCTGATTGCTGTATCAACAGACTGATCCACAAACATCCTTCAGGAAACTATGCCTGCCTATGCAGTCTGGTCAACGTGTAAGTGTAGTTCACAGTACCTTGTTGACTGTTATTGCCTTTTGAAGTCGTATGCACAAAGACTTGAAGAAGACCCACCACCGTAACACTGCAGGTCAACCAAGGATTGGCAACAACCAAAATGAGATGTACAGCCTGAGAATCCGCAGAACAGGTGACAAAGAAAATCCAACAATAGGCACGTTCCTGCCTTGGTTCTTGATGCTGACAGATTCTTATTTATTATCTCCCAAAGCACTGTCTTGATGCAGGTTTAAATTTCTGCTATTTCAGCTCAGGGAGATCAGTAAAACATCGCATCCAGGTGAGTGTTGTATAAATCAAAAACCGACTAGGAACAGTTCACATTGAAAAGAGGGGAATTGTCTAATTAGTTTTTTAAGCAGCTGGGTTGGATAAACAAATAGATTCCTGATCAGTCTGTGCTGGGTATATTTCATTAAAATTAGTGTAGCCTCTTTTAGCTGATAAAGGAATTTGGCACAAGGTCCAGTAAAGAGCAAATTAATGCAATGATATAAATTACTCCACAATAATATAATAATTAGGGAGGTCCTGTGGCACAGTGGGTAATGTCCCTGCCTCTGAGCCAGGAGCTCCAGGTTCAAGTCTCACTCCAGGATTGGATGGTGAAGGAAGGTGCATTTGTAACGTGACCAAACATTAGTGCCAACTTGCAAATCATTCCAACACATGCCAATGACAAGCGGTAAGAGCAGGAGAAAGTCCTGGTCAGCCATATGATGGAAAGAACATTGCAGCCTCTACCATCACTATCCATAGCTCCAGACTACAACATGCATGGAAACGTGCATGTTGCCACAGCAATTTGGACTCCCTGTGTGAATGTTAACGTGCTTTCACCCAATACAATAATTGATTTGTAGCAATGAACTACATCATGTTAACACTAAATCAATAACAAGTTGGGGCCAGAACCTTCAATCTGCTTCAGGGAACACATCTTCACAAAAAGTGTGGTATAAGTGTGGAACGCTCACCCACAGAAATCAGTAGATATTAGCTCAATTAATAATTTAAAATTTGAGACTGATATGTTTCTACTGGACAAGTGTATGAAAGGATTTGGTGGATGAAGGAAAGATCCAGATCAGCAGGGATGTCAATGAATGGTGGAAAAGACTCAAGAAGCTGAATGGCTAACTCCTGTTCCTATGTTCCTACATACATTACAACAAAATTTGCATTTGAATGGCACCCTTAACATAGTGAATGTTCCAAGGTGATCCATGTTGTGTGCAGTGCAGTCGGCCTCGTGAAGAGGTTCTGTGTCTTATATAGTTTAATAGTAAATGTTTATTAACTACTTGTAACTACATACATATGTACAGCTTAAGGTCTAAGCTAGAAGCTGTCTCCATGCTTGCCACTACACATGCCTCTGTCTAGTACAAGACTTCCCTCTAGATTCAGGTCATGTGTTCCTTTACATCACAGTCTGGGCGTACTGTACCCAGTCCCACATTAACCCTTTTTACACCAGGCCCTTATAATACAGTTTATAGATTAGGCATAAAGAAACAAAAGCTGCAGTAATGTACTGTATACTATTGCAAAAACTAACTACTTTCCTAATATAATGAGCTGTACATAAATGCAATGACTAGCTACAGTGGCTTGGGATATTTTACAATGTTAAAAGCGCTATATAAATGCTACTTGTTGTTGTAGTGCAATAATGAGCTACATGACAGATTGGTAGGATATTGATTTTTATTCATGAATGCACACGATTCCCCTGGGTGCACTGGTGTCTGCTCCTTTTGCCAGGTTGTTACAGAACGAGAGCGGAAGAGTGGAAATGGGACTCAAAAAGTCATTCATCTGAAGGGGAGAAATCAGGTGAAATGTTAATAATAAGGGGAAAAAATAAAACTAAAATGCGTCTGAAATTGAAATGTGAGCTTCCATTTAATCTGGCGCATATATTTGTTGAAGGCTCAGCTTTGATTCACCGCTATGGACTGAAAAGGGTTTGATTGTGGGTCTTGAATAAACATACACTGTGGATATAAGACTAAGCCTGAAAAAGGGTTGACTATAATGGGGAAGTTAACACTGGACAGATTAATTTCATTGAGTAAGTTTGGGTACTAGAGTGATGAGTTTTGATGGGAAAGTGGGTGCCACAGGAATAAACTTTGATAGTTGAGTTAGGCCACTTGGGGCAATGGAGGGAGGGGCAAAAACCTTAATGACAAAGTTAGACTGTTAGAGAGATGAGTTTGAATGAAATAAGTAAGCTTTTAGAAGGATAAGTTTTGATGGGAAAGTTAGAAAGGAACTTCGATGGGCGAGTTATGGTCCTCGAGAGTGAAAATTTGATGGGCTGAAGGACCTTTAGTCAAACATGGTTGTTCTTTAGTTCTTAACCCTTCCACTATCAGTGAATCAGAGAACCTAAAGGTTGAAACAAATCGCTGACTGCATTAAGCTTCACTTTTTTTTCCATCTGCTTGTTTATTCCTACAACTTTGCATCTAGACTTCATCCTGTGAATAAATAATGCATGAATTAGATGTAGCCGAACACGGGCTTTGATAGAATTATTTTACAAATTGCAGCAAATAATAAGCAAAATCGCACTTCAAACATCAGCCTGGGAGCCCTATTGGGAACATTAAACACAGAGTGCCAGGGCAGTAAGGGAAATTGGATTGTAACATTGGGACCAAATGATATTCTCTTAATCATATTTTCTAGCCTCATCCAAATGCAAGGAGCACGTGTTGTAATGTCATTACTCCATCATCACAATAGCTGGGGGCTGGTAGTGACAGTTACTTGGGCTATTGTGCTGCTTTGTGAAGATAATCAATCTTCTCCTGCACAAAAATAAATCAACCACAAAGAGCAAAGAAAAGGGCAACAATAGACTTAAAAGTGACGAACAGAAACCTACCAATTGATTTCTGTTTAATTTTAAGTGAATCAGAGCCAAGCATTCAACGACACACCAGGACCCAAATACTAAGCAGGGTACATTAGATTGATACTTCAGCTGATCCGTAACAACATGCAGGATGGAATTGTGCTCCGAGTACATTTTCACTTGAAATGATTACCAAAGGGTGAGAAGAATTAGCTCAGGTTCGGGGGTGGGTGGTCAGTGGCAAGATTAAATTGTGATTTCAAACAGAAAACAGCAAAAAAAAAATCTTGGGTGTTCTGAACAAAGAAGATGGCTCTCAGCAGATGAGAATATTCACTGTTTAAATTATAACTTAAAGATGCCAAAGCAGAGCGGGAGAAGAAGCCCACGTTGAACTTGTCATTGGTGTCTATATTTAGCCCTGTAGTGACATGTTGCTTGAATTGCAGAAATGCATGTTTCTCCTCCTATAGCTTTATACATCTGAAAGAAAGTTTTAAAAAGTCTAATAATGTGGCAGGAAGCATGAGGGATTGGTTAGTGCAGGAAGATATATTGCTAAGTGATAGAAAGCTAAATAAATCATGAGCAGTGCAGTATTCTGCACATGTCCTTAACAAGAGACTAGCAATCAGCCTAGGGATCCAAACTTGTAAAAGCAGCATATGCAAGTCTAAGCTGAAATTGATTATGAAATTCTTTTTAAGTTGCCTCTTTCATCAGCGTTCCTCTGAGCATTCCCTTCTTTTTGCTTCTAAACTCCAAATACATCAACTTGCACAGTTGTCTTCTTCCCTATATCATATATGCTTTTCCTCCTTTCTGTATCATATACTTTCTTCTACCTCACTGAATTCTATAGCTAGGAAAGTAATTTGTGAAGAGGACATAAGGAGTCTGCAAAGGGACATAAATAGGTTAAGTGAGTGAGCAAAAAATTGGCAGATGAAGGATAATGTGGGAAAATGTGAACTCATCCACTTTGACAGAAAGAGTAGCGAAGCAGTATATTGTTTACATGAAGAGAGATTGCAGAGCGCTGAGGTATAGAGGGATCTGGCTGTCCTGGTATGTGAATCACAGAAAGTTACTATGCAGGTACAGCAAGTGATTAAGAAGACAAATGGAATGTCATTGTTTATTGCAAGAGGAATGGAATATAAAAGGAAGGTTGTTTTGCTACAGTTGTACACGGTGTTGATGAGACCACATCTGGAGTACAGTGTACAGTTTTGCTTCCCTTATTTAGGAATGGATATAAATGCATTAGAAGCAGGTTCACTCGACTGAAACCTGTGATGTGGGGGTTATCTTATGAGGGAAGGTTGGACAGTATCTGTTGGAGTTTAGAAGAACGAGTGGTGATCTTATTGAAACATATAAAGATTCTGAGGGGACTGACAAGGTAGATGTTGGAAGGATGTTTCCCCTTGTGGGAGAGGCTAAAATGAGGGGACACGGTTTAAAAATAACTATTTAAGATGAGGAGAATTTTTTTCTCTCAGAGAGTTGTGAGTGTTTGGAAGTCTCTCCCAGAAAGCATTGGAGGCTAAGTCATTGAATATTTTTAAGGCAGTGGTAGAAGATTCTTCACTAACAAGAGAGTCAAAGGATAGTGAGAGTAGGCAGGATAGTGGCATTGAGGCTACATTGAGGTTAACAATGATCTTATTGAATTGCAGAGCAGGCTTGAGGGGCCAACTGATCTACTTCTGCTCATAATTTGTATGTTCATATGTTCCTGCTTCCTGCAGCTTACATTTTCTTCCTCCACCTCTTTACATCCTATATGCTCTTTCTGCTCCCTGCATATTAATGCAATGTGTTTACTTCCTTCCTGCATCTTGCACACTTTCTCTTCCTCTCTGTATTCTGCTTGCTCTTCTTCCTTCTGCATCATGCTTCACCATTCTTCATGCTTGCATCCTACAATCTTTTGAAATCCAGACTCATTATTACACCATCTTTCAATCTGACTTAGTTTTCCCTATTACCTCAGAATTTCCCTATTTTTCCTGCCCTGCTACTAATAGTTTTTTAAAAAATGTCTTTTTGATCACACACACAGGGTGTGGGCATTGCTGGCTAGGCCAGCATTTTCTGCCCATCCCTAATTGCCCTTGAGAAGGTGGTAGTGAGTTGCCTTCTTGAACCATGGCAGTGACTGTGTTAAAGGTACTCTCACAACACTGTTAGGTAGGGAGTTCCAGGATTTTCACCCAATGGTGATGAAGGAAAGATGATATATTTCCAAATCAGGATGGTGACATGGAGGAAAAAGTGGACATGCTGCCTGCTGGCCTTGACCTTCTAGGAGGTAGAACTCGCAGGTTTGGGGTGTTGTTGTGGAAAGAACCTTGGTGAGTTGTTTCAGTGCCTATTGTAGGTGATAATGCAGCTACCGGGTGGCAGAGGTGGAGGGAGTGAACATTTAAAGTGGTGGGTGGGGTGCCGATGAAGTGGACTGCTTTGGCCTGAATGGCACTGAGCTCCTTGAGTGTTGTTGGAACTGTCACCATCAGAGTATTGTCACTCTCCTGACTTGTGCCTTGTAGGTGGTGGACATGCCTTGGGGGGGGTCAAGTGACCAGTTATTCACTACAGAATATCCCTCCTTCTGACCTGTTCTTGCAGCCACAACATTAACATGGTGGGTCTAGTTAAGATTCTGGTCAATGGTGTCCCCTAGGATGGTGATAATGGGGGATTCGACAATGGTAATGAGGGGACACCCTTCCTAAATGAATTAGAATACCATATAACACCCGTAATACCTCTTGGTCTTTGAATTTATGTAGTAGCTCAATATTTAAGAAACTCCCCTCTCATGAACAAGGCTGAACTTACTCGGCATTCATCACCAACCATACCTGCTGTACTACTTGTCACCCTTCCTGCCGCTCTCAGTGTTCCTCCTCCTCCGAGACTGTCAGCCCCCACTCTGCTGCACAGCTTCTGCCACACACTGCTCGCTCATCCCGGCTTGCACTAAGCCTTCCCTGGGCTGCTGCTCAACTCTTTTGTGGATCCCCTGGAAAGTCTCTGCCAATCCCCAGGGCCCCCAGACCACAATTTGAGAAACGATGCACGACACTGATCTATTGCTCACAGACTCAGGCTACAGCATGGGAAAGAGACAGAGTAAATTCCAATCACATTGTCTGTTCAACCACTGTCAGGTCAGGTGCAGCATGGACTTTAGAAGTAGATTGAAGCATTTCTTTATGACAGCTTCAATTCTCAAATTTGTTTTCGTGTTTGCTCATGAGAGACCAGATTAACATTGTTCAAACTCACTTTATATAGAAACCTTAAAGTCAACCAATGGAGGAAGTTATCATTAAGTTAGACAGGGATGCGTTGTAACTGTGAATTCAGTTGCTCGTGATCATATTAAAGTCCAGTCTTTAATAAATCATTGAACTGGTGCTGATGTGAGATCTCACAATTACTTGCTAATTGCGGATTTGAGTGAAGGACCAAGGTCCACATTACAGGTCATAAGCAAAGATAGAAGGTAAATGTATGAAGGAACAGTGACTCATTGCCAAGATGGATCTAAACACCTGCGCAATGATGCTTATTTTGAATTCCATCAGGACTCCTAATCTTCTGATTTGTCAAGGTGAGATGGTGGTAATGTCTCTGAACGAACCCTTCAACAGCCCTGGCTAATGCTCTGGGGACATGGGCTCAAATCCCACTATGGCAGCTAGTGGTATTTAAATGCAACCAATTAATAAACCTGAAATTGGAAGCTAATGTTCATAGTTAAAAACCCATCTGATTCATTAATGCTGTTTACCAAAGGGAATCTGTTATCCTCACTTGGTTTGGCCTGCACATGATTCCAGATCCACAGCAATGTGGTTGACTCTTAGCTGCCATCTGAAATGGCCTAGCAAGCCATACAGTTCAAAGGCAATTAGGGATGGACACCAAATGCTGGTCTTGCCAGTGATGCCCACATCCCATTTAAGAAATCTATTTGAAAAGTGGTCCTACAATCAAAATGTTTGAAACCGTGGGTGGTAAAGCGAGCTTTATTCCCACTGGTGGTAACCCTCATCTTGCTGAGTACAAAATTCATAAAGGTTTCACTGTAGTACTGTGGAACACTGACTGAAGTGAGACTGAGCTATGGAAGAAGTTTGCATAGATCTGCTGCTCACTGTATTCAGTCAGTGTATTTTGACATGTTATATTTTGACCTCAGTTTAGGTGCAGTTGACAAGAAGTAGATTCATTCCTTCAAATATGTTACATTGCTTCTTGGCAACGTACAGACACTTCTGCTCGGTTTACACCAGACGAGACATCCAGTTGGGACCCATCAGAGATGGGCAACATGAGCATTGAGAAAAATCATTGCAGAGATGTCAGTCAAAAATACCACAGTCAGAATTATCAATCACTTGTGAACAAGTCTGTCAGAAATAGAATGCATAGACGCATATATCATTCAACACACCAACCTTTCCTTTGTCATGTGATTTCCCTGGGAGAGTTCCACTCATGTTTTGCAAATCATAAAAATAAAAGGCCTACACACCCCCCACCCCCCCCCACCCAGACAGCTCAGCGGGTGAATGTACCACGTGCTGTAACCATGAAACATGCGAGTATAGGTACGGCTAAGCTTCGGTCCCTTCTGAGCTAGATGTGAGACCTTCCTTCAGTGAATGGTCTGCTAATACTCACCACCTAACCCTGAAGATAAGAGAAAGTCTTCGCTGGGTGAGATACTGCAATGAAGACAGCAGCTGTATATCGCAAAAATCATAGAAATTTAGAGCACAGAAAGAGGCCATTCTGCCCATCATGTCTGCACCAGCCGACAAGTAGCCATCTAGCCTAATACAACTTTCCAGCTCTTAGTCATTGCCTTGGAGGCTTTGGTACTTCAGTCCTAATTCAAGTACTTTTCAACTATTATAAGCGTTTCTACCTCTATTGGCCTCTCAGGCATTGAGTTCCAGATCTCCACCACCCTCTGGTTGAAAAGATTCAAGTTTGAATCTCTTCTAAACACCTATTTCTTACCCTAAATCTATGCCCCCTGATTAGAAAATCATACTACAATCAAGCAGAGTCAACCTGGTTTTGTGAACATATGACAAGTTTATTAGAGTTCTTTGAGAATGCAACAAAAGGTTGGATAAAGGGAACCCGTAGATGTAGTGTACTTGGATTTCCAAAGGGCATTCGATAAGTTGCCACATTAAAGGTCACCAAATAAGATATGAGCTCATGATATGGGGAGTAATATCTTGGCATAGATAGAATATTGGTTAATGACAGGAAATAGAGAATTGGGGTAAATGGGTAATGGTGGAGTGCTCCAGGGATCAGTGCTGGGGCCTCAACTATTTACAATCCATGTTAATAATTTAGATGAAGGGACCGACTGTATTTTAGCTAAATTTTCTGACGATACAAAGATAGGTAGGAAAGCATGTTCTGAGGAGGCCACAAAGAGTCTGCATAGGGATATAAATAGGTTAAGTAAGTGGACAAAAATTTGGCAGATGAAGTAAATGTGAGAAAATGTGAGGTTGTCCACCTTGGCTGTGAGAATAGAAAAGCAGAATGTTAGTTAAATGGAGAGAGACTATAGAATAATGGGTACAGAGGGGTCTGGGTGTCCTTGTGCATGGACCACAAACAGCTAGCATGTAGGTACAGCAAGTAATTAGAAAAGCAAATGGAATGTTGGCCTTTATTGCAAGGGGGATGGAGTGGAAAAGTAGGGAAGTCTTGCTAAAACTGTACAGAGCATTGGTGAGACTCCACCTAGAGTGCTACGTACAGTTTTGGTCTCCCTATTTAAGCAGGGATATACTTGCACTGGAGGCTATTCATAGAAGGTTCATGAGGTTGATTCCTTGGATGAAAGGGTTGTCTTATGAGGAAGGGTTAAGCAGGGTGGGCCTGTATTCATTGGAGTTTAGAAGAATGAGAGGTAATCTGATTGAAACATACAAGATTCTGTGTGGGCTTGACAGGGTAGATGCTGCCAGGATATTTTCTGTTTTGGGGCAATCTAGAAGTAGGGGACACAGTTTCAAAATACGGGTCTTCCATTAAACATGGAGATGAGGTGGGTCATTACTCTTTGGAATTCTCTACCCCAGAGATCAGTAGAGGCTAAGTTATTGAATATATTTAAGACTGACTTAGACAGATTTTTCATCTAAAAGGGAGTCAAGGGTTATGAAGGGCAGACAGGAAAGTGGAGTTAAGGCCACAATCAGATCAGCCATGATCTTATTGAATGGCAGAGCAGGCTCGAGTCTCCAAATGGCCTACTCCTGCTCCTATTTGTTATAGAAACATAGAAACCAGGAGCAGGAGTAGACCATTCGACCCTTCGAGCCTGCCCAGCCATTCCATTATGATCATGGCTGATCATCCAACTCAACAGCCTGTTCCTGCTTTCTCCCCATACCCTTTGATCCCTTTCACCCCAAGAGCTGTATCGAGCTCCTTCTTGAAAACATATAACGTTTTGGCCTCAACTACTTTCTGTGGTAGTGAATTCCACAGGCTCACAACTCTCTGGGTGAAGAAATTTCTCCTCATCTCAGTCCTGAATGGTCTACCCTGTATCCTCAGTCTGTGACCCCTGGTTCTAGACTCCCCCTTCCTGCATCTATCCAGTCCAGTCCTGTTAGAATTTTATAGGTTTCTATGAGATTCCTCCCTCATTCTTCTGAACTCCAGCGAATATAATCCTAACCAACTTAAGCTCTCCTCATATGTCAGTCCCGCCATCCTAAGAATCAGTTGAGTAAACCTTCACTGCACTCCCTCTATAGCAAATACATCCTTCCTCAGATAAGGAGACCAAAACTGCACACAATATTCCAGGTGTGGTCTCACCAAGGCCCAGTACAATTGCAACAAGACATCCCTGTTCCTGTACTCGAATCCTCTGGCTATGAAGGCCAATATACCATTTGCCTTCTTTACCGCCTGCTGCACCTGCATGCTTACCTTCAGTGACTGGTGTACGGGGACACCCAGGACTCATTGCACATTCTCCTCTCTCAATTTATAGCCATTCAGATAATAATCTGCCTTCCTGTTTTTGCTACCAAAGTGGATATCCTCACATTTATCCACATTATACTGCATCTGCCATGCATTTGCCCACTCAGCTTGTCTAAATCACACTGAAGCATCTCTGTATCCTCCTCATAGCTCACCCTCCCACCCAGCTTTGTGTCATCTGCAAATTTGGAGATATTATATTTAGTTCCCTCATCTAAATCCTTAATATATATTGTGAGTAAATGGGGTCCCAGCACCAATCCCTGCGTTACCCCACTAGTCACTGCCTGCCATTCGGAAAAAGACTCGTTTATTCCTACTCTTTGTTTCCTGTCTGCCAACCAGTTTTCTATCCATCTCAATATCCTACTCCCAATTCCATGCGCTTAAATTTTACAAGCCAATCTCTTATGTGGGACTTTGTCAAAAGCCTTCTGAAAATCCAAATAAACCATACCCACTGGCTTCCCCTCATCAACTCTACTAGTTACATCCTCAAAGAATTCCATTAGATTTGTCAAGCATGATTTCCCTTTCGTAAATCCATGCTGACTCTGCCCGATTCTGTCACTGTTTTCCACGTGCTCAGCTATTAAATATTTTATAATGGACTCTAGAATTTTCCCCACTACCGATGTCAGGCTGACTGGTCTGTAATTCCCTGTTTTCTCTCTACCTCCCTTTTTATGTCCCTTTTGACCACCAATGCATCCACTACTTCTGGGGCCACTTCCTTAAGTGCTCTGGGATGTAGATTATCAGACCCTGGGGATTTATTGGCCTTCAGTCCCATCAATTTCCCCCACAATTTCCCTACTACTACTGATTTCTTTCAGTTCCTCCCTCTCACTAAACGATGTGTTTCCCAACATTTCTGGTATGTTATTTGTGTAGCTTGCAGTGTATAAGTCAACCCGGCACATAAGTCGGACCCATTTTTTTGGCCCCAAAAATCATGTTTTTGCATATACTTGGCCTATAAATCATATTTCGCTCCCCCCCCACCACACACACACGCTCTCCCCCCCCGCCACCCCCGCTCCCCACCACCAATCCCCACCCCCAGCTTTTCACCTCACGAATGGATGCTTTACTTACTGGTACCTTATAATTAGGTGCAAGGATCAAGCAGGCAATATAGGCTGTGGTGGGAAGATGCATGGGAGTTTAAGACATGCCCACACAGAGTAGACTCCACCTAGAGAACGACAAAGCTGCCAACAATCCACACTAGCGGTTCACTTTTATACTTGGCGGAAAAGTTGACCACTGCTTTGGAGGGGTTTTTTGAGGCTTCAAAGTTTGACTTATACGCAAGTGGACCCATATGCTTATAGACTCATAACCAAGGGGGAGTGGGTCTTTCTATCCACCCTATCTAGATCTTTCATAATTTTATACATTTTCATTAGTTTTCCCCTGAACCACCTGTTCAAAGAAATCCATCCCAGCCTATTCAATCTTTCCTCAGAACTAAAATTCTCCAATCCAGGCAACATCCTTGTAAATCTGCATTGTGCCCTCTCTGGAGTGAGCACATCCTTCCCATAATGTGGTGACCAGAACTGGTTTTGTAAATTAATGTAATGTAACTGCCGTACAGTACCCCAACTGTGGCCTAACTAGTATTTCATGCAGTTCCAGCATCATCTCCCAGCTCTTATATTCTAGGCCTTGGCTAATAAAGGCAAGTATCCTTTATGCCTTCTACCTGTCCAACCACCTTCAGGGATCTGTGGATGTGCACTCCAAGGTCACTGTGTTCCCCTTACAGTTCTTAATATCTTACCATTTATTGTGCATTCTCTCGCCTTGTCAGCTTTTCCAAAATGCATTATCTCACACTTCCCAGGATTGAACTCCACTTGCTACTGTTCCATCTGCCTGACCAGTCCATTGATACCTTCATGCAGTCTGCAACTTTTTTCTTCTTTAGCAGCCAATTGTGTGTGTACGTGCGTGAGTGTGTGCGTGTTTGTGACATTGAAAGTGTGAGTGAGTGTGTGGCGTGTGTGTGTGTGTGTTTGTGAGTGTGAGAGTGTGTGTGAATATGTGTGTGAGTGTGAGTTTGTGAGTGTGAATGTGTGTTAGTTTGTGAATGTGTGCGTGTGAGTGTGTGTTGAGGAGTGGGAGAAGGTGGAATATGATAGAAAGGGGAACACAGAGAATATTAATAGGTGAAAAATTTTATCTCTCCATCCCCAGTGAGTTTCATAACATTCAACAGCAAAAATTGAGAATTCACAGTTGTGGGGATTGTGTCATAAAATGTCAATATCTCAGAAGCTTAAAAAATTACTGGGCTTGCTGTACGATAAGCAATATAACAGGAGTCCATGTGTTATGTTGTATTTTTGAAATCAATAAGAGGCACGCAGAGACCTGCACATCTTTCTCATAGCAGTACTTCAAATGCATTTGGAGTCCACGAGATCATTGGATGCGAATATGAATGAGAAACATAATCCAGATAACTGACTGCATTCTGAGGAATCCCCAAATTAAGCTTGGTTTGAAAAGAGCTCCTTTGAGATACAAAAGTCATATTGCATAAAGGTCAGTAATCGGTGGCTTCTGTGGTCACAGGAAACATTGTAATTCCTGGTAGAATCTGTGTATCTGGAGTTTCATTTCATATTTCCAGGAGTTCTGTTCATATTGAAACATCCTTTGCTGTGAGCACATACCCCACCATCAGACCTTGAGAATGAATTTCATTTAAAAACTAGAAAATCTATCAAATGGAATAGCTCCTAAAAAAAAAAAATCAGCCACTGATCCTTAGCAATTCCTAATCTCCTCTGCAACGCCCATGGCAATTTAAAGGTTGCCTATTCACATTGCAGTTAATTAAATATATAATTAATACAATATATGTTATGCACACATTCAACATATTGATCTATCCACTTAATATCAGCAGCCCTGATAGAATCATCCATTGTACATTTGCCGAAACAGTCAGAATGTAACGCAGCTAGTCATTGAAATCAGATTTTCTCATTAAAAATCATTCCCAAAAATGTAACCAGTTTATGTTGAGTGTTACTAATTGAATTTCTTGATCATGACCACCAGCTACTGGACACACTTTAAAACATACATTTATATAAATAATTGAAAACAGAATTCATCTTTAATTAATACTTAAATCTAACATTAATGGGAATGACAACAAAATGCCTCAGGAGATTCCCAAAGTATTGCAAAAACACCTCCTCTCTGGATTTCCCTGGAGACTCTTGGTGCCTCAGGAGTACTTTCCTAACCAGCTGCTCTCCAACACCACCCCATCCCACACTGCCCCCACCACCCCCACACATCCTATCCCCATCCCCTGTTCAAGTTGTCAATCCTGGTCGAAGGTGCCTGTGGAGGTTTCGTCATTTGAACTCTACTGCCAACTGCCCAGCCCCCACACTTCTGCCATTGGTCACTCAACCCATCCATTCTCATGGCGCCTAACCCTAACCCTAACCCTAATCCCCCTTCCCACACCAATTGGGAGATGGTTTATCATTATTTTATCACCTGATTGGTTGATTCTTGACTGTTCATTGAACAGCCTTTCCCCCCCCATCGCCAGTATTTTTCTAAGTAGTAAGCAAAAGTATTCAAAGAAAATGAAAAATATAACATTTTTTTTAATATAATGCCTGGCCAATGTTTTTCTTTGGTTGATGCCAGGTCAGTCCTGGGGATTTGACAATCATATCCCCAATGCCTCAGGAGATTCCTGGGGTGTCCTAGTGGGTAGCTGCCTGGCAAGGTAGAGAGCAAAACGGAGCAGGAAGATCCCAGATGCAGTTTCTAATCTATATTAGGTTGTCAGTGGGAGCAGCAGTCAGGGTTGCTAAGGTTTGCCTCAGTGCCCCTGGGTTTGAGAGGGGGAAATTTTCATGCACAATACATGTACCTGTGGACAACAGGCAAGAACAGCAACTTAATGGCGATGGCATCCACAGCGGAATAGCTATCAAGACTCACTGGCTAGTCTGACAAATGAAAAGTGATGAGTGCTCAAGGAGGCAAAACCCAGTCATGTTTTCAGGAGAAGATGGCAGAAATCAGAAGAAAATGATAACAAAATGCCTCCATTTACAATCCTGCAGAGTTTTTTTTTCATAAGAAGCCTAAAGTCAAGAAGCCTGATGATTAAAACAGAATATTTCACTGGAATTAAAAAATCTAAATCAAGTTTTTGCCATTTAAATAATTGAAGCTTGTTCAGAAAATAGATTTTTTTTAAATGGCTATCTCCTGCTGGTTTGACTTGAAGCTAAATTTGTAACAGAGTGCAAAGCCAGATTTCAGAAAATCTATTCATATATTAAAAATCTTACATCTGAGTGCTGTTCCTCACAACTTTTTCTATTATAAATTCCTGAGCACACATTTATAGAAATACTGTCTATGTAAACTGGTCACGCTTTAATTACATTCTCAGGAGTGGTGTAATTACAGTGTGACAGGTTTGACATAGTCAGCTCCCATTATAAATGTGGACATAAGAATTTATAATGAAAATAGGTTTTAAAAAGTAAGAAACATTTGAAAAACTAATCAGGAAAATTCAATCCTTTTGAAAAATCACAGCTGTAATTTGATGAAAACAGCATCTGAGATGATCCCTCATTCCTGCTGAAGTGGTAATGCCGGTTCTACACTGTCACTTAACAACAACAACCACTTGCGTTTATATGGCAACTTTAGAGTGGTAAACTGTGCCAAAGCACCTCACGGGAATGTTATCAATCTAAACATGAACCTGAGCCGCACAAGGAGTTATTAGGACAAGTGGTCAAAATCTTTGTCAAAATGTTAGGTTTTAAGGAACATCTTAAACGAAGATCAGAGGCGGGGAGGTTTAGTGAGAGAGTTCAAACGCTTAGGGCCTGGGCAGCTGAAGGCACAATCTGTAATGCTGCAGCGATGAAAATTGGGGATGCCAGAATTGGAGGAGCATAAATATCTGAGCCAAAGCCAAAACTACTCCCCACGTATCACCAAACACTTCTCTTCCCAATTTAGTTGGGCTAAGAAAACATCATCGGTCTGCATTCTCTCCACCTTACGGTTAATATAGATGCAGAGTAACAACTAGAATCTTACATTAAGGTAGTTAAGCCAGATAACAGTGTCAGCAGTAGCTATAACTTCTGACCTCCACGGGGTTGTACCTCAGAAGTACTCCAGGAGATGCACCGGGGGATCTCCAGAAGCCCCCATGCAAGGATTGCATGGGGATTGCCCGGGAAGTTCAAACTTCCGTTGAGCAACCACCCTACACTGGGAAACATCCAAAACTCTAATTTAAATCGGAGATTTCAGATGGTTCCATCTGTCTTAGCAGAATTATTACTCAGGAAAAGTTAAAGAAGTAAAACCAATTCTAACTCCTGGGTAACTATAGCAGTGACCCCCATCCCCACCACCCACTGGACTCCCTAACTAAACAGCCCCACCCCACCCCCCACTGGACCTCCAACCTCCTGATTACACCCCCACCCCTTGACTACACCTGATTACCCTCCTGACCTCTTGATTATACACCCACTGCTTCCACCCCCCCACACCCTGACTACCCTCTGAAACCCTTGACTACTCTACCACTACCCCCCACTCCCCAGACTACCTTCCCGATGTCCCCTCTAACCCCACACTACACCAACTCCCCTCCCAACCCCTGACTAACCCCCACACCCCCCACGGATCTCCCCACCTGCCCAACTACTGCGTTGAACCTCATATGGCCACCCAAACCCCCAATTCATGCTACACTGTCTACTGACCACCCCCCCAAACCCTCAACCCATCCTACCACCCCAAAAGGCCACCTCACCCTCCCAACCCACCACCTGTGCCCCATGACCCATCCCACTCCCCTGATTGAGCACCCGAGCCCCCTGACCCATCCTACTCCAACCCCCCCCCGACTGACCACGCAACACCCCTCCCCAACCAACCACCAGACCACCCCCCGACCCATCCTACCCTCCCCCTCCCCCGATCCGATCCACTTACCTTACACATATGCCTTCTCCCAGGCTTCTCAAAGTGGTTGAGACCATTAAACTTACCTGGAGAAGCGGGTGCTGTAAAAAAGGGGCGAGTCTTCCTTTCATCCGACTCCACTACACTCAACTGAAGACCTCAGGAACCTGCTGCACTGCACTTCTATGATGAAGCCCAAATCGAAAGGTCAGCTGCAACATGTGTATCTCCTGACTAATGTAACTAAAAAGGAGCGGAGTAGCAATCAGATGGTGATTTCCACTCCTCAGAAATTTTGGCCAGATGCCTCCTTCAGATGCGTCAATTGGGCATTGGATGGTTTTATGTTCCATGGTCTGTTCTAGGTCACCACCGTTGCACACTGGAGAATATTTAATTTTCTATTTGTGCACGAAGTCTCCACCTCTGTCATGGGTTATGCGGATGTGGTTTAGGGTTTCCCATAAGCTTTGTGAAAGACCGAAGCCAGGGATCTTCTGTGTCACATCCTTTACAAGGTGTTCGCTTCTGACTGTTTGTGAACTCCATTCAGCTTTGCAAGCTCCATCAGGGTTGAAGTCGTATGTCAAAGGTTAAGCGTGTGGATCCACCCAAAAGGGCTTGTGGGACTTCAAGGGGTATTGAGGGATGATACTGTTCATCTTCCTCAGTCTGCTGGACTTCCCAGAGGATTGCAGTTTCACAGTGAATGGATAGGGGAATGATGTGCAACAACACAGGCAGCCAGGGTGCTGGATTCAGTTCCAGGGGTCTGATGGTACACTACATTCCAGTGTTCAGTTCGACATCAACAAGTTGAGTGCGGCTAATTCTGGTCCATAGAGTACACAAGGGCCATTGCTGATATCTGAAACACTGATGCTGATGCTTCCCAGCTTGTGCTCAGTATTTTCTCGACACTTTGTCTTGGGGGATGTCTGTTTCAGGCAGAAGGTTAGCATGTGGCCCAGCTTCACTCCAAGGTAAGTCAGAGTGGAGTCATGTTGCACAGTATTGCTGTAGAAAGGCACTTTCATTTTGCACTTATCACCTTCAAAGGCAGCTGATTGCTTTGCCAGGGCAAGGTCATCTGCATATGCAAATTTATCAGCATTCATTAGCAGCATGTCACTCATGTAGACATTGAAGAGTGTGGTATGAGTACTGAGCCTTGTGACATCCATTGATAAGGAATTAGGGTGAGCTGCCTTTGTCACTCTTTAGCAGACATAATATTCTGAAGCTGGGCATGATTGCCTTGAGCTTCAACATCACTCCTTCCACAGGTCTACAGAGGCTCTGCAACATGGAAGGACAAGGGCAGCAGACACATGAGAATACCACCACCTGCAAGTTCAGCTCCAAGCCACACGCAAGCCTGACTTGAGACTTTATCGCCATTCCTTCGCTATCGCTGTTCAAAATCCTGGAATTCCCTTCCTAACAGCACAGTGGGTGTAGCTCCACCAGGTGGATTGAAGCAGTTCAAGAAGGCAGCTCACCACCACTTTTTCAAGGGCAGTTAGCGATGAGCAACAAATGCTGGTCTTGCCAGCGATAGTCAAATTCCATGAAAAAATTTTTAAAATAGGCTTCACCGGTCTTGCATTTCATCTGGAATTCTTGACGTGCATTGCAAGGGTCAAAATTTATCACAGCAATTGTGATTAGGCCCAAACCTCGTGTGTTCTTCTAGGATCACTGACTCAATGAGTCCCCAGTGTATGATAACGTTCCTGAAGTTTATAGGTCATGTTCAGATCAAACATTCACGCCTAAGAGCTTAAAACGCACTGACTGTACATACCTTACTTCTGGTTGAGGTGTAGTCATCTGTCCTGATTTACGCAAGTTAATAGGACAGTCTGTGATAAGCTTTTCTCCATCAGCCTGCATAACTGTATTAAGTATCATGCCTGAAAGAGTTTACTGGTTTAACCTGGACAAAGACATCAAAGGGTAATTTAAAATAATGCAATATCAATTAAATCACAGTAAATATTGTCAAGCCTTCGATTGCTTAACAGTGCAGCCATTATTATGAGGGTGAGAGGATAGTGAGAAAACAAGAATATTTAGCAATATTACATCTACCATTCTATAGATCAAAGTCACCTTGCCACTGCAACTCTTAATCCCTACTTTCCCACCTGAACACACCAAATTTTTTATACAGTCTGCTTTCATGTTCTACCCTGGTACCCTTTCCACATCTATTATCCTTTGTTAAGCTCCCTAAGACACTCTGTGTCTCTTCCTCTTTAATCTGTGCCTCTGGTGTTTGATCCCTGCACAATGGTGAGATGCTGAGATAGGTTTGGTCTCCTTACCTAAGGAAGAATATACTTGCTTCAGTGACTATGAGGAGACAAGAAGTAGTCTAGACCATTATTCCCCATAGTTTAGAAGAATGAGAGTTTGACCTCATTGAAAGGCATAAACTTCTTAGGGGGTCTGTTGGGTAGATGTTGGGAGAATGTTTCCCCTGGCTTGGGAGTCTGAAAATGGGGGTCACAGTCTGAGAATAAGAAGATTTTCTTTTATTTGTTCCTAGGATGTTGGTGTCACTGGCTAGGCCAGTATTTATTGCTCATCCCTAATTGCCCTTGAGAAGGAGGGGGTGAGCTGCTTCCTTAAACCACTGCTGTCCATGTGCTGTTAGGAAGGGAGTTCCAGGATTTTGACCCAGCAGCAGTGAAGGAACGGCGACATATTTCCAAGTCAGGATGGTAAGTGGCTTGGAGGGGAACTTCTGGGTGGTGGTGCTCCCATGTGCCTGCTGCCCTTGTCCTTCTAGATGGTAGCAATCCTGAGTTTGGAAGGTACTGTCTAAGGAGCCTTGGTGAATTCCTGCAGTGCATCTTGTAGATGGTACACACTGCTGCCACTGTGTGTTGGTGGTGGAGAGAGTGAATGTTTGTGGATGGGGTGCTAATCAAGCGGGCTGCTTTATCCTGGAGGTTGTCAAGCTTTTTGAGTGCTGTTGGAGCTGCACTCATCCAGACAGGTGGAGAGTGTCCATTCACACTCCTGATTTATGCCTTGAAGATGGTGGATAGGCTTTGGGGAGTCAGGAGGTGAGTTACATGCCACAGATTCCTAGCCTCTGAGCTGGCCATTTAGGACTGTTATAATCCCCATAGAAACTGAAAACATTTTCAGAGATGAATTTCCTAGCGACTGACAAAAATTACCAAAGGACAAGGTTTTACATTTTAAGGCTTTTACTGTAGCAAACAAACTAAAGTCAACATAGATCAAACATGAATTAACAGGCAACTAATACATCCAAACTAAAGAAAAAGTAACTTCGCATTAACAAACAACTCAACCGCGATACATCTTACAAAACCCCTTTGCTGTGTGCCACACCTCTGGCAGATATATAGCATTATGGGAATATTTCCATCACAATTCACAACTCTTCAGCAAGTTTGCTTTCCCCGCCACACTGGTTCAAAATTTCAAGTGTCCTTCAAAAACCATTCCAGTCAGCCTGAGTTTTCTGGAATCCAGTTTTCATAAGCAAAGCTCATCTCAGTGACTCTCTGTTTCTTTAACCTCCAAGAGTCCCACCTGTTCTGTTCCTGTCTTTTGAATAGAAAACAAATGCTTCTCCGTAGCAGTATCTTCTTTGTCTCTCTGTGTCTCAGAAAAATGCTGTTGCTTTTTTGAGATACTGGGTGAAGGTGTAAAAACCAGCACCCCATTTCGATGGGTTTCAGTTTGAATTTCTGTCCCCATGGCAACCAGATCACACCGGCATGTTGCTGAACTGGGATGTTTCCAGAATTCTGGATCTTACATTATGTTAGAGGGGATGTTTTGAAACATAGCCACCTTGAAAAGTTGAGCATTCATGAAAAGACTGAGATGAGAAAAAAATGAATCACCAAAGGGTTGTGAACCCAAAAGTTTCTTTTCAGTCTCAAAGGGCTATTGATGTTCATTCATTGAGTATATTCAAGGCTGACATCAATTGATTTTTAGATAGAAAGGGAATCAAGGGGTATGGGGTCGTGTAGGAAGGCAGAGTTGAGGTACATTAGCTGGTGAGAGTGCTATTGCACTACAAGGCGATATAGGAAGATGATGCCTGGGAAAAGGGAACTCTACACCTACTGCTCACAAGATGACCACTTGGCATTTAACATTTACAGTTGGCTGCCTGCCAACATTAAAAGGGTGAAAAATGATGGACTGTCGAAACCTTTAAGCACCACTCACTGTTATACTGCAACCAGGCAAAAGCTGTCATGGTGTAAGACCAAGTGGCAATGGAGCCCGAATGTCTTCATGACTTCTGACAGATACCCACTGTCTCCAGCAGGAGTCTGTGGGACATTCTGAAAATATGTAAGACGGGTCCCCACCTACTCTGGGAGTTCCCTGTTGGCTTTGTAATGGGCAGGATCTCCACCGCCCCCTACAAAAGCAGTTGTGCTAAAGGTTTGGAGGCAGAGTGGGAAATTCTCCACACTGGGAGTTCTCTTTTCCCAGCAGAACCTGCATAAGCCTGGAAGCTGATGCACCAAACTAGACACCACATACCAGCAACCTACCCGCCACCGCTCCCAAAAAAGCAAAACCAGGCCCCACCAGAGTGGGAGAAAAAAAAATTCAGGTCAGAGAAGTAGCCTTAACCATTCAAGGTAAGGCAATGATTTTAAAAATCTTTCATCACTCCACTTACACCTAAACCAGAGGCTAAGGAGAGACTCCGTAGGTGGCCCATGGAGTGATAGGGTTGCCAATCCTCCAGAATTGGCCTGGGGCCTCCAGGAATTAAAGACTGATCTTCTGGACCCGGCTGCCAGCAATCCAGGAGGAAAGTCATATCTTGTAGCTATTTTGTTTTTATTCTTCTTTGAATACTTTTGTTTATTATAAAAACATTGGAAGTGGGGACAGTCAGTTGGACGAGAGAGGTCGCATGATAAATCCTCCAGGAATACGTTCAGGCGGAATTGGTAAACCTGGCTGGGCATGACCTGGTACCAATTTCTCAGTAGCATTGGGCAGAGAGGTGCTGGGGATCCATCAGTTTGATGGCGCCGATGCTAATCTACTGTCCTCACACTGACACCCACAAAACCCAGTGGAGGTCAACACTGGAGGTCACCGGCCAATAGATCTTGTTGTCACCATCAGGATCACAGCCTACAGTTTTTTCTGGACCAGGGGTCTCGTTCTAACATACCAAATACAACTCGGGCCATTCCACATTCAAATTTCACCACACCTTCTACATCAGTGCAAAGTCAGAACCTTTGAAGTTGAAACAAATCCCGTCCTAATTACTCCTCCCAAGCCACTCACACATACTGCAACTTGTTACAACCAGATGAGAAACAATGAACTGGCTCCCTCTATTCAACCTCCTCAGTTGGTCACAACAAAGGTTTAAGTTTCTTTTTCACGAGGAAATGCCTTTTTAACAAATCAGAATGTATTTAACTATTTAAGCTGAGAGCAAAAAGGAGCCAATCAAACAAGGTTTTCTTGAGTTAAAGAAAGAGCAAAGTTATTAACCCCTAAACCCGAGAAAGATAATAAAAATGTGACATCAAGCATTTGGCCCTCAAGCAGTCATTAGGGCCCACACATGCACACGCACATATCAGCAATAAAAGGAGTTAGAGTCCAATAAAAGAAGGTAAAGGAATATACATCTAAGTATCCTTTGATTGTCCTTGAGGCAAGCATTTTATATGTTGTTGCTGATTTAGGTTAGATAGTTTATTGGATGCGGTCAGGTGAAGGAGATGTTACAATTATCATGAGATCTCGGCTCACTGGTAGGCTTCTGGTAAACTTGGCTTCTCAAACTGGGAGACAATCTTATCCCAGAGGAGAGTGAGGGAGAGAGAGAGAGAGAGAGAGAGCCCTCAGTTTATTTCCTCTGCTGAAGACTTTCTGGACACCGCCTGTGTCACTTACAATCTCTCTAGTGGCTGGCAGCCTTGCCTTGAAATACTTCACCCATTGGGTATTTCCAAGAGATTTTGGGTGTGTCTGGCTGTGGGAGCCATTGTTTAAATATCCAGCACTTTGCATTTTTAACATCTCCTCCTTAGACAGTTACAAGTTTCACTGGATGTCCGGATGATAGGAAATGTCTGTCTTTTCAAACACCCCCGAGGGTGATTTGTTGGTTTCTCACATCCACCTTGGAATGTGGTCTTGCATTTTTTAAGCAGTTTGCTCTGTCTCAATTCAAATTACAAAAGTTCCAGACAGTTGAAAGTTGAAAAATCATATTTTCAAAAATAAAGGGGCACAGCCTGATAACAAACTGCCCAGCTTAATATAATCACCAAACAATATCTCTGAAATGTCCCTGCGATTCATCTCTTGATTTCTAAGTATCACCATCATTTAGTATGTAAAGAAACATTTTTCTTCAGGTAAGGCGATGTGTCCGTGTCATGTTTTCAGTTCCAAATGTTGCCAACTTGAATAATTTATTTGGGGGGACTCGGACGAAGTCTCCTCCAGATCTTGTTCGACCCATATCTAATTGAAACCCACTTGAATTTTTTTTTATTCATTCAAGTGCTATGGGCTTTGCTGGCTAGGCCAGCATTTATTGCCCATCCCTAATTGCCCTTGAGAAGGTGGCGGTGAGCTGCCTTCTTGAACCACTGCAGTCCATGTGCTGTAGGGACACCCAGAGTGCTGTTAAGGAGGGTGTTCCAGGATTTTTGGCCCAGCGACAGTGAAGGAACGGCGATATATTTCCAAGTCGGGATGGTGAGTGGCTTGGAGGGGAGTTTGCAGTTGGTGATGTTCCCATGCACCTTCTGTCCTTGTCCTTCTGGATTTCATCAGATCCCTGGCACTGCTCTGCTTCAGCATAATAAGGACATATTGATCAATCTTTTAGTCAAATTGATGTGTCAATGTAGAAACTGGTCTATTTATAAATCCTACACCAACATCTTTACCAAGATGCTAACAGTTTGATTTGTTTGAATCTTAATTGCCCAATATATCACAGCTGAAAATATTCTTTTATTTCCAAATTGAGTTCTCTTTTACTGTGGAATTCATTATCAGTTTAATTAAAGCAAAACCATCTCCACTTTCCCTTAAAAATATCTCATCATTAATTACTTGGAAGTGATGTGTTTTAGTTTTATCAATGATTACTCTGCTTATTGTTCCGAGACATGTTTGCGCTATGTACTCATTTGGTGAGTTGTGATTTTAAATGTCACATGCAAGTCCATTTTGAACCCACCACAAAGCTGGAACAGGAAAAGAGTTCAAGGAACTAATTGGATTGTTTCTCATGTCCTGTAGAAAACTGAAGGTTGTCTGGCCAAACACAAAGTGTGCTTTTTATAAAATGTATATAACTATCAAGAGATACACTAGGAGATATTACCACAACAGAAATAACAGATCTGTTTCAGAACAGTGGAAATGCACAGAGACTGTCAGCATCCATAAATTTCGCATCAGGCGAAATCCAAGGCATTGCCCTGTCATTTTTCCTTGCATGGTGGCCAAATTGCTGTGCATTTCCAATTGTTCATCCTCACAATTTCCAGCATGTGCAACTGTACATTATTTCACCTTTATTTAAATGAAATCACTTGGAACCTCTCTCCCATGAAGAAGAGGAGAGAGGAGAGATAGAGAGAAAGGTAGGTAGGGAGAAGAAGAGAGAGGGGAAAGACATTGGAGTGAGAGAAGCAGAAAGAGAGAGAGAGAGAGCGAGAAAGGGAAAGAAGGAGTGAGGCTCATGGTCACTTCTCCTGACATCAGTTTTTACTTCCAGCTTTTTAAAATTGAATTTAAATTCACAAACTGCCATGGTGAGATTTGAACTCATATTCTCTGCATTATTAATCCATTAATTTATTTCATAAGGTCCCTGGCACTGCAAACGGAAAATGGCTGTCATTTATTCAATAATCTGGCAGTGTGTGTTTTTCTTTGTCATTTCTTTATACAATGACAGAATCTGTTGAGAAAGTGACACTCAATTACTTTCCCAATGGCAGTTCAGCAAATATTAATTACTACAATCCAACACTGCTCAACCAGGACAACATCTGTTGCTGGAAACAACACACTGAGTTCCATTTCAGAACACCTTGGAAATTGAGCTAAGGGAAATAAAACGAAAATGTTAAGAAGCATTTTGTAACAAATTGAACAGAACACAAACGAGGCGTAACAACAGGCTGCTAAAATCAACCACAACAGCCATCCTTCACTTCCAGAACGTGGGTTTGAATCCAACCCACACAAATAGGCTGAAAAGATTTCTCCCTGTATCAAACAGCTAAGGTTTTCAATGAGTTGAATGTGGGCAGCCTCGACCTGTCCTTATTGACTGAGAGTGCACCAATTGTGTCCTTCTAGTTGATTAGGAGAACACTAATTCCATTCGGATATATCATCTCTGTAACTTCAATCAATGAGAGTTTAGCAGCTATGTAATGCCACTCTTTTAATTAGGAATATCAAGAAGGCACTGTATTGCCCCAGCGTTATGAAACAAAAAAAACAAAAGTGCTTGTTTTTCGAGGGTAACAACTAATAAACAACACAAATCATGCTAAAGGCAAAAGAATCATCAAAATAAATCATGTTATTTCCAGTGGCTGCTACATAGTCCAGTCCCCAAGTTTCCGCTGGCAGTGGAAAGACTCAAGTACACCCATTAACTCCATGTGCTCATTCTCCATGGCCAGCCAGGAACAGATAAGGCTGTTGTGTAAATCGCAGGGGGTGGTGGAGATACCAGGCCTTCTATTGAATGGTGATCTAGATGGCTAGAGTGTGGTGCTGATTAACACCAGCAGCGCGGGTTCAATCCCCATATCGGCTAAGATATTTCTTGGCACTGTTATGGCACAGTGGATGGTAAAGCCAAGCTGCTCAAATTCCAGTGGGAAACTTGAAACAGTTGCCACAACTGTTTTACAATTTGTATTTTATTTTGAGATGCGTGCCTGGAATTCAATAGTAATAAGTCCACCAAGACTTAGAGATTTTTTACAAAATTAAATTAAACATTTATTAACAAAAGAAAAGATTTCAAGTACATACATAGGTCTACAAATTACTACTACAATAACTCCTAAAGTCCCTAATTAATCTGACTCCCATTAAGCAACAGTAAAAACAGATAGATTTAAACAGACTCAGGCAAAGCAACATGATACCCTGGGCAGTGAGCTTTCTCAGCTTCAGTAACTTAATGCACAGAGGCTTGTGCATTTTCACACTTGTGTTAGATCTTAGAATGCCTTCTCCCTTACCTTTATACATGTTTCTCCCTTTTAATGCAAATTCCATTGTTCCCATATGTTTCTGCAACTCTACTTTTCTCCTAATATAAATCTTTTCATAGTATTTATTCTAACAGTAATCTTTGGGAAAAATAAATACACTGTTTGGCTTAGCTTCTTCTGGCTAAGTGTAACATCTTACCATCTCTTTGAAATTCAAACTACTGTGGTTTATCTAAAAATGCAAATTTTCCTCACAACTCACATTCTAAATCTTCAGCGACGTTTACATATTTAGCATTTCAAACCTAGCTTCCCTTCTGATAACTCAAAGCCTCCAGACCAGCTGTATCCAATTCAATTAAATCCCACACACACACACTATCCAAACTGCACTATTAACCCACCTGTACAATAAATCACAATAATATTAAGAAAGTTATTATATTTTCATGACAGGAGCCTACCTCTTTGCCTTGACCCATAGTGATATCATGACATGAGCAATGACCTGCAATCCTTGGTCAATGGGGACTCTGCATAGAGAGAGAGAGAGGGACAATTCAGAAACTCGTCCTCCACAGAATTGGTGCTCATTAGGTTTACCCAGTCTATATGCAGATTGAAATTACCCATGATTACTGTATTACCCATGCCACATGCTTCTCTAGCCTCCTGATTAATACCATGCCCCACATGACCACTACTGTTTGGTGGCCTATAAACGTCTCCTACCAATGTTTGCTGTCTCTTGCTGTTTCTTAGCTTCAAGCAGATTCCACATTTTGGTCTTCTGATTTGAGATTTTCCTTTACTATTATACTGATCCCATCCCTTACTATTAGTGTAACAACACCTCCTTTTCAGTTTTGCCTGTCCTTCCTAAATGTCAAATATCCTTAAATTTTCAGTTCTCAGCCTTTGCCACACTTTAGCCACTTTTCTACAATGGCAATTAGCTCATACCCATTTACCTCTATTTATGCCTTTAAATCATCTACCTTGTTTTGAATTCTGCGTGCGTTCAGGTAGAGTGCCCTTAACTTTGTCTTTTTGACATTATTCCACATTCTAAGCCTAGTAGATACTCGCCTTTGTTTTGCTTGCCTTCTAACTTCACTTGCTACTTTTCTTCTTTCCATTATCAGCTTTATTTCCTTCCAATTTGAGCTACCTTCAAGTTCCCATTCCCCTGACAAGCTAGCTTCAACCCACACCAACAGCACTAGCAAATCTCCCTGCAAGGATATTATTCCTGGTCCTGTTAAGATGTAACCCTTCCATCTTGTACAGGTCCCGCCTACCCCAGAACTGGTCCCAATGCCTCAGAAAATCAGATGCCCTCCCTCCTAAACCAATTCTACAGCCACATGTTCAATCGACCAATCCTCTTATTCCAATGCTCACTAGCATGTGGCAATGGGAGTAATCCTGAGATTATTGCTCTTAAGATCCTGCTTTTTAATTTCCTTCCTTACTCCCTAAAATATGCTTTCAGGACCTCATCCTTCTTCCTACCAATGTCATTGGTACCAGTGTGGACCATGGCCACTGGCTGTTCACCTTCCCCCAGGTGATGTCCTGCAGCCACTCTGTGACATCCTTGACCCTGGCACCAAGGAGGCAACACACCATTCTGGAGTCCCGTTTACTGCCGCAGAAATGCCTGTCTGATCCCCTGACTATTGAATCCCCTATCACTATTGCTCTTCCACTCTTCTTCCTCCCCTCCTATCCAGCTGAGCCACCTGTGGTACCACAGACTTAGATCTGGCTGCACTCCCCTGAGGAACAATCAACCTCACCAGCATCCAAAATGGAACACCGATTAGCAAGATAGACTCAGGGGACTCCTGCATTGCGAGCCTGGTTCTATTGGACTGCCTGCTGGTCACCGATTCCCTCTCTGCCTGCATGTTCCTAACATGCAGTGTGATCGCTTCCCTAAAATGTGCGATCCACATAGTTCTCAACCTCATGGATGCACTACTGTGACTCCAGACACTGCTCGAGTTCAGAAACATGGAGCTGAGCCTTCTGCAGCTGGTGACACTTCCTGCAGATGCGTTCGCCTCGGACACATGGCGTATCCACGACTTCCCACATCCCTCAGGATGTACATTCCACTGGACTGAGCTGACCTGCCATACCATAACTTTAAAAATTATTTATTACAATTATAATAAGTAGAATAACTTACCAGTTACTCACCATATCAGCTTCTTCCCCTGTACTGAAGCAAAAGGTGTGTGTCATACTGCAATTCCTTGAAGACACATTATAACACTCTGCACCTGCTACTCATCTCATGATAACACTATTCCACCCTCATGTGCACATCTTCAAAACTTCCCTGCTCTAATGTTGACACATTTCCTTCCTTCTTGCAGGGCAAGATTATGCACAGTAATGTGGAGCAGACACGCACAGGAGAAAGGCTACACTTCATCCATGTGCTGTCCCCACTTGAATACCAGCTCAGGGACATGTTGGGCGTGGGGCATGTTAGGTGCATAGCATCTGGCAAGGCTGGATGGCAGGTCCTGGATTGTTTTCAGCCCTTTCTCCTTCCCTTCTGACTTAAATCTCGCCCTTACACATGATGCATGACAGACTGCAACCATTTTTAGAAGCCTCTCTGCTCACCAAGCCGCAAATTGCGAACACTTTGTCCACTCTTATATTTCAAGTCCAGAAAACGCACACATCCCTCAAGGGGGGGTGGAGCAGGAAGAGGTGAAGGGGGAGGAGGAGGAGGAGGAGGAGGAGGAGGAGGAGAGGGAGATGGAGGATGAGGATATATTCAAAAGCAGCTTAAGAAAATCAAGCACATTCCAAAAGCAAAAGAGAGGTTGTTACTGAAAGGTCACAGTCAGACACAAAATGCATTAAATGGAAATTTCATCACAAATGAAGAAGAAAACAGAGTCACGTTTTTGAAAATACTGATATTATTTAAAATGTTACCACAATTAATTCAACTGCTCAGCAGAAAGAGGAAGAAAGAACGGGTATTTATTTGCATAAGATAGCTGAAATTATGATTGGGCAGTGTCTTGACCAGTCTGTGTAGAGCTTGTTTGTTTGTCCAAGTCAAAGACGATCTTCATTGAACTTTTTTTCCCTTTGTTTATTTGCCTGAGACAGCATAGCCGAGGGTGTGATGGAGGTTTAGGAGTGTGAGCAGGTTTCACTTTATGGGATGGGACAGGATTGATGGAACAGCTCATCTATTTGCCCTTTACTGAATATTTGTATAGATCAGTGGTTCTTAAACTGGGGTCAGTAGAGACTTTGCAGGGCGGCCCTCATGGCAGGGCTATGTGGATAATCGCCCAGAGTGCCATGGTCAAGACTAAGTGAAAGATAGATGACTGGTGGCATTCTCTGCTACCTGCAAACTGTGGTTGAACACACCAATTAATGGCAGATGTGGCCAAGACAGATCCTGCTGATTTATCAGCAACCTATCCAAACGTTAGTGACCACTGTGAGTCACAAAATCTCTTAAAACTTTGTCTCCCTCACAAGGGATTTCAACTCTTCACTTTCAAAGCTCTAGTCTCTGTACTCCTTCAAAAGCCACTCAAGTTTGGACTGCCTCCATGACTGCTCACATCCCGATGTTCAATATCTCCTCCTGAGACTTCAATCCGCAGGTTTCACAAAGCTGCACTCCCATCTCTAATTACCAGCACACATCCAATTCTTTCACAGACTGCTAGCTTCACTAAGCTGGCGCTGTCTCAGGCTTCTCTGAACTCCAGTCTCCTGGCTGCACTGAGCTGTAAATGGCTCCCAAGGCTTCTCCTGACCATAACTGCCTCCAAGCGACCTTCCTCCACCGTCTCAGAGGCCCAGGACTTCTCTGAGCCCAAGCTGCCTGACACAGAAAAGTGACCTTCTACCATCTTGTCAGAGCCCTGGAACCTCTGAGTCCTAGCTGCCTGGAGCCAGCTAACAGCTCCCAGGGATTCTCTGTGAGCTGCAAACCACACAGGTCAAACTGCAACTAAACCCCTCTCCTAGAAAACACACAAATACATTGAAACTAGAGAGCCTTCTTAAGCTCCACCCATCTCCATGGCAACATAGCTTTTCAGGGTTCACTGAATACTTTTAAACTAATTTAGCTATAACTCCCAAAACAAAGCATCTCTCAGACTGCACTTCATTGCAAGCAGTGTAGACATCACATCACCAGCTAAGTAATCCCACCAGCTGTTTATGGCTCTTACCTTTTTAGCTAATAACCCCTTAAGTTAACATGGCCCCAACCGTTTAAGTATAATAGACTCCAAGCTGCTTTAGTTGCATTTATCCCATCTTCTACTCTTAACTTTTAATCTTCCCAGAACTGAAAATTACCTCCAAAATAATGCTATGATCCATGAGCTCAATATTCATCACAAATCAAATATCTGTTTTCTTAAAAGCATTATTAAAACACTCTTCACATGCAGCACTTTAACATTATGAGTAGTAGATAATATTATTTAGTTGGAGGGGGGAGGGTCCATAATTACTAAATCAATTTGAAAAGAGGCTCTTCAACCTAAAAAGTTTTGAGAACCAGAGCCATGGGTAGTTATATAACAAGAGACATGGTTCACAATCAATGGATTTTTTTTAAGTATAATAACTGGTTAGTTGCCAAATGTAGTCGTTAAATTGGGCACATCAAGATCCCACATACAGAAACGAAATGTAGTTGAAACCTGTTGATCTGTTCTTTTTTGGTGATGTTTGAGGGAGGATTACTGTTGTACAACCCAGGGGAATGCGCCTGTTCTTTTTAAATAGTGCCAACAGATCTTTTGCATCGATCTGACAAGGCAAGCAGAGAGTTGGTTTAACATCTTCTCTAATACTATCTAATAATTATAATGGTTGTCTTATGTAGAAAGGTTAGACAGACTGGGTTTGTTTCCACTGGAGTTTAGAAGAGTGACTTGATTGAAGTTTATAAGATCCTGAACGGTGTTGATGAGTTGGACATTGAAGGGATGTTTCCTCCTGTGGGTGAGTCCAGCACTAGGGGGCATTGCTTTCAAATTAGGGGCTGTCCTTTTAGGACAGAGATGAGGAGAACTTTTTTTCTCTCAGGGGGTTGTGCGACTTTGGAACTCTCTGCCTCAGAAGGTGGTGGAGGCAGGGTCATTGAATATTTTTAAGGCAAAGGTACATAGAGTCTTGTTAGACCAGGGAATCAAAGGTTGCAGGGGGTAGATAGGAATGTGGAATTTGAAACAAACAGATCTTATTGAATTGCCGAGCAGGCTCGAGGGGCTGAATGGCCTACTTCTGCTCCTATTTCATATGTTCCTAAGTTCATAGGTGCACTATCACAGAGCAACACTTACTTTACACTGCATTGAAGTGTCAGCCTAAATTAAGTGCTCAGGTCCTGGAATGGGATTTAGAGCACACAGCCTTCTGAAGCAGAGACAAGAATGACAGCAACCTAGCCAACCTGACACATAAGGTGATTGCCAAGTCATTGGACAATTTGGTGACTTTAACTTGTGCCGTACAGAGCAGATGAGGCTGAGATAAGTCTTTACCAGTTGAACTGATATGCCTCACTCAGTAATGATATGCCCTTTTTTAATACCCACAAAATTCTGAGTTCTCTTTTTCTGGGAATTACTTAGTTGAAACATGATAGTTTTATTGGCTGTGAAGATGTTGGAAATTATTTTCTTATCAGCAATTCCATTCTCTGCCATTGTACCTATTCCAGAACTGATATTCAGGGGTAAATGGAACTACTTGTGTTTAAGTAGAGAAGCTTATAAAACCCAGTAAAAACTAACAGCAAAATCTATTATCCTTAGGTATCTGCTAGACATCTCAAGCTGAGCGGCCAAGGTACTGTATCATCATTGTCTGTACATTGGTGTTCCATCCATTTGAAGAATATGAGGAGAATTTAATTGATGAAGCAAACTTGCAGTTGAGCAATAACCCACATTCACCAATTATTCACACAGGATACAAACTCACTAGAGATTAATAATTCACATTCAGTTTCTAAGGCAAGAAGCAGGACTGTTCATTTCCAGCAGAGTCCTGAAGTCAGACCTTTAGCATTAAATGGCAAAAATGCCCAATCGAATAAGTTCCCAAAGAGTCACAAACAAGGAAAAGAAAACAGATCTCCTCCACATCTAAAAAAAACATACGCTTACCGCTAAAGATGAGTTATCACTAATGATGTAACCCAAAGAAAAATGCTTCTTATGATCTTTTGTAATTGGTCAATTATATTCTGGATGCCAGCTGTCCTAAAGACTACCTGTTAATATTACATTAGCTGGGTCGAATTTAAATCAGGTACCAAATAGTGTTTGAGCATAAAACAGATGTACAAAGCAATAATAAGGAGAATGAATGATGAGCTATCAGGATGATGTTAGAAGGGGTGACTAAAAGATGGGTCAGTAAGGTGGGTTTTGAGAAGATTCTTAAAACAATATGGTGAAGTGGAAGTGCAGGTTGAGGGAGTCGGCCTTGACAGCTGAAAACACCGCTGCCTACAGCACATGTTTTGATTCTTGAGGCTCCATCTGTATACGCCGAAATCCCAGAGTGGAGCTTAAACTTTCAACCTTTGGATTTGGATCAGGAATGTTACACAAGGTTCTGGATTCAAAGAATCAAAGGGAGTGGGACAGAAAGAATAGCTAGGAGAGTTTGCAGAGCTGGGAAGCTGGAAGGCCAAGAAGAGAGTTGAAGATGAGGACGAGGATTTTTAAATTGGATCCATTGGGGATCCATTGAGAGGCAGTATAGATCAGGGAGGACTTGGATAATGGATAAGGGAGTTGTTTTGTGGGGTAGGATAAGGGTGTTAGAGTTTTAACCAAGGTGGTGTTGGTGGAGATTAGTATATAGGAGAGCAGTAAGGAGAGCATTGAAATAGACAACTCTAAGTGTGTCAAAAGCGTGAATATCTTCCCCCAGGATCTCAAAATCATGGATACCTAAGTAGCACTCATAATATGGATTTGTATCCTTGCCCTGTGAATCTCCAAATTCATTTTTAAACAGTGAATCAGGGAGAAATTCATTCTGTGGTAAAAGTGAACCCAGGCCATTATTCCTCAGCTTCTACACCAATTATCTCCAGGAATAACATCATTTAAAATCCTTATTTTCTAACACCTGACATTGCTTACACAGTGCAATGTAGAAGCATTGCATAAATTGCATTAGCTTCAATTAAACAAAATTTTACACAATACCTTAATTCTTTCAGAAGATACACTGAACTATTTGTAAAGTTAATTCATTGATGCTACATATACAAAGACAACAGTCATCCTATATCCCACAAACAGCAATGAGATAAATAACCTCTGCCATCTCCACCAACTCCAGCATGATGCCACCACCAAACACATCTTCCCTTCACTCCCCACCAACCACCCCCCGCCCCGCGCCCCCCTCCTCCCCCCCACAACCCTCCTCACCTCGTCGGCATTCCATAGAGACTGTTCCCTCCATCACCCCCAACATCTCATCTCCCTTCCACGGCACCTTTTCATGTAGTCACAGAAGGTGCAACTACCGTCCCATTACCTCCTCCCTCCTCACCGTCTAAGAGCCCAAACACTCCTTTCAGGTGAAGCAGTGCTTCACTTGCACTTCCTTCAATTTAGTCTACTGCATTCGCTGCTCCCAATGCGGTTTCCTCTACATTGGAAAGACCAAACGCAGACTGGGTGACCGCTTTGCGGAACACCCTCGGTCTGTCCACAAGCATGACCCGGACCTCCCTGTCACTTGCCATTTCAACACTCCACCCTGCTCTCATGCCCACATGTCCATCCTTGGCCTGCTGCAATTTTCCGGTGAAGCTCAACGCAAACTGGAGGAACAGCACCTCATCTTCCGACTAGGCACTTTACAGCCTTCCGGACTGAATATTGAGTTCAACAACTTCAGACCATAAACTCTCTCCTCCATCCTCACCCCTTTTTCTCCCCTTTTTTGTCAATATTCATTCTCATTTCTTAATTTTTATTTTTATCCACTTATTTTTATTTTCATTGTTTTATCCCTACCTTTTATCCTATTTTCAATCTTATTTCCCACCACCGTCCCCTTCATCCACCCCAACCCCACAAGGGCCATCTGTCACTTGTTCATGTTGTTCTTTTCAGAGTGCTTACCCTTGTCCTGCTATTATCACATTCTGCTCTCTGACCTTAATGCTACCATCAGCACCTCCTTTAGCCAATACCACTACCATTAACACCCCTTTGTCCTTTTGTTCATGACATCTTTTGCAATCTCTCCTTTGCCTCCACCTATCGCTGGCCTTCTATCCAGCTTCACCTGCTCCACCCCCCTTGAACAATATAAATTTCATTACATTTTTACTTCTCTTTAGCTCTGAAGAAGGGTCATAAGGACTCAAAACATTAACTCTGTTTTTTTTTCTTTCCATAGATGCTGTTAGACCTGCTGAGATAAATAACCAGTTAATCTGTTCTAATGATGCTTTAGAGAGACAATATTGGCCAGGACACTGGTAAGAGTCTATGCTCAGCTTTGACAATGGTGCTATATGATCTTTGACATTCACCTAACAAGTCACTCGAGGCCTCTGCTAGATCTTCCATTCAAAAAATGCATCTCCTGTGATGTTGTATTGGAGTGGCAGTTTATATTATGGGGTAATTTTATGAAATCACATTTCCCGTGTGGAGCCTTGACACCAAGTGCTTATTTAGTGAGAATTCATGCATCCTGTTTCCCCGTACTTGTTTTGATTTTTGAGGCTCCACCTGTCTACGTTTAAATCCCGGAGCGGAGCTTAAACTTTCAACCTTCTGATGTGGATCAGGAATGTTACCCACAGTCTACGCACATGCCAACTGACACAACTGGCGAAAGCTGATGAACACCTCAAGAAAAGCTGATACTTCAGAAAAGCTGATGAACACTTCATCAGCTGACAAGGCAAAGAGAAAGTGTACACCTGATAAATAGTCCTGAATAAAGGCCTGTGACTTCTTATGAAATTGAATTTCAACAGTTTTATTAGTGTTTTTGATCAATTCAGTTGATGTTTCTGTGAAGACTGAAATTCAATGGCCTCATACATAACGTACAAAGAAAGTGCAATGGGATATGAATTTGTCATGACTTAAGCTCCAGCTTTATCCAATATTCCATCAGTTGTATGAGAGTGAAGAAGAACTAAACTACACAAAAGTGTGCATTTTTGCAGTGCTGGACTTTTCAAGGGGGAAAATGAGATCCAATTGTGCAAAATTTATTTTCTAGGTGCCTTTGGGGACATGACCACGGATAATATTTTGGTTTTTGATGCATTTTTGGTGCATCATTTTTGAAGAGTACCGTGATTATTATTCTCGCCTGTGTTTTGTTCTATTATGTTTCATATAAATTTCTCATTTATTTGTCCGGCTCTTGACATTCCGCTCAATTATGCACTTTTGCCATCTTTCACACATGTTTGTTTGTGTTGACCTGTTCTTACAATACACAAGCCTTGCTGAAGGGCTTAACGTAGCTACAAAGAAAACTTAATACAATCCATAAAGGGTGTCCCTGTGGTGAAACAAATTACCACACAAAATAAGATATGCTGTGATAAATTGAGGGACAAATGCCATTGAACAAATAATATTTTCTATCCATTAACTTAATCTCTGATTTGAATAAGTTTGCGATCAAACAATTCGGAAGAGTTTATGGTGTTGTTGACACTTCATTGAAGCTAAGGGGCACACTTGCTGAGGTTTCATCTTTCCACTACTTAAGTTAAGAAATTGGCTAATTCCTTTCACTAACAGTTGTGGACAATTGAACATCTAATAGGAAGAGGAGGCTTAATGAATATCCCATCCTTAATGAAGGGCGAGAGTCCAGCACAAAAGGGCAAAAGACATGACTGAAAAAGTTGCAACTATCTTCAGCCAGAAGTGCAAAGTGGGTGATCTACTCTGGTCTCCTCCAGAGGTCCCCAGCACCACAGAAGTCAGTCTTCTGTTAATTCGATTCACTCCATGTGCAATCGAGAAACTGGTGAGCTCACTGGACACAGTAAAGACTATAGGCCCCAGTAATATTCCAGCTATATAAGACTGAAAACTTGCCCTTCAGAACTAACCACGCTGCTTGCCAAAATGTTCCAGTACAGTTGCAACACTGACATCTACCCAACAAATGGAAAATGCCCTATCAATCAAAAGCAGGACAAATCCAATAGGCCAGTTACCACCCTATTAACTTAATCTCAGTCATCAGCAAAGTGATGGAAGGTGTTATTTATAATCTTATCAAGAGGCACTTACTCAGTAATATGTTGAGCTTGAATTCTGCAAGGAACACAAGGATCCAGACCTCATTACAGCCTTGGTACAAACATGGACAAGAGTTGAACACCAGAGTTGAGGTGAGAGTGATTGTCCTTGACATCAAGACAACATCTGACCAAGTGTGACGCCAAACAGACCTAGTAAAATTGAAGAGAAAGGGAATCAGGAGGATGTTCTCCACTGGTAGGAGTCATATCTAACACAAAGAAAGATGGTTGTGCTTGATGGAGGACAATCATCTCAGTCATGGGATATTGCTCGGGGTAGTGTCCATAAGATCATAAGACCATAAGACATAGGAGCAGAAATTAGGCCATTCGGCCCATCAAGTCTGCTCCGCCATTCAATCATTGCTGAAGAGTTTCTCAACCCCATTCTCCTGCCTTCTCCCCATAACCTTTGATCCCCTTACTAATCAAGAACCTATCTATCTTGGTCTTAAATACACTCAATGACCTGGCCTCCACAGCCTTCTGTGGCAATGAATTCCATAGATTCACCACTCTCTGGCTAAAGAAGTTTCTCCTCATCCCTGTTCTAAAAGGTCTTCCCTTTACTCTGAGGCTGTGCCCTCGGGTCCTAGTCTCTCCTACTAAGGAAACATCTTCCCCACATCCACTCTATCCAGGTTTTTCAGTATTCTGTAAGTTTCAATCAGATCCCCCCTTGTCCTTCTAAACTCCATCGAGTATAGACCCAGAGTCCTCAAACGTTCCTCATATGTTAAGCCTTTCATTCTTGGGATCATTCTCGTGAACCTCCTCTGGACCCTCTCCAGGGTCAGCACATCTTTCCTGAGATACGGGGCCCAAAATTGCTCACAATATTCTAAATGTGGTCTGACCAGAGCCTTATAAAACCCCAGCAGCACATCCCTACTTTATATTCTAGTCCTTTTGAAATAAATGCCAACATTGCATTTGCCTTCCTAACTATTGACTCAACCTGCAAGTTAACCTTAAGAGAATCCTGGACTAGGACTCCCAAGTCCCTTTGCAGTCCAGATTTCTGAATTCTTTCCCCATTTAGAAAATAGTCTATGCCTCTATTTTTCCTTCCAAAGTGCATGACCTCACACTTCCCCACGTTGTATTCCATCTGCCACTTCTTTGCCCATTCTCCTAACCTGTCTAAATCCTTCTGCAGCCTCCCCACCTCCTCAATATTACCTGTCCCTCCACCTATCTTTGTATCATCTGCAAACTTAGCCAGGAGGCCCTCAGTTCCTTCATCTAGATCATTAATGTATAAAGTGAAAAGTTGTGGTCCCAACACTGATCCCTGCAGAACTCCACTAGTCACCAGCCGCCATCCTGAGATGGTCCCCTTATCCCCACTCTCTGCTTCCTGCCAGACAGCCAATCTTCTATCCATGCTAGTATCTTGCCTCTAACACCATGGGCTCATATCTTACTGAGCAGCCTCCTGTGCGGCACCTTGTCAAAGGCCTTCTGGAAGTCCAAGTAGATAACATCCATTGACTCTCCTTTGTCTAACCTACTCGTTACCTCCTCAAAGGATTCTAACAGATTTGTCAGGCATGACCTCCCCTTGATGAAACCATGCTGACTTTGCCCAATTTTACCATGCACTTCCAAGTATTCTGAAATCTCATCCTTAATAATGGACTCTAAAATCTTACCAACGACCAAGGTCAGGCTAATCGGCCTGTAATTTTCCCATCTTTTGCCTCACTCCCTTCTTAAACAGGGGGGTTACATTAGAGATTTTCCAGTCCTCTGGGATCCTCCCTGACTCCAGTGATTCCTGAAAGATCACCACTAACGCCTCCACTATCTCTTCAGCTATCTCCTTCAGAACTCTGGGGTGTAATCCATCTGGTCCAGGTGATTTATCCACCTTCAGACCTTTCAGTTTTCCTAGCACCTTCTCCTTGGTAATGGCCACCATATTCACCTCTGCCCCCCGACTCACTTGAACTTTGGGGATGTTACTCGTGTCTTCCACTGTGAAGACTGACACAAAGTACCTATTCAATTCCTCTGCCATTTCTTTGTTCCCCACTACTACATCTCCAGCATCAATTTCCAGAGGCCCAATGTCCACCTTTGCCTCTCTCTTACCCTTTATATATCTAAAAAAACCTCTTGCAATCTTCTTTTATATTACTGGCTAGTTTACCCTCATATTTAATCTTCTCCCTCCTTATTTCTTTTTTAGTTGTCCTCTGTTGGTCTTTGTAGGCTTCCCAATCCCCTGGTTTCCCACTGCTCTTCGCCGCATTGTATGCTTTCTCTTTAGCTTTTATGCTGTCCCTGACTTCCCTTGTCAGCCATGGTTGCCTTGTCCTCCCTTTAGTCTGCTTCTTCTCCCTAGGGATGAATTTTTGCTGTGTCTCCCAAATTACTCCCAGAAACTCCTGCCATTGCTGTTCCACTGTCTTTCCTGCCAGTCAATTCTGGCCAGCTCCTCCCTCATGCCTCTGTAGTTGCCTTTATTCAACTGTAATACCGTTACATCTGATTCCAGCTTTCTCCTCTCAAATTGCAGGGTAAATTCTATCATATTATGGTCACTTCCTCCTAAGGGTTCCTTCACCTTAAGCTCCCTTATCAAATCTGCCTCATTACACATCACTAAATCTAGAATTGCCTGTTCCCTAGTGGGCTCCACCACAAGCTGCTCCAAAAAGCCATCTCGTAGACATTCCACAAATTCCTTTTCTTGAGATCCACTACCAACCTGATTTTCCCAGTCTACCTGCATATTGAAATCCCCCATGATCACTGTAACCTTGCCTTTCTTACAAGCCTTTTCTATCTCCTGGTGTATCTTGTGCCTCACATCCTGACTACTGTTCGGAGGCCTGTACATAACTCCCATTATGGTTTTTTTACCTTTGCGGTTCCTCAACTCTACCCACACAGATTCTACATCATCTGACCCTACGTCATTTCTTGCTATCGATTTAATTTCATTTCTTAATAACAAAGCAACACCGCCCCCTCTGCCAACCTGCCTATCTTTTCGATAGGATGATATATCCTTGGATATTTAGCTCCCAGTCCTGATCCCCTTGCAGCCATGTCTCCGCGATGCCCACCACATCATACCTGCCAATTTCAACCTGCGCCGCAAGCTCATTTACCTTATTTCGTATACTGCGTGCATTCAGATACAACACCTTCAGTCCTGTATTTCCCGTCCCCCTTTCTCATTGTCGTCCCTTTATCTGACGTGCTTGAAGCTGTGTCCTCAGCAGAAACATCTTCCACTGCTTTATCAACGGAATCCATAATAAAGTCAAAAGTGGGGAGGCTCGCTGATGAATTTCTCGGGGTTCAGTTCCATCAGACTTCCTCAGATAATGAGTCCACGCCTGCAGGGAGCACCTCAAATATTCATTCTCTCCACCACTGGTGCACCATGCCAGCAGTGTGTAATGTCACATCTCAGGCTGAGAGGACAACATCTGGCAAAGCCTGAGATGTGACAGTGTACTTGCAGTTAAGTCTGTAACTTTGAAAGTTACCCTTTCAGCCTGAGCTGTGACATGTACCATTTCCAAGATGCACTGCAGCAATTCACCCAAGGATCCTTCCACAGCACCTCCCAAACCTGTGGCTTCTTACCGCATCGATGGACAAGGACAGCAGGCATTTGGGAAAACCACCACCTCCAAGTCCCCTTCCAAGCCAAACACCATCCTGACTTGGAGCTATATCGCCACCTCATTACCGTCACTAGCTCAAAATCTTGGAACTCCCTCCCTCACAGCGCTTTGGGAGTATCTACCAGCTCAAGAAGGCAGCTCACCACTGCCGTCTGAAGGCCAATTGCAGATGTTGACTGAATGCTGTCCTTGCCTATACCCCAAAAATAAATTTAAAAAGAGATGTTGCCTAACCTGCTGAGTATTTCCAGCATTTTCTGCTTATATTGTATTATGGGATCCAGATCCAGAATTTGGGATAGCACCTTTCCTCCCTCCCCATTTCCTCTTCCTCTCTTCAATTTGTAGCACCTATTTCTTTTTCTTATCCCTTCATGATTCATAGCCTTTTCTGCTCTCCTTCCCTTAACTCCCTCAAATCTCTTTAGATGGCCAATCCTTTTCATCTGGTTAACTCACTTCCTTGTCTTTTATCCCTTTTCTCATTTCCATCACCATGAGCACTGTACAATAATAAGATCTCTTAGACAATAGACCATTCTGTGCAAAATGCCATATATCATAAAGTAAGCAATTAGATACTTTATTTGATGAATCCATCTGATGTTTCTACATCTTGAAAATATAGATTATAATGCAATTGCAATATTTCAGTGCTGACACGGATGGTGATTTTCAAAGTACTGAGCTGATTTGTAGCAGTGTCACAGGAAAATGATCACCGATACCTTGTAAGAGAATCCGCATTTAAATTCGAGAATGCAACTATTTCAAATAATCAGATCATGTTTCTCCAATCGGTATTAGCAAATCAGCAGCTTATCTTCCATCTCAGCTGACTTCAGTTCAGTGAAAAATTGGGCAGGATTATAATTGGGATGTCAATTCACTATCGGCCATTTTCCACTACTGCCAAGTCGATTTGCACCCAACATCACCACTCCCCCCTCCCCTCCCCACACAGTATTTGACTTATCTTTCCTTGTAGTACACTGCCTCTATAATGATCTCTCTGCACCTTCCCCTGCAGGATTTATGTGTTTTTGTAGCATGGTGACCATGAATGAGCTCAATGGTGAAGGCATATTGTAAACCTTTGTACCCCATACTCTCCTCTCCTGCTGTATATTGCCCCATTTCTATCAATTGTCTTAATTACTTCTCCATGTTGTCTTAACATTGAATGTGATATTTCTCAACTTTTCATTCCATACTTATAACCTCTGCATCATTGCATTAGAATAAAGACAAGTTTACCACAAACTGAGCTTCCTTTGTGATGAACATTGTTGGTGTTAAGCAATCCAAGCTTCAGAGCTATATGTTGTTCTCTCTGCACAGACTTCTGACAATGGCATAGCCATGTTGGACAAGTCAGATCACAATATTTTTTACTTTGCTGCACTTCGTTAGTCCCATTGCAATGGCGGAGGTGAGCAGGCCCCCAGTGTCCCAACTTCCACCTTCTGACTTCAGGATGGGGCCAGAGGCCAGAAGCTGGGCCCAACCTACTATGGGGGATTCCCTATGGGGCACCATGCCCCTGCCAGCTAAGGTTGTCAGAGGGGGCGGTGTCATTGTTCAATTACGGTAATAACATTGAATGTTAAGGGGAGATGGTTTTTTGATTCTCTCTTGTTGGAGATGGTCATTGCCTGGCACTTGTGTGACACAATTGTTACTTGCCACTTATCAGTCCAAGCCTGGATATTGTCCAGATCTTGCTACATAAGGAGACAGGCTGCTCCAGTATCTGAGTCATCGCGAATGGTGCTGAACATGGTGCAATCATCTGCAAATATCCTCATTTCTGACTTTATGATGGAGGCAAGGTCATTGATGAAGCAGCCGAAGATGGTTGGGCCAAGGACACCACTCTCAGGAACTCCTGCAGTGATGTCCCAGGGCTGAGATGATTGGCTCCCAACAGCCACAGCCATATTCCTTTATGCTAGGTATGATTCCAACCAGTGGAGAGTTTTCCCCCTGATTGCCATCAACTTCAATTTTTCTAGGGCTCCTTGATGCTGCACTTGGTCAAATGCATTCTTGATGTCAAGGTCAGTCACTCTCACCTCACCTCTTGAGTTCAAGTTTGGACCAAGGCTGTAATGAGGCCAGTGAGCTGAGTGGCCCTTGTGCAACCCACACTATGTGGCAGGTGGCAGGTTATTGCTGTGTAAGTGCCACTTCATAGCACTGTCGTTGACCTGTTCCATCACTTTGCTGATGATCAAAAGTAGACTAATAGGTGGTAATTGGATGGGTTGGATTTGTCCAGCTTTTTGTGGACAGGACATACCTGGGCAATTTTCCACATTACCGAGTAGACCGAACCTTATTTTATAACCTTCATGTAGTCCATGAGCTTGAGTCCCATGTTACACCATAATTATGGCTCATCACCCCACTTCGAAATCTTAAACTAAAATAGAAACATATGAATCTGCTTAAAGATTGAAAAATGTAATAAAATTGTACAGTCTGGATCTGAATGTTACCCACATTTTCTCACACACAATACTTATGTGTTCATTGCTTATTTGCTTAGCCCAGTGGGATTACCATGTTTCCTGAATAACATAATCTGTTAAAAATTGAAAAAAATTGTAGAAAGGAACTGAACAAATGGACATAAATAACTAACATTAATCAAGGCAATAGGCAGTTTGGGGGAGGAGGGCAATGGTCTTCAATAATCAGAGAGTCAGTCTCAACTCAACTAGAGTCATTTCATATCAACAATTGATTAGTTGAGACTGCTTTGTGTGGTTGGCCAGGATGTAGCAATCAATTGCTCAACTTTATTACACTAAGTTTATTTTTAAAATGACTTAGTTACAGAATACTGAGCCAGAGTGTAATTTGTTTAAAACTAAGCGTGCACTAAGAACTCTATGTTCTCTTTCTAAAAATATTTTTTTATTGAATGGCCAACTAACTAAAAGTAATGACAACAAACTCCACTCGATCGGTTTTTCACTGCTGGCTCCCAGGACCCATCCATCTCATTGCAATATCTGTCACCAGGAAATTTATCTGCAGTTCCTAAACGTTAACTAAAATAAATAATAGTGCAGCCACAATGCTCTTGTGAAGCATCGTTCCACCCTATAAATTTCTTGTATTCTCAGGCTAGACAAAAGCAAAAATCATTTTCGAAGGTGTTGTGTGATAAGAAAACACAGAGTAGATCAGGCCAGGCTGACTAAAGCTCAGTAAAAGATAATGCATTTGCTTTTTTTTTTCTGGCCTCGTACTTTGGAGGTTGAATTTCCAAACTAGTCAATAATGGGGTTAAGTTGTTATTATACATTCTACCCTGAACAAAGCTTGGGGTTATATTCTAACCTGACCTGGATCACCACAGCTTCTCTTTCAGCTACTTCAGTGATGCATCCAATTTTTAGTTATTGTCTACCTTAAACAAAAGATGTTCCCAAATGGGATTTGACCCTGACAACTCCACCCAGAACTGGGAGAGAACGGATAATCCTCAGCGGTCTTGACTGCCCACCCTTTCCTGGGAAGTACAGAATCTGATGACTGTTGACACGTACGCACGTGAGATACCAAGCTGCAGGGCATCTTTGTCCACCTCACTCAATATTTTAGCGTCAAATATTTGTCACAGGCATCTGTTTCTCAATAGGTGCCTCTGGTTAGCATTGTCAATATTTCAGTGTTACAAAATAAGCTGAGAATATCTACAGGCAGTGATTACTGACAGCACCGATCACTGGTGATGAGAAAATCAATGATTAACCTTTATTTACTGCACTGATCACTGTGTGATTAGATATGAAAAATCAGTCATTACCTGCCAGATTTGTAAAACATCTGTTTGTGTTTGGGCTGTGCAGCAGAACATACTCTCCCAGCCTCTTCTCTCTGTTACCTCTCTCCTCCAAAGCTTCCTTCAAATCTAACCTTGCTTTCAGTCAGCTCGCTGAACTCTTTAGCCATCTGCTTCTTTGTTCTGGTCATTTTCGCCCCTGTGAATTGTTTCAGGGCACAAAACATTTATAAGCACAATGTTTTCCCTCATGGATCTCATTTCCTACTGTGAGTGAAACTTTCTAATCTTACCTTCTTTCTTGCTTTATCTGTACTCACCATCTTGTATGCTATGTGGCAGGAAATCTTGTTCCCAGGCTGCTTATTAAGACTAGACAAGTGCAACCTAATGATGTACCACCCTCATTCACCTCAGCATGGCCAAGATGGTGCCAATACATAGCAGAGTGGTAGCTTCGGTTACAAACCCAAAGAAACTATCTGCATAAAACTTAAAGCAATCCTGTACCACACACTCTGCAACAGTCACTGCTCATTTCCACCTTTTCCCCAAGTCCACTGGACCGGGGAAAAGATGTCAACAGGACAGGTGATGGCATAGGAACAGGGCAAGCAGCAACATAATGATGAGACAGGTGATGGCATAGGAACAAATCATAACAAGAGGGCAGGGAAGGCATCACAACATGGCAAAGGCAGAATAGAAACAGGTCAGTGAACAAATAAAAGCATAGATAAAGGGCAAGGGATGAAGGGCAGGTGTAGCAAAATAACAGGGCAGGCAACAATAGAGCAAGCTATTGGCATAGCAACTGTGTATAGTAACAGGGGATAGTTGGCATAGAAACAGGGTATGGAGCCACTTCCTGATTTAAGTTCTGATGCAGTATTTGGTTAGCAGCTGCTGAAAATCAATTAAATATCTTAGTAATTAAAATGCCTCTACATCATTACTAATGCAGAAAAGTAGCAAAAAAAAATTTACATGTAAAAGAAACAAACATGGGTGACCCATTTACCAGTTTTCGAGCAAAAAATACATATTGTTAGATTGAAAATTAAACAGGAAATGACTCCAGTCAGCGTTCAAAATTCTAATACCCACTTGTTCAGTGGATCATCAAGCATTCTACATGACATAAAGCAGGCAGAGGAAACAGTGCACACAGGAGCAGCATCATCTATAGTGCTGTAATAGGACGAGATGTTAAACCAAGGCCTCATCCACCCTCTCAGTTCGATGGAAAAATATAATTTGCATAAAACAGCACAGGCAATTTTAAAAATTCTTTCACAGGACGTGGGCGTCACTGACTAAACCAGAATTTGCTGCCCATCCCTAATTGCCCTTGAGAAGGTGGTGTTGAACCGCCTTCTTGAACTGCTGCCTTCTACATGGTGTGGATATGCCCACAGTGCTGTTAGGAAGTAAGTTCCAGAATTTAGATCCATTGATAGTGAAGGAATGGCAATATCATTCCAGGTCAAGTTGGTGTGTGGCTTGGAGGGGAACTTGCAGGTAATGGTTTGCCACGCATCTGCTGCCTTTGTCCTAGGTGGTAGGGATCATGGGTTTGGAAGGTGCTGTCGAAGGAGCATTGATGAGCTGCTGCAGTGTATCTTAGATATAGTGCAGGCTGCTGCCACTGTGCATTGGTGGTGGAGAGAGTGAATGTTTAAGGTGGTGGATGGGTTACCAATCAAGTGGGCTGCTTTGTCTTGGATGATGTTGAGCTTCTTGAGCTGCACTCATACATGAATGTGGAGAGTATTCTATCACACACCTGACTTGTGCCTTGTAGATGGTAGACAGACTTTTGAGGGTCAGAAGGTGAGTTGTTCACCTCTGCATTCCCAGTCTCTGACCAGCTCTTGCAGCCACGATGTTAAAGTGGCTGGCCTAGTTCAGTTTCTGGTCAACAGTAACCATAAGGATTTTGATAATCAGGGTTTCAGTAATGATAATGCCATTGAATGGGGAGATGGTTAGATTTTCTCTTGTTGGAGATGGTCAATGCCTGGCACTTGTGTGGCTTGACTGTTACTTACCATTTATCAACCCAAGCCTGAATGTTGTCCAGGTCTTGCTGCACATGGGCACAGACTGCTTCAGTATCTCAGGATTTGTAAATGGTACTGAACATTCTGCAATCATCAGCAAACACCCCTACTTCTGACGTTATGATGGAGGGTAAATAACTGATGAAGCAGCTGAAGATGGTTGGGCCTTAGACTCTACCCTGAGAAATTAATACTACTCAAAATAAAGGTGGAAATGAAATCACTGCTAACCGTATTTTTATTCTTGTCCAAAGGATGTTTAAGAGTTAACTAACCAGACAGACAACACTTTAGCTGATCACAGACTAAGGCAATATGTCTCAGGATTGGTAGAACTGTTTATCTAATATTCGCTGAGTGAAATTTTATTTCAAGATGTCCTGGTATATGCAGTTTTTGAGATATAAGAAAAAATAGCTTATATAGCATTTTTCAGAACCTCAGGATAACCCAAAGCACGTTAGAGCCAATAAAGTACTTTTGAAGTGTAATCACTGTTGTAATGTGGGAGGCTTGGCTGCCAGTTTACACACAGCAAGCTCCCACAGACAGTGAAGTGCTAATCAGCAGGTAATCTGTTTTTTTAGAGTATTTAAGGAATAGAATATTGGCTAGGACGCCATGGAGAACTCTCCTGCTCCTCTTTGAAAGATTAAAATGTGGTCTTTTGCATACACCTGTTATGGAAGGTGGATGGTAAATGCCAAGCTGCTCAAATCCCAGAGGGAATACTTGAAACAAGCATTTGCAATTTGTATTTATTTTGAGATGCAGGCTTTGAATTCAGTAAGACTGAGGCCACCAAAGCTTAGAGGTTTCTTACAAAACTAAATTAAACATTTATTAATAAAAGAAAAGATTGTAAGCCCATACATATGTCTACAAATTACTATTATAATAACTTCTAAATCCCCTAATTAATCTAACTCCCAGTTACACCTCCATTAAGGCAACAGTAGCACACTTGGATTTAAACAGAATCTAGGCAAAGCATACACCCTAGACACTTGAATTCAAAGTGAGTTTTTCCACAGCTTCAATTCCTTGTAGACAGCAACCTGAGGCTTTTCACGCTTGTGTTAGCTCTTAAAAATGCCTTCCTTTGCACACATCCTTCTCTCCTTTATACATGTTTTCCCCTTTGAATGCAAATCCCTATTGTTTCACTATGTCTTTGTACTTTACCTCTCTATTTACAGGAATCTATCATAGTACCAACTTCACCAGTAATCTTTGGGAAAAATAAACACACTGTTTCTTAACTTCCCCTGGCTAGGTGAAACATTTCACCCCCTCTTTTGAATTCAAGCTAGTCTGGTTTATTTAAAAATGCAAATGTTCCCTTTACATCTCACATTCTAAAACTTCACCCATGTTTATCTATTTAGCATTTCAAACCTAGCTTCTCTTTTTACATCAAAGCCTTCAGACCAGCTGTCTCTAATTCAATTAAGTTCCACACACACACTGACATAGACACAGACGCCACTATTACTCTACTTTACAATAAGTTCCAATTAACATTGTGAAAATCATTATGTCTTCCTGACACGCCCAAGAGGGCAGGCAGGTTTAAATGTCTAATATATTGATATAAAGCAATATGACTCGGGTTTGGTGTAATTCTTCATTTAATGCCTGTTGGGTGAAATTGTATTCCCCAATGTACTGATGTGTGTGGTTTGAAATGTAGCATTAGTGCTCTTGCCTGATATGAGAGCTTTTGAAGTATTTATGCACAAGAAACTAGGTACATGCACCTAAATGATGTTTAAATTCACCTGGAGTGAAATGTAAGATAGGCCTTACAATGATGATGAAAATGTTGCGTTTATACACTGCCAGATGCCTAAGGGTGTCCTGTATCTGAACCATTTTACATCTTTCAAATTTATTGCCTCCATTAATTAATATTAAGTGGATAACTTAATCCTTCTATGTACTTATACGACATATATCAAATCTACATATATATATATATTTATCTATTTTATATCTACGACATGACGATAACACTTCAGATGATAATCTCCAGGTAGCATAAATCAATTGTCACACTTCAAAGTATGAATTATTAATATAAAAAAGGAGCTCATTTTGATCCTGAGCCCGAAATATGTGAGCAGCAACAACTGTGGACTCTGATAGATCTCAGAATTTTACTTAAATTTTCCAATCAAAAGTAGAATGACAGAGCACAACAGCAGTTAAACATGCTTCAGATTCAGACCAAGCTTCGAGCAAGGTGTTTGGAGATCATGGGCGGAATTTTCAGGTCGGTGTGTGGGCGCAATCGGCGGGCCCAGGAGCGGCTGGGGAACAGACTGCCGAGTGCTATCGGCCCCCGATTGCGATTTCATACTGGCTGGCCAATTAACCGGCAGCCAGCGTGAAGCACGCGCTGAGATGCTCAGCACCACCAGGGTGGGGGTGGGAGGAGGGCGGGCGCTGATGTCAGCGTGGGCACAAGTGAGCGCGGAATGAAAGCTCCCTGAAGGCAGGGAGCTGCCTCAGGGAGCTGAAGATTTCAAAAGTATTAAATAAAGATTTTAAAATCAGAACAAAAATGGCCAAGCATCATAAACAATCACCCGAACATATACATTATAAAAATTCTGTCCATAGATCTTAGTTTTTATTTAATGACAGAAACCTCATTCTGCCGTTGGATGAGGCTTCATGGAAAATGTAAAGGCCACCTGGCTGATTTGCCTGTCCACCAATCGTAAGATTGGATGGACCATGAAAAATCAGGGATGATTACAGCTTTAATAAGAATTCTGCGATCTTATGACACTCATGAACTCTGGACTTGCAAACATACCAAGTATTTGCTTATTTTAAATTCAGATTTCCAGCATCCGCAGTATTTTGCTTTGGTTTGCTTGATGGCATGATTCTTTGGGAGGTGCTCCTTATAGACTGTTATCTGCAATGCCGCTCACATCTTGCAATTCTTAATTGATAAACCACTCGAGTGCATTACTATTATCATGTAAGTGAATTGCCGAGTGTACGGACAATGAAATCACTTCTCACTCTGTGCAATAAATATGGAAAGAAAGCTGCATTACATTGTGCTTCGAAACATTAATGGAATTGAGGGATTCTGAGGCACACTGCAAAACACTGAGCATCATGATTGCTTTACAGCCATTTCAGACTCATGATCAGTTGTTATTTTAGTATTGTGCACAATACCTTGACTCCTAAGAGCAATTGCAATCCAGATCTCCTGCTCCCATGGGTTTGGCACTTGCATTCATACTTCCCAATGTTACCAGTGATATTTCATTTGAGTTCATCCTACCTAGGCATAAAGGTAAAGAAAAATAAAACATGAACCACCATTCACATGTCTCAAATCCTTATCAATGCGACCTCTGTCTATGAACTAGGACAAATGAGAAAAACAAGCAACTGGACAGAGGATTCTTGAGGATGATCAATTACTATGGATGCTTCTTGCCTAATTTGTCGACAGAACTGGCAACGCTGTATTACTTGCTCAAGAAAAGCCAGCAATAGTCTTGGCAAACACCACAGGAAAATCTTTCACAAAATTGAAACGGTTGTTACAATCATTTACACTTCTAATACATTTTGACCCAAAGAAAGAGTTGGTAATAACATGTGACACATCTCCCTATAGAGTGGGAGCAGTGCTTTCCCATAGAATGGGTGATGGATCAGAATGACCTATAGGATGTATAGCGAGAACACTCAATACTGCAGAAAGAGGGTACTCTAAAATAGAAAAAGGAGGACTGTGAATCATCTTTGATGTTGAGAAGTTTCGCCAACGTGAACACAGTTGTCTTTTTATTATCATATCAGACCCCAAGCCGTTATTAGGATTATTCAGCGAAGACAAGACAATACTCCCTATAGCCTCAGCAAGAGTAGTGGTATTGTCGCTGGCCTAGTAATCCAGAGACCCAGAGTAATGCTCTGGGGACCCAAATCCCACCAGGGCAGAATCTGGAATTAAAAATCTAATGATGACCATGAAACCATTGTTGATTGTTGTAAAAGCACATCTGGTTCACTAATGTCCTATAGGGAAGGAAATCTGTCGTCCTTACCTTGTCTTGCCTACATGTAACTCCAGGCCCACGGCAATGTGGTTGACTCTTAAAACCACTCCTGCTACAAAGTAACAAAAATGGAATGCAACTGGATGAACCACCCAGCATTGACCTAGACACCACAAACGAAAACAGCAATCTCAACCCTGTCAACCCTGATAAGTCCTCCTTACTAACATCTGGGGACTTGTGTCAAAATTGGGAGAGCTGTCACACAGACTAGTCAAGCAACAGCCTGACATAGTCATCCTCACGAAATCATACCTTACAGATAATATCCCAGACTCCACCATCACCAGCCCTGGGTATGTCCTGTCCCACTGGCAGCTGGGAGGGAGTTGCCCTGGGAGTCCTCAACATCGACTCTGGACCCCATGAAGTTTCATGGCATCAGGTCAAACATGGGCAAGGAAACCTTCTGCTGATTACCACGTACAGCCCTCCCTCAGCTGATGAATCAGTGCTGCTCCATGTTGAACATTACTTTGGGGCAGCACTGAGGGTGGGGGACAGAATGCACTCTAGGTGGGGGATTCAATGTCCATCACCAAGAGTGGCTCGGTAGCAACATTACTGACTGAGCTGTCCAGGTCCTAACTGACATAGCTGCTAGACTGGGTCTGCAGCAGTTGGTGGGGGAAAAACATTCCTCATCCTCACCAACCTGCCTGCCGCAGATGCATCTGTCCATGGACAGTATCGGTAGGAGTGACCACGGCACAATCATTGTGGAGACGAAGTCCCGCATTCATATTGAGGATACCCTCCATCGTGTTGTGTGGCACTACCACCATACTAAATTAGATAGATTTCAAACAGATCTAGCAACTCAAGACTGGGCATCCATGAGGTGCTGTGAGCCATCAGCAGCAGCAGAATTGTATTCAACCACAATCTGTAACCTCATGGCCCAGCATATCCCCCACTCTACCATTACCATCAAGCCAGGGGATCAACCCTGGTTCAAAGAAGAGTGCAGGAGGGTGTGCCAGGAGCAGTAGCAGGCATACCTAAAAATGAGGTGTCAACCTGGTGAAGCTACAACACAGGACTACTTGTATGCCAAAGAACATAAGCAGCAAATGATAGACATGCTAAGCGATCCCACAACCAACAGATCAGACCTAAGCTCTGCAGTCCTGTCGCATCCAGTCGTGAATGGTGTTGGATAATTAAACAACTCACTGGAGAAGGAGGCTCCACAAATATCCCCATCCTCAATGATTGGGGAGCCCAGCACATCAGTGCAAAAGATAAGGCTGAAGCATTTGCAACGATCTTCAGCCAGAAGTGCTGAATGGATGATCAGAAACAGATTTGCAGGCACCTACTGAAGAACCAGAATCTTGGATAGGTACAGTGAGGGAGGTTCCAGATCCAACTTTAGGAGCTGTAGAGCTGGGATATTCTACACGCATAAGGAAACCTCAGAAAGACTGACTGTGTAATTATTTAGCTGCGTGAATAATTTGATATTTTGAAAAAAATTGTACAACGTATTTCTGAGAAAAGGGGGACGGATGTAGTAATCTGATGTGTAATATAATTTTAAGATGAATGTTGTAATGGAGGATCACATGATCTTGATACCCAATAGCAGAGTAGCGCAGGCTACCTCTGTAGCCAGTAGTCTTGAGTTAGAGTCTGAAGAGAAAAGACAGAGTTTTGAGTTGTAAGCGCACAAGCGTAGCTGCTGAGTTCCTTTTGTAAGTAAACAGAATATGTTTCTTCTAAGTACAGTCTACAGATCTTCTCTGTCTCGGTACCAACTCGGCCACCCCAAAACATGCGTGCAGCCCAGATCCTTTAGCCCCAACAAACCAGGGCATTAGATCCAACACATACTCAATGGATTAATTGAGGATATAAACAGAAATTGCTGGAAAAACTCAGCAAATCTGGCAGGACCTGTGGAGAGAGAAACAGAGTTAATGTTTCGAGGCTAATGTGACTCTTCATCAGAACTGGTGAAGAACTGTGTTGCTATTTTAGTTTGTTGCTTTGATTGGCTGAGTTGATTCATTAATTAAAAAGATTGGTTCGCTCCTTGAGTTGGACTAGAATCCTCCTTTACTGATGCAAGTGATTCTCTTTGCTGGGGCTGCATTCAGGCTCTATGGCATTAGAACTTCACAGCTGAGGTAACATTTGAATTCTGTCGTTTTCCTTGCAAAAGAAAATCAGGCAGGGTCCACTGTTGCCAGTTCTGCATCACCATTCAAAATGAATTTCACTCCATTAGTCTTGATGGATTGAATTGTTTATACATGGAGAAGTGGGACAGTTATCCACCATTGTTGCCTTGCTATAACCTTGACCCAGTTCCCAAATTAGGGGTCATCTAGTAGGCAGAATTGGCTTATAGCAGGATGACTGCCACCAAGGATTAGACTACATCACTGCTGAACAATTGGGGTCTTTCGTTGGTGCAGTTCAGTGCTGAAAAGATGGTCAGAGGTTTCACTGAGCCTAAGGATCCCAAAGAAAATAGCAATGTTGATTTTTCAGACCCCTCTCTCTTCACCTCTTCACGGCAGTGTCATCAAGGTTAAGAGGGGCCTTGTGAGTTCCAGTTCCAAGCTACGTTCTGATTTAAACTTGCTAAAATTCCTAAGTGAAACAAAATGTCAGCACATCATGGCTCAGCATAAGCTTGCTATTAATGATATAATCCAAATTCACTTCAGGTCCTAATCAATGGTCTGTTTCTCCTTGCTAATTCAGATTTAGATTACGGCTGACATAGGCCAGGATTTTGCCTTCGTTGCAGCACTGCCCATGTGTGGGGGATGAGGGGGGGAGGTGGGGAGAGGGGGCAGGGAGTGGGGGGGGGGAGGGGGGCAAGTGGGGAGCTTCACGCACTGGAAAAGCTCCCTGAGGCAATTCTTTGCCTCAGGGAGCTGAAGGTATAAAAAATCAAAAATAAAGATTTTTAAAATGTTACAAAACATGTCCCCTCAGGTTGGATGGGCAGCGAAAAATTACACTTAGTTGATACTTTAATGGCCTTTTAACTTTTGGTGGGCACGCTGCTGACTCCCGTGCACCCGCCAACTGAAATATCGCACGATCGTGCGTCATTTTATGCTCGGTGGGGTCAGCTGCACGCCCGCCCGACGAGGTAAAAATTCTGGCCATGATCTCTCTCGTATTTTTGACCACTGCCAAACCCAATATTGGCATCAGATTTTAATGGATAATTGGGTAAATGGAGCAGGTGCATATCGCTATATGACAAATCAGAAGTACGTGAGGTAACACTGTAACTCATGAGTTCCCAATCTTGGTTATGCCTCTCTGTCGAGATATTGAGCAAAGGCCCTCTTGCTTTCCCAGAAAAAATCATGACTACTGTACATAATTAACAAAACAAACTTCAATTCCTCAACATATTATTTACTTCATAGTTTCTCTAAATGTCTGGAATTTTTACTGAAAAATGTATGTAAAGAAATTATTTATGGTTTTCATAAAGTGGATGGCCAGAGTCCAAAAGTGATTGCCATTGATTGGTCAATTATGAGACCGACACCGATGACTAACAGGAGAACTACTAAATTATACAAACAGTCCATGCAACCAATCACTGAATCAAATACACAGCAGGCTGCAGCAATAAGCTTGTCATTGTTGATATCATTTTTATTCATAGCTCGATTAAAGTTTTTTCACATGTTGCAAGCAATGAGAATATATTAATAAATAAAAACGAAAAGAAAATTGGCAAATGCTGGAAATCTGAAATAAAAGCAGAAAATGCTTGAATACAAAATGTATCCATCAGCATCCATTGTGTGTATCTATCATTTTCTGGTATTAACAAAGGCTACTCTCTGATGGGCATATTAAAATTGTAATTGGTCTTAATTTGAATAAGAGAATTTCTGTGCTAAGTGCCAAGGCTGGTGCCCAAAATATTAAGTCCAAGTCAAAGTTGAGTGTATTCGGAAGAAATGAAGGGCTCTGAAAGAAGAAAAAGCATCCATTTGC